>NW_020884894.1:0-312132 GCF_003945725.1 Corapipo altera | reverse complement strand
GGGCCGGGGCCGCCACTCAGCGCTCGGACCGGGCCGTGACGCGGCGGGGCCGCCCCGGGCCCGTCATGGTAGGGGCCGGGCGGGGGCGGGGGCGGCCGCCCCACGGGCCGCGATTGGTCCTCGTGCTTGTCCGTCTCGGGTGGGCGGGCCAATGGCGCCGTGAGCAGCACTTGTCACTCTCCCGGCAGGAGAAAGCGCCGGGGGCGGAGCTCAGAACAACGGACGGCTCTCACTGGCCGGCGGGCGCACGGGGACGCGCGCGATTGGCCCGAGCGGCCGCTCGTGGGCGGGGCCTGCGGGGCCGTCCGTGCCCGCGCCGGGTCCGAGCGCGGCCCCGCGGGAGCGGGGGGAGCGGGGCCGGGATAACGGGAACGACCTGGGCACGGCCGGGGGACACGCTCCGGCACCGGGCAGCGGGGCAGCGGGACAGCGGGGCAGCGGGACAGCGGGACAGCGGCCGCCCTGCGATGCGCTGCCGCTCAGTGAATAAATACCGTGCCCAGAGGCAGCGGCGCAGCCCCGCTTCAGTTTTGCAGCCAGCGCTGCCTGTGTGCGCCGAGAACTCCGTCCTCCTGCTACTGGTGACTTCATCAGTCTTGGACTTCTACCACCTTGTTTAGCAGGCTTCTAAAAATTGGCATTTTACAG
The DNA here is from genome assembly GCF_003945725.1 of Corapipo altera. NCBI lineage: Eukaryota > Metazoa > Chordata > Aves > Passeriformes > Pipridae > Corapipo > Corapipo altera. Next base: position 311,484 of record NW_020884894.1, on the reverse strand, counting down.
GACAGCTGGATTTTTGATTTTTTACAGAATCACAGGATGTGTGAGGTTAGAAGGGGCCACAGTGGTCACCTGGTCCAAAATCCCTGCTTAAATAGGGTATTCGTAGAGCACATGGCACAGCATTGTGTCCAGATGGTTCTGGAATATCTCCAATGAGGGAGACTCCACACCCTCTCTGGACAATCTGTTCAATGCTCGGTCACTGCACAGGAAAGTTCTTCCTAATGCTCAGGTGGAACTTCCTGGGCATCAGTTTCTGCCCGTGGCTTCTTACCTCATTGCTGGGCACCACCGAGCAGAGCCTGGTCCAACCTCCTTTCAGATGCTGATAGACACTGATGAGGTCCTGTCTCAGCCGTCTTCTCTTGAGGCTGAACAGACCCAGCTCCCTCAGCCTTTCCTCATAAGAGAGATGTTCCAGTCCCTTCATCATCTTCATAACCCTCCACTGGACTCCTTCCAGGAGCTCCATATTTCCCCTGTCCTGAGGAGCCCAGAACTGGGCACAGTCCAGATGTGCCTCACTAGCTGAGTAGAACAACCTGCTGGCAATGCTAATGCATCCCAGGATCCCATTGGCCCTCTTGGCCACAGGGGCACACTGCTTGCACACTTTAAAAACTTTTTAAGTTAATAATATCAGCTTCTGATACTGCCCCTGAGCAGGTACATACACACATACAGTGTTAATTTATATTAACTGTATACACACACAGATATACGTACAAAATCCACCTCTAAAATCTGCTGAAGAGAAGGAGAAAAATAAGAACAAACCTCAGGAGTTGATTTTTGTTTGTAATTAGACTTTTTCTGAGCCCAGCAGAACAATTACAAAAGTGCTATACCAAAACTGAAGTAGTTTGTCAAGGTTTGGAAGGTGACAACAAAATCCATGCAATCTCAAGTATAAAAATTACAGAGAAATTTAAAAATCAATGCATACAGGGTGGATTTATTTTTGTCCCTAAGCTATCAGCAAAAATACCATGCTAAGGTTATCATTTTGTCTCAATTATTGTAACCTTCTCCTATTCCCCATCCTTAAAATGCCACTTTAAAGTCTTCAGTCAGTTAATAACGTAATTATTCTGGCCAAACCACTGTCTCAGATTTCTAAAACCCTTTGGCAATTTCCTGTTCTTCAGTGTTTCAAATGCAAGCTCTTTGCCCACACCACCGAAGTGCTGCACAACTTCCATTTAGGCTAATACCCTAAATTATCTACCTTCCACTGTGACACAGAGTAGCAGTTGCCTCTTACCTCCTTTTCTTTCTTAATCTCTTTCCTGCCATCTGTTTTCTTTGTCCTGCTCTAACTTTCTTCCCACCAACTCTCCTTTGAAGGTTACATTCCCAGAAATCTTTTTTACGTGATTACCTCCATCAGTAGGCTTTTCAGACCTAACTGTTCCTCCAAGTGTCTTGCCTCTGGTCCTGATCTTGCTGAGGAATTAAAGGGGATAATGAAATCCTCGTTTACATGTTATGTAGATGTCACTGCAAAATTCTGTGGCTTGAACAACGTTTTGGTGCTGAGTGTACATGTTTGGGATGTTGCAAAACTATATCACAATGGGAATAATATTTTGACATTGATACCAAGGATTGTGAGGAATACTTTATCAGGACTTCGAACACAACATTGTTAATCCTCCTAACCCCACTATAGTCCAAAGTTTCCTATTTTTGACAACTATAGAAATAATACTCAGACAAGAAAGAGGCTAACTTTTGTCTAGTAAATTTTCTTCAAGGGTTTTTTTAGATTCCCTTCCTAGTCATACCAAATCTGAATGAATTCTACTTCACAAAATCTTTGTGTTTTGACCAATATGAGAGATTAATCAGGCCTAGAATGCTTTTTTTATATTACTTACCTCACGAAGAATTTCTTTTGCTATGGCTTGGTACCCGTAGCAAACACTGTATGTATGATTATTGCACATCTAAATAACCCTGAGATACCCTTTTTCCTACTTTTAGATACTTTGTATTTGTTTCAGAACTCTAAATACTGTAAGGAATTTTCCCACAATATGTATGTTCATAGCCCAAACCCATACATACTCATAATACAAACCCCAAAATTGCCAAGCACCTGCACCTTTATGGAAAAAGGCAGAGTGTGATGGCTCTATCATTTAAGGCATGTTCAATATTATCTTTCATTGTTCAGTGTGTGAAGACTCTGGATATTCTGACTGGGCCAGAATTTCCCCTTGTGGTGTCAGCAGTGAGAAGAAATGTGAATTAAAAAGAGACAAGGAAAGGTAAAATAAAGTCTGTAATTAGCTCGGGCTCGGCACCACTAGATGGTGTCCTGCAGCTGTTCTATCACATCTCGCAATCCATGGGCAGGTAAGGGACAAAAACCCCTCACGGATGGAAACACAATATGTGCTGCATGACAAATAGAAACCATCAGGCCGAGTGCTCCTGCTTCTCTCCCTCTGAAGTGCCCAGTGGTTCTATAGGGAGGCTAATAAAGAATTTTGACAACATACATAACCACAGAAAACGCTACCTTACTTGATAACTACTCACATTAACGTGATGTTTTCTTCCTAAAAATGCAAAGGTGAAAGATGGCATTTTCTCTTTTTCAAACCTAAAAAGCAAAATTACAAACAAAGTTAAAAACCTGGACCCCCACCCAACATCTTTTTTGTACATTCAACTGAAATTCCTCTGTGATTTGTATGCTAGAAGAACATACTATCAGCACTTTATAGAGCAATCTAAGCAAAAATAAAAGCAGTCAAGTAAACAATTTAGATGATGTACTTATTTTTCCTATTTTTTATTACAATGAAATTCCTGGAGTTGATGTAGCTGTAGATGCACCAATATAAAAATGCTTTTGACTGCATATTTATTTTCCCTGAGGAAGAGGTAAGATGAAACAGCACTAACTGCACCATCAAAATTTGTTATTTAGTTCTTAGGGTAAAATCACAGGATTTACTTTTGGTCTCTGCTCAGTCAGCAGCAAACTCACTATTACAAGAGAAGGACAGAAATATTAAATTTATTTATTCCCCATTGGTAGCCTCCTGTCTTCCTAGACTCACTTCATATTAAAAGAATACATATGTATATAATATTTGCAGATATGTATATTTGCATGGCTGTCAGTGTGTTTCCCAACGTGAGAGATTGGCTGTATTAATGCTTTCTGAATAGCAGAAGCTACTATCAATGATTAATTAAAGATCAGATCATGGCCTTAAAACTACACTTTCTTCAGCATGTCTCACATTGTGGAAAAACTACATTAAACATTTAAATCTGAATGTATTTCAGATTCCTTAATTTATGAACTAGAAACCTTAGTTACTGTGGGTCCAACTGTGCAGGATTCAGAAGCATGAAACTTCTAAAATTGTACAGTACTCCTTTTATTCCTTTTTTATTTGCTTACCTAGTACCTCTTATTTGAACAGTGAGAGTTACAGTTCTAAGATGAATTTTGATTCTGCACAGCATGATTTTGAAAGTAATTTCCTATTTTGAGGAGAGGAAGGACTAATTTATCAACCTTTTTTTTTTAAAAAAAAAGTTGAATACTTGAATCTGATGAATTAGCTAATTATTTCAGAATAAATCCCATTAAAGAAGACTTAGATCCCAATTGCACTGGTTTTCTACTCATGAGAATACTTGCTTCTAGGTAAAATATCCCAGGAAAAATAACTGGATGAGAGGCACTCAGTTTGTTAGTTGCACATTTTGGGAATATGTTCCTTGGCTATTAAAATCATATGAATTCTCTGTTTGTAAATGCTAACATGTAAAATTAATTTTACAACTACATATCCATACAACTTATTCATAATAGAGACATATTTAGGATAAAAGCCTATGTATTTAATTCCTGCTTTTTATGTCTACTGATGGATTAAAATGCCACATTTTAGATTTTTTTACAGCCATTCTTTGAGGACTTTTTATGAGGTGTCAATCAGATGTATTAGACTTACAGCTGTAATTACTATTTCCTTGTGGATAAGTTTTTTTTTCTCAATACTTTCCTTTCATTGAACATTCGGAATCATAATAATGTAAAACATACTTTTAAACAAATACGTATGCAATCCCACACTCTCAACAATAACTAAGATTACAGAATAATCAGGTTGAAGAATCTTTTTGAAAAATCAGTTTTGCAGAGAATAGTCATTAAAGTGCATCTGTATGAGACAACTTTGGCAAATCAGTGAACATAGTCCATGTAAACAACCTTTGATCAGCAGTTTCTACAATATCATTATGAACTCCAGTTTTTGCTGTAATGGTATGATATGATGAGTGAAAGGCAGACCAAAACCAATTCATAATTTTCAGATGGAAAATCACAGTTAATTTGTTGACTGAAAAATAACTACATAATTTCAGAGATGATAAGACATAATGAAGTAGGACTATTTTTTTCTCCACTCACACCTTGAGCCAGATTTCTACACAAAAGTCAACTTCCTCCTTTCATCTTCTTATTACTTCCCTGGTAAAGTGACATATTAAGCAGGTGTGTAAGTGGTTGGTAATTTTAAAAAGCTGCATATTTAAAAAACTTAGTCGATGACTGATCAAAGAACTGAATATGAAGAGTAAAGACTGGAGAGAGGGAGGGTGGATATGCAAAGGAAGCCATCACCTTCAATGGAAATAGCTATGAAAAGCTCCCAAAGATTGTGCCTGCCTAGTTCAGCTAATACAGTTCCAAACAGAGATGGTGTAGAGCTCTTTAGTCCAGAACACGAGCTGGTGACCTCAGTATTCCAATAAATGAAAAGCTTGTGAATAAAACACTTTCTCTTCCCTCTGTCCCTCCAAACAGAAGCTGTAGCCAAGGCTCCTGACTCAGAGTTTATAGCTGGGGACAGAGGTTACATTTGCAAACACAAAGGCCTGAATGGAAACTCAGAAACACCCCTCTCATCCCCCAGGATCAATTTTTATTCAGTTCTATATTCTGTATATACATTTCTGGCTTAGACTAAACAGTTTAGTAGACAGTATGTATTTAGTAGATTATATATAGAGAAAACAATTACTATATTAGGTCTTTCTAAAGCTAGACTGAACACATAGGTTAAAAAAAGGCTCAGCATCTTCCCATGTCCACCCATCTGGGGTGGGTGTAAATGTGCAGTCACTCTTTCACTGGAAACAGGCAGGTAAGAGCTGGTTATGTCTCAGATTTGTTCTCAAATATTTAGGCAACACAAGCTGAACCAATGGGTGGTGTGGGAAAACAGAGTAACATTTTAGATAAACTGCAAATGGATCCCTTGCAATGAGCAGGAGAGGAGCAAGGAGAACACTGACTCAGATGACTGATTATCTTGGAAATGCAGCTGGACTCAGGATCAGGCTATCAGGCTATAGCTGAAGACCCTCAGAGAAATGAACACTGGTAGATGGAAAATCCAATATCTGCTCAGTAGGAAGCAATTTTAAGTCAAATGAGGTTACTGTTAACTTCTACTGCATCATGACTAGGATATAGGAACTTCAGTCTGCCTCCCAGTTTGGCCTATTCACAAGCAATTTGACCAGTCACAAATTAATGTTTCAGGGACATTACAGACCAATTAGAAATACTGACAAAATTCCTATTAACTTCAACAACATTTTTTGAGATGTTTAATCTATGAATAAAAACTTACATTGGCAAAAAAATTTCTTCAATAGAACATCTCTGTCCCCATCTGTTTGAAGTGGTTTATTTTTTAGCTGAGTTTTAGTAGCTTTTTTATGCTATCTGCAACCTGTTCTTTGTAGGTTAGTGTGAGTTTGGACCTCCCATTCAGTGCTATCTGTTTCCTCAAGGTAATAATTTAATTCAGAACTATCTTCTATCCACTTGACAGTTACCAAACCCACAAGAGGTTAGGAGGATTAATTTTTCTTCTTTTTTAAGAGACCCAAGTAGTGTCTCTGCAGTTTTGAAATGTAGCTTGGCTGTTTGTGGTTTTATTACATGGCATTTCATTCTAAAAAGCAAGAGTGTGAACTGAGATTAGATTTAAACTGAGTCTTTCCAAACATCATGAGAATTCCTCTGTCAAATAAAACTTTCATCTTAATTATCCTTAATAATTTCCACTTTGCAAACATAAGGTCCCTTAATGCCTTTGGAAAATGAAGATTATGAGAAAGAGACTATACAAAGATAAACATGTCTCATTTTGCAGAATTTTAAACACCTTCTTTCAGATAATAAATCTAATGTTAATTAATAGCAGGGTATAATATTAGATTTCTCTCTCTTATGAAAATCCTTCATAGAATGTTCCCCAGTGCAGTATTTTCTGTGTTATTTTATATATTGGGTTCAATTTAAAGCAGAGCATACTGCTGAAAAATGTCAAGTGGCTTATTCAATAATCAAGCAAAGAACTACTGTCACAATTTCATTAATTTTCATTATTTCATTACAGACTGTGCAATTATAAATTAATTTCTATTTTCAGTACCTCTGAAAGTCCTGCCCACCAAAGGTTTGAACACAGGCTTGGCTTTGAGTATTTGAGCTGGACAGAAATTCCCTGTTTTCTTTGATTTATGACAACCTCAGTTTGTATGTCTGTGTATGCACAAGTCTGTCTTTATACATATACAGACTGCTAATTCAAACATACCAATGCCTTTCTTAAGTAATTATGGCAGCTGCACACCAAACTAAGCACTGTATTCTTAGAAAAAATAATATTTTTACTACTGCAATACACAACTCAGTATGCTAATTTGCCTGAAACTAAGATATTTCTACAAAAAATACAGGCAACAATTTCTTTTTAAGACTGTTGCTACTTCCTGTTGTAAATTGCACCAGCTCTTGAAAAGGAACATGCAGTGGGTTGTACACAGAAAGGAGAACATGAGCCAACATCCAAACAATAGTAACACAGCAGCTGTACTCCCATGTGAGAAACCATCACACACACAATAGTTACAATGGTTAACATTCCTTCCAAACATTGATTACATTTCATAAAACCAAATCAGCCACCACGACAAAATAAACATATTTAGAAACAAGCTATTTTTAATATTAGAGATTAGGAAGGACCAAAAACCACCATAAGGGCAGGAAAATGCATCTCTCTTTCCTCTCTGAGTGTTTTTGTGATTAATCTGAAATAAGGATTTTTGTTTCAAAGCAATCTCTAGGGCTTGTTGTTGAAGTCTTCTGTGGCTGGCCTCTTCAAAAGTCTGGTTTAAAACCTACCTACTGTTTATTTAGTGGAAAATATTTTGAACCTGCTTCATGACTAAAATGTCATGGCCTAAAATTAGCTCAATAGATCTGTATTTTTTACTTCCTCTCACACCCCCCAAAAACTGAACCAACAAAAAAACCCCAACAAAAACAAAACAACAAAAAACTTCAAACAAAAACCCCAAACCCAGAAACAAACAAACAGACAAACAACCCCCCACACACATGTGATCAGGCAAAATAAAGGTCTTTACAACTGGTAATGCAGATTAATATTTGGAACTTACTATAAAATTATTCCTTACCAAACAATGACAATAGACAATTTTATATGTTTATATCCTTTATATGAAGAACTTTTGCAAGTCATATGGCACTTCTGTATCCTTGAATTACAGAAAGGATGAGGTGGGAATGGTTCTCTGGAGATTGTCTGGTCTAATCCCCTGCTCAGAGCAGGGCCAGCTGGAGCAGATTGCTCAGGACCACATCCAGCTGGGGTTTGAGTATCTCCAAACATGGAGAGACACCACAACCTTTCTGAGCAACCTGTTCCACTGCTTGATACCCTTCACAAGACCTTAAGTTTCATGATCTGTCTGTACAGGCTGATCTGTAGTGAACAGCTATTTGAGTCAGAAGACAATATGAAAGCAAAGGTAAATTATGGAAGAGGAACTGTATTCTACAGAAAAAAAATATCATATAAACTGTAACAGCTATGCAGATTGGTGAAAAGACCTTTAATAATCTCAAACTTAAGGGAAAAATCTCTTATCTCCCTTTCCTGCTCATTAGATCTCCAGCTATGGGTATTTAACTACCTGAAGGAAATTTATGTGCGTTTACCAGTTTCCTTTGATGAACATTTTGCTGTTCAGGAAGGATAATGAGAGTTCTGAGGTGGAATGAATCTGCACTGCCGTGTGTAATGTAGAAGGGGAGTGTGCAAGATCAATCCAGAAGTGGAAGCAGCCTGGGCAGGTCATGTTGTGGCATCTACCTGGAGTGTGCTTCTGATACCTACAGCCCACACCTCATGTTTGGGTATCTGCACAGCACTACAGCACCTAGTCCAGTCGAACTCCATGGCACAGACTGTCAGATTTAGAATATTTTATATCATGGGTTGATAACAGACCTAATACATTTTTTCCCTAGGAAATAAGGTATAAGCATACTTGGATAATAGAAATGTTCAATCCATTCCACAGTGGTAAATAATGATCAAGAGATGTAGCCAAAAAAAGATCACAACTGCTTCACAGATATGCTCATGCAAACAAAAATCCAAACTAAATACTAAATGATACAGCAAAGAAAAAAAGAAATGCAGCCCTTTCTTATTTTTTAAAAAAATACAGAACTAAAAAAGCTCAATATTAGCTGATCATTACAACTGCTACTACTCCCTGCCCTCTGAGAAAAAGGTTAGTTTTATACCAAACACTGCTCAGATACCTTATGTCATTACTTATTTGTGATAAAAGCAAAGAGCAAAGAGTACACATAGAAAGCTGATGAAAAGACACATTAAGGGATATGTTAATTTTGCTAAAAACACTGAGAAATAACTCAATTACAAGACAATGAAAAAAGGGCAAAAATACTGGGAGATAAATATCTTTAATCTAGTGTGGAAAGCCATAACAAGAACCAATTTCAAACAAGACATCCAGTAAATATTTTTATAGTGAGAGTGGTTAACCACTGTTGCTACTGAATGGGGTTATTTTATATTGCTTGATTTCTTCAAAGTGAGTCTGGAAATCTCACAGTATGAATTTTTTTATCTATATACTGGGTTCAATATCATATTGACTGGATGAATCCTAATGGCCTTTTACAGAGGCTAGAGGTGACTTAGTCCTTTCTGGGACTTCTCTGGGTTTATGGGCTCTTCTATTTAAATGTGGCCTTTCTGGATTCAGGCAGCAAAAGAAACCATCCCCATATAACTATTACAGCTCATTACTCTCTCTGTATCCGAATACTATTAGATCAAGTTTATACAAATGAAAAAGATATCCTCAAGTTCAACAGCCTTATAGCATTAGCACTTCCTCTGGCCTACCAACAGAGTCCCAGTCAAGCTCAATGCAGGACTTTGAATAAAAACAGAAAAGCTGAACATACACATACCCTCTCATAGGTAATTTTAGCCTGGTTTTTAATTTTATTTAAAATAAAACATTAAGTACTTACTGTTTGGAATACATTTAAATATGTAAGTATTTTAGGCTCCTAATGAGTATGCTACCGAGGTGGAATCACCTCAAAAATATAGGATTGTGATTATTATCACATGGCAGTGACTGCTTTATTAACTGTGTGGTGAAGGAGCCAAGGTTTGTGTTACACAGACAGATTCCTCATTTTTACTTCCAGCATCTGTCATAGTAGAATCTATTGGAAAATGGAGTACAAATCATTCAGGAATTTACAACAGTCAGTTGAGCTAGTTCTGTGCTATATCATTTCTGGAAGTGAATGCCTTTGTTTTGCACCCTAAGGGCTGCTCATATGCATAAATAGCCCCCCCTTTTCTGTTTCTGAATCACGGTGTCCAGCCAATACAAAAAAGATTATGAAGTATGAAAACCTCACATATCTCCACCACAGAACAATAACAAGATCTATACTTTGATTTCCTGGGAAATAAAAATTGTAGCTATACTTCCTGTCAGCCCATTCCTTTGAACGTGTTCTCTTCATAATTTGGATTTTGAATCAAGTTTAAATGGCAGTTAAAAATCGTATGTGGCAGTACACAATGAAATTTAGCTTGACAGCTTGGACATCAAAACTAAAAATAAATGACTTCACATCCAAATAATAAGTAATAACAATGTTAGCCTGCATAAGAATAGCAGGACTGGATTCAAATACAATATTAATTTTAGGGATATGAGTGACTAGGGAGAGACAGAGGCAAAGAAACAAATCCTTCATATAGCAATAGTCTCTTCTTATCCCCCAGGCAACTGGCTGCCTTTCACCTCGGCGGCGGAGCAATTATGTGGCATAATGACTGCAGTGCAAATAAGCAGAGAGATTTTATTAAACCAAATGAGCAAATCATCTGCGTATTATTGCGATTTGATTGACAGTGACAAGTGTCGAGCAGACACGGATGTGAATATGATAAAGAAGCTTGCGGGAAAGCTCTTGATAATGTTACTCTTGATAAAGTTGCTCTGCAAACCTCTCTAAGTAAATAAAGGGGAAAGAATATGATGCATATTAATTCGCATAGTTTGCAACCTGCCACAGGACTAGAGGAAAAGTTGCAATAGGTTATGCACGTGGCATTTCATATGAATTCTAAAATTGCATTTATGAGTCCCATAGACTTTACAATAATATATTAATATTAAAAGTAAAGGTCATTCCACATAACAGTTAAGCTGCCTGAGCTTCAACCTTTATATCAATAACAGACTCGGGCTGGGGGCACAAGGAGGAGGAAAACAAGTGGAATGATCTGAATAAATGTAAAATGTTACTTAGAAAGATTGCTGCCTTTTGCTGGGATGTCCATTTACACATTTGTACTTTCAGTGGACAATTACATTTCTGACAGGCCTGCCATCAGAATGATTAAATCAATACCTTTCGTATGGGAATGTGATTAATTGGCCTGGGCCTTCAGGCTCCATGTAAGCCACTCTTACATTAATGACTCTCTCATGACATCATAGCTCTACAAAGTCCAAAGTTTCACATCGTTGCAGACAGCATAGAACTTTGGATAATTACTTTTGGCACATGGAATGAATTAACCAAGGTGACTGGGAAGCTTTGACAGCAACACCCATGGAAGAAAAGCAATGGGGATAAAATCTCCATGGCTGTAATAGCACTAACATCATGAATAAATTCAGGCTTACAAGTTGAAATTGTTTTAGTGGATAAACCATGTGATAAATAGCTCTCTTTCCTCCACTTCTTCATATTTTGTTATTACTTTGAATTTGAACATGAACAAGCCACAGCCTTATGCCACACTTCAGTGAACATTCTTTTGCCATCAAGTTGAAGATTTTCACTCTTTGAAAAAGAATCATATCTGAGAGGAAATGTTCTTGTCATACAAAGTACACTGTAAAATGTGGAAAGCATTTCTGATTTATGTTCTAATACCGATTTGAGTATCTATTTAGACATATTTCAAAGAGACCAGCTTTGCAAGGCTCTGCATACCCTGAGCTGATTCTTGTGCTTAACTTTAACTGTGCAAGTAAACGTCAGCAGAGGCATTCAAGAGCTGACATGCTCAGAATAGCTGAAGCTTCAGATGGTCCATTTTTTTCTGAATTTTTTTTTTCTGAAAAATTAGACTGATTTGCTTAAGAAGTAAGAATAATTAGAGACTTACTTTAAGAAAACACTAACATTAGTGTTAATTTTCACATTCACTATTCTTTCCTTTATTCAGTGAAGTATTTATGCACACACTGAAGAGAAAGCATGTGCTAAGTGTTATTTTGAACTTCTACTGTTCCAGGAAACCTGGAGGATATGAGCTATTGAAGGCTAAACCAAAACTTTAGGAGCTTTACACTTGTATGAACTAACTGATAACTCCAGAGACAAAAAGCCCAGATCACTGCACATCTCAGTAAACATGCAGCAGAAACCAACCACAACTTGCCAAGGTATCTGGCCCTAGATCCTTAATCTTTTAATTAGGCAAAAACTTCAATTGGTCTGGAGTTCTTACAAAGCTTATTGATAATCCCTGGCAATCAGTGCACTATTATTGGCCTTTGTTATTGCTGCTAACAAAACTGACAGTACTAGAGATGGATTTTACCACAGTTCTCAATTCTCATGTCATGTTTCATAAATGGAAGATGATAATTAGATGTGAACAAAAGTCAGAAAGTTTACTTAATTTTAAGAAAAAAATCTGAAGGAAAGTGTAGTGAGAAAAGAAGTACTGAATTGCTGTTAGAGAAAACTACACATTGACATGGACCTGGCCACTAAATCCTGGCCTGGATTTAGTCTCTCTGGTAATATCAAAGCAGTGCAGCATATAAAAGAGTTTTAACAGTACACAGGAGAAATTAGCTACAGTTATGTAGATAAAATAGTTAGATACCAAAGTAATTTTTGAATGACCTTCTTTCTTACCACACAGGCTAGAGCTGTTCGAACTCGCAGTTTGTGGACTAATCTTGGTCACAAGAAGATGGAAATATAAATGCATTTTGAGTCATTTTTGCATCATACTATCCAAGCTTAGGATCATATGCTATTGATCATAATCTGCATTATATATGACACTCTGTCACTTTGCCATATTTATTGTAAGAACTTAGAATTATGTCTATAATAATAAAAAAAATTACCATTGTAAAAATAACATAGAAGTGTTCAAACCAAATGGTTCCACTTGGTTAAATATAGAGGAGGCATTGATGTGAATCTCTCTTTAGGGAGGATCACACACAGTGTTTGGTAAACTAGACAAGAATTTAAAACAAATGAAAAAAAAGGCAAAAAAGAGTTAAATTAACTTTATGCAAATATTGTTCATTCATTGTGAGCTGTAGCTCTGCCTCAGCTCCAGACAGTTCAATAATATCTCTAATGATGCTAAGTCATGAATAGTTTCTGTTTTACATGAAAAACTGAAAACTCTCAAAGGAAAGTGTTAGGTCAGGTGTGGCTGGAGGCATAACAAGGTGTGTGAGCAGCACAGGCATTCCAGCCAGACTGTGAAATTCCCAGTGATGTCCGTAAGGAAGGGCACCTTCTTGAAACAGGCAGTGCACAGGTCACAGACAATTTGTAAACTGAATCAAACTGGAATATATCCTGTACAACACAGAACAGTTTGTAAAACTAAAGGCAATCATAAAACAGACCATCAGATTTTCTCTCAATCCTTTAATCTTTCCCGATTAAAAAGCTTAAGTGTAGGAATTATCATCAAAAAAAAAAAAAAGTGAACCATAACCAAATACATCAGTCTCTCTCATACATGGTACATTCTACAATACTGACACTAACAAACTTTAATAGGGATGAGATTTGTTTTAATTATTATTTTAGAATACCAGGGTATTACACAGAACTTTTGACAAAGTAGGAAAACTGAGAAATCAACTGCACAAAATATAAGGCACAACTACCTCTTTTTGAATTTAAATTAAGTTGCAAACATTTGAGGAAAATCTAGAGAAACAAGGGGATAAATATGTGGTTCAATGGGGCATAAAAAAGTACATAGAGTCTCAGAATGGACACTCATTACAAGTATTCTACCTCCAGCAAAAAAAGGGGGAATATTCTGAGACAGGAGGAAGCGAAATAGGCAAAATGATTGTGTCTGAATCTCAGCATTGCCCTTCTGTCCATCTGGGACACAGGTAGGGCCCATGCTCTGTCTCTCACTCACAGTCATACTCTCTGCCCCATCCCATCAATTCCTTCCCAAGTTGTCCAGATTGTTGGATGACAACTCAGACAAGTAAATCCTATTTAGATAATTTCATGTCAACACATTAAACTTGTGTTCTGTACCAAAACTCCCTAACTATTACCAGTAATATCTCAAAAGAACTGAAGTAGGTGGTTGACAACAACAGTAAAAAGGATTTTTTTTTTCTTCCTTTAATTCAAACACTCAGATGGAGGAAAACATGCCTCCAAACCAATGAACATGCAATTCTACTAAACTCAGCATATGCTTAGCCAGTGGATGCATTTCTGTTGCTCAGGGTGGCACCAGAAGTTACATGTTATATTTTTCATTCTCTGCAGTGGTAATTTCTGGGTCATTTACCTCCTCAATAATAATGTTTAGCTGAGTAAAATAATGCTTTAGGCTTTAAGTCTTAAAGGTTCTTCCCCCTTTGCCCCCCTCAGTAGGATGACTGATTTCAACCCTTTAGAAAAATAAGCTTACTTATGAGACATTAGTGGCATTATTGCCTCCTTTAATATTCGTGACAGTCTCCAGCAAATGTATCACAAGCTGGCATTTATTAGTGCTAGGCACAAGTAAGGGGCATGTTATTTGATTTGAATAACAGCTTGGAGCTACAGTTTGAGTCCAGAAATATATTAGTCAGAAACAATCTCATTTAATAACACAGAAACTAATAAAAGAAAAGTATTCCAACTGATTCAAAATTGAATTTATGAATATTGCTTAGCAGGATTAATGATCAAAAACTGAACCTGTTTGTCATGTTATAACAGACTTTTCGATTTAAATGCAAAACTAGAAGTCAATGAGTCCAATGGATTGTATATTGCTTTGAAGAAAACCAGTTCATTTTACACATAAGCTTTGAAATTGGCAATAAACTTTAATTACAGGGTCAGATAATCAAATTATAATCAAATAGCCTCACATAAAATCTGTGTTTGAAATTAATGAGAGACAATTCTACTAGTCTGTAATATTGTACCTCTGAAACTTACTAAAAGACATTTCATTTTCATTTAAAAGTCACCTTAAGGACTTTTCCCTCAATTTCTTCTGCATAGCTCAATTTTATTTGGAAATATCTCATTTTTAGACCACACAGTTATAAAGATTTTTGCATATGGAAAAATCATTTGTTATTCCACTGATTTTTTTTATTGATAATAAGAATTTTAATATCACAATATTAGAAATCTTTCAAGTAGATGCATATTTATGCATTTTTAGAGAAAGCCACAGTTCAGATAATAAAGCTGTATAGTTGTTCAAATGTACATACTTATTAAAATTTTCATTTAAGATGAAATTTTTGATGGCTGATCTTAACTTGCAAGTGCAAACATATATGCTAATGTACACTACTGCATAATCTATTTCTTTTCTGGGCTATACAACCATGATAATTTCTCCCTGCGTGTCTTACCTTATTTTGAAGAAGAAATATATCTTATATTTAAAACAAAAGATAGAAAGAATAAATCCAAACACGCTCTGGCTTTCTCAAAGATTTGCTGCTGTGTGGCTTCAGGCAAGTCACATTATATTTTATAGCCAAGCTTTCTCATGTAAAATGGCAGTTACAGCTTAGTACAGCTCCAGTGCAACTGCACTGGGCTAATCATGGGACATCATTAATTGTAAAATGACTATCCAAATGAAGATGCAAGATTGTTGGATAGGTAATGTCAGACCTCATTACACATGCAACCATAAAAGTATGGAAAAAGTCGAATACTTCTAAAGCTATCATTCTACTCTACCTGAAATATAAAAGAAGCTGACTGGCAGATCTATAGGTGTGGGGTAGCTTAAATGCCTTTGGATCCATTCACACACCTTCTTAGTGTAGAGCAGCATCTATTTATGCCCTAAAACTCACTTAATATTTTTTCTTTTGAGAATTCAAATGAACCTTTAGAAAGTCAAGCTAATATTACAATTCCTGTTGATTCTTCCCATGTAAGAAGCAACAAAGTCATATCTTTTGAATCACAATGGAGATTTTTAAGAAGTAATTGTCACAATTGCTCAAAATTGTTAATATAACTGATTATTACAAGTCATACTGTGAAACATTAAGTACCAGAACAGGTGTGACAGCTTTTGTCATTCAGAGTTCAGCCTTGCTGTCTGTCTCAGATTATGCTTGAGAATATGCATCATGTTTGGGATAGTTTAAAAACTCTGAAGCAGTGGGGATTCCATAACTCCATTTGTGAAACTAACCTTCAACTTCACACATCTCACCATTATCAAGTTTCTTGTTGTTTGTGTGATCTTCTTTCTGCCAGTCTCATTCCCTCAGAGCAAAATAAATAGCCATCATCTTTGCTGTTTACACAATTTAAATATCAGCTCCTTTCCACACTACTACATACAGCTATCATCTAGGCAAGTCATGCTGGCTAATATCTTCAAGCCAACTAAAAACTAACCACAGAACAAAACAGATAGAATATGGAGCATTAAAATCAGAACTTACTTCTGTTTGCTGAAAAGCACAGTTCAAAATGTTCACATTTTACTTGGTATCTCTACCTGCCACAGATAGCAGGTTTCAGTCATTGTAAACCTTTGTTCCCTTTATTTTCTATATATATATTTAACTAGAAAAGATAAATTACAATTAAACCTGTCTGTAATACATTTGACTGGAAACGAGTGAGAAGTACACATGCATGCTAAAATTGTGCTTCCACTATGGTATCAATATATATTGAAAGTAATAATATCAAGCCAAAATATGCAACTGCTTTAATACAGTTGAAGGCTGCACATTATAATGCTTTTACACCTGCAATGTTTTAAAGCTCTATGTGCTCCCCCATCTCTATCAGCTTCTGAGTGATCTACTTCCTTGCAGAGGACAGGCCAATAAGGGCAAATACAACTTATCTGGTAAACATCTAGAAAGCTGCAAACAACTTGAATTGAGCTTGACAGGTCAGCACTTCAAGACAACGGGTCATGAGAGGAGATGAAAGAAGAGACAAAGTCAAGGACTGGCCTTGCTCACGAGACTTTTCTCAATGCATTTGTACAGCAGCAGTTCCCTGGATGCTTTGCAGAGTGGGGAGAAAGTCCAGTCAAACACTTTACATGTCAAGGCCTTAAACATTATCTTCAGATGGTTGATTTGCACTCTGATGGTGACAATGTAGATTGTTTTGAGTTATGGTGGTTGAAGTGTAATTTTGATGGTGATTAAAATCAGCAAGACACCTCAAGGAATAAAAGATTTCCTACTTTTCCAACTCCAGCCTCTCAATTTTCAGTGAGTGGTAAAATTAAGTAATCTAGAGGCATAGTTTAGCATTAAAATCAGAGTTATCACAAGCTAAATATTAACAACAGTTTAGGGGATGTGGAATTTTCACATAAATAAAGCTGGAAGAGAAAGGATTTGCAAAGATCTCACCTGTATCACAGTGAGCAGGTGAAACTGCAGCTCTGTGCAGTGACTGTCACACAGTGTAAGAACAGCCTGGAGGTTACAGGCAATTCACTGTTTGCCAGCTGAAGAATCCCAACTTGTTAATTTTGTACAAAATTTCTTTAGCTTCAAAGTTTTGGGTTTTTTTCACCTCTTCTGACTTTTACAGAAAACCACATGTTTTGGATAGGACTTCAAATTCTTTATGAACACAGTTCCAAGTTGCTCCTATTGGACATACTATCACCCCCTTTTTTTACCCAAGTTCTATAAAAACACACAAGCAAAAAAACCCACCAAAACCGCTCCAACAACCAAAAGTTTACTAACCTCTGTTTGTTTCCATTTGAAAAGAAACAGATGCCAAAATCAGGTGTTTTTTTCCTTTAATCCTGTGTATTTACAAAGAATGCTCAACAGTTTTGAACAGATGGAAATTGTTTCTTTGCTTCTTGCTTCAAAGTCTTTGTTAGTCAGCACATCATACAATCATTATATTGAGGCAATTTTACTGAAATCCTTGTTATCACATCATCTATTCCTTATGCACAACTCAGAATAAAGTCTTGGGACCAAATGTATCCCATCCATTACTTCTTATATATATGTATCAGTATTTTATTGGCTTCCTCAAAGAAGTCCTGCTTTTCTTTCTCCTAGGATTGTAAAATCATGCTTGGAAGCATTGTAAAGAGTACAGCTAAGTGTCCTTACCTGCTGGAGGGTTTTAATTCTTGCAGAAATAAATGTGATTTTTATCTACAGGTTTTATACGTAATCCAAATAATTTACTTTCCTTTTTAGGAGCTTCATCCATGTGAACAGTATTTTTTCAGTTCACTATCACACACTGTATGAAATCCCTTGAGGGTACTTGCAAAGGTTATGTTTAACCTAGTGGCCTAAGCACTCTTGATTTCCTCTCTCTAGCAAGAAATGACTCCACCAAAAAGTGACCCATCAAGGTTTCGTTAAATTCCTGATCTGAGACCCTTTGCAAACAACTTGTCTTTCTGGAAAGACTAGAGAGCCTGACAAACTTACTAAAACAATTCAAGTCTTTAACCTCAGCCCAAGTGCAACCAGGTTCTCCTTGGTTTCTTAGGGGCTGTTTTGCAGAAGTGTCCAGATTTGCTAGACTGTGAGAACCTCTCCCAGGTCCAAGCATAATGTGCATAATGGCAAGGTTTCTGCAGCCCAGCAGCCTAAAAATCATGATGTTATCTCCTTTTTCCCAAAAGTTTAAGTACAGCCTGACGTACAGCCCCATTGCTGGGGGGGTCTAAAGAGCACAGTTAAGATGAGCCCACATTTAGAGGGGTCAGATCCTGTTCCCCTTCCCATATGTCCTGTGATCAGACCTATCAACCGTGTTCATCTGCACAGATATGCCCTATCCTGGTCATCATCAACTGTTTTTCATCTCCTGTAGAATAATTCATATTTTACATTGTAAACAATATATTGTGATAGCTCAAAAAGATACTTTCCCAAGTAAACAGTTTCATAGGTAGCACAAATTTCAATGTTCTACTTTCAGTTTCAGCAACTCATGGGTCTAGAATAGAAAAGGTTGGTTTTTTTTTTCTTTTTACAAAGGTCACTCATTCCTGTTCATGGAAATACTTGCATCTAGCAATCCAAATCCTATAAGAATGCAACAGTAGCATTGACATGATTGTGTTCCAGTTTTTGGCACAGTGTGGTGGATGTGTAACTGCTTGGCAAGTTTCCCTCAGAATACCTGAATCTACAGAACCATTGAATGAGATGCATGGCCTGCCCTGATCATAAATTTGCAACAAAGAAAATAGTCCTTAGCCATAGTCACGAGTTAGTTTTGCAAGAATTTTGCTTTGGAAAACTCCTACCCCCCCGTGTCCTCCCCCTGACCTGCAATAAGCAATATCTCAAACCCTTTGTGTTCCTGTGTCAACACTATCCCCAAACTGTAAGTGTTAGCAGCTGTGCACAATATGAAAGGGGTTTTGAAACACACGGAGACTAAAACAGGAGCAATCACAAGAGCCTCTTTGACTCTCAGAATGCTAAATCACACACTGCTGATCACTGAAATAGTTTCCTTTCTGTACCCAACTTATGTAGTGGTTTTGCTGTTCTGGCCAACCTACAAATGAACTTTTTGTAATAGGAGGCCTAAAAATTCTGAACATATGTGAGCATCCAAAGAGTTGGCAAGTATTGGACAGCCTCAGCTTTCTTTTCATTGTGAAAATTTCTCCTCACTGATTGTATGCTCAAAACAATTTACTTGTTTTAAAACAAGTCACATTTCTTTGGATTGAATTTTAAATTCATACTGTAAAGCTACTGTGATTAAATTTATTGGTTTCTGCTCATCAATATTTTGAGTGCATCAAACTAAATTTTAGGTAGGTTGAAAAAAAGAGAGTGTAACAATGTTCTGTAAGCCTGTAAAATGCAGTGTCACAACAACAAAATAACTAAAAGCCTTCACTTTAAGTGATCATAGACCTTGCCCTTCTCTAATAGGCTCTTTCTTGTCTTCCACCTTTTCTTCTATTTACCAGTATCTTTTTTATCCACTACCGAAGAGCAGGAGAAACCTGCCATAGTGTTAAGGATGTTGTCTACTCAAGATTTAAAAAAAACCAAACCAAACTCCAGCAGAACCCCCCTTCAGAATTATTTTACTGAACTTCCTATAGTTCACAAAATACCCAGTATGGCAAACCTTTTCTTTAGTTGAGCCGTGGTGCTTTTTATGCCTCTCTGAGAACTGTAAAGAAGTATCCCTTCCCCCTACTGGCAAATGGTGAGATAACTTTCAGGCTTCCATTAGCTCAGTCTTGCTGATTTGGAGCACTGGTCCTTACTTTAACAGGATAGTTTCTTTAATAATTTTGCTGTTCCTCATTTAAGTGGGGACCACTGCAATGAAACTAGTCTAGAGAAATATTTTTGTGCCAACATCCAACATTTTTTCTTTACAATATATTCCTCTATCACCATCTGCTAGAGCTGCTTGTTATGGTTTTGCAACTCTTGTTTTTTCCTTTATATTTCTTACATCCCACAAACATCCAGGAAACAGAAACACATCTATTCCTGTTTCATATTCACAAGAACATTAGCAAATAAAAGTTTTGACATACAGATTACCAGAGGGTACCATCACCTGCTCCACCTAATCACCCCTACATTCTCCTGCTGTACACTGCCCTCCAGTAAATGGGAAGACAGTGCTCTTGAGGTACTGGAAGTAAGAGCCCAAATTTGCCCTCCATCAACAGCTATTGCCAAGACTTCTGCAGCTGCATGGAGAGTTGCTACAAATGGATGTTGAGAAAGCATTCCCTTTGCGTGAGCCTTATTTTAGAAAAAAAAAATTGAGAAATGGATTTCTTGTGTGTGCTAATTTTTAAAAAAGTGGTTGACTATTAAAAAAAAAACCAAATAATTATTTATCCATTATTTCAGTTACTTAGCTTTCCTTTTCTAAACAGAAAGTTCAATGTTAACCTTTGTTAATACAGTTGTCACATTCTTTAACAATACATTTTTTAATATGCTTAGTCATGCTCAAGCAAATACCTTCTAGTCTATGACTTTCTTAACTTCTATTATGCAGTTGGTAGCTAAACTGCCATTGGTACACATTAATTTTATATAAAAAACTATGAGACTGATTTTTGTACCTCTAAGCTTTGTCCCATCCACTTTATGTGTCTATTTGCTTAAGGGTGAGACTTCCAGTAAACCCTGTCAGTGCTATGTATTGTCCCAGGTTTAGACTTTTTATTGCTATTTTTGTTATTTAAATATTTCCCCTGATTTACTACCCACTTCTACTTGTTCTATAAGTGAAGGAAAAGATCTGGGTGTTTTTGTTTGCTTCTTTTCACTTACTTAAAATTAATTATTCAGTGGATTAGCATATGGACAGTAGTAAAGAAATAAACACACCTCCACTTACTGCTCAGCTTCCATATTCCTCACAAGTGACTGTCTTCACCTCTGCTTGTCTGTTCCAAAGAAATGGAAGACCCAAGTCAAATTCCAATTCATATTTTGATGGCACAAAGTACCAAATAAAAGAGCACTGTTTATTTAATTACATTGTAGTACCATAACTGTTTCTATATGTTATCAGAAATCGAGGCTGAGGATTATTACATCCAGTCTATTTTAACTCAAGGTCAGTGGTGGCTTAAAACGAAAAGGATACCAGAAGCCCATTAATACATTTAGACTGTGAGTACTGGGATAGTGTTCATCATCTGAGGAATGATGTTCTTGAAGAGCCTCTCAAACTGAAACAGTGAGGCGGCAAAAATCCTACCAATTTTAAAAATGTGTGAGTGCCATTCTATGATGATGTTGTCTGGGCTTGCTAACCTTCCGAAAATAAAATTACTTGAAATTTAAGCCAACCCTACAGTAATACTGGCACATATAGTCAATGTAACCTTATCTGCTTCTTTACTGGAAATAATTAGAGATCAGATACTTTAACTGTGGCTGCAAAGAGCTTGAAGTGTGCTGACCTCAATAAAAGGAGAGAGTTTATCATGGTAAACATGGTGAATCAATGAAGCCACAGAAGCTGAGAGAGCTGCCATCGATGTAAGATTTGCTTCCTCATGACTGTAGATGGAGCCCTAACATAAGTAAATACCCTCTTGGCAATACAAGTTTGGAATTTCATAGAATATATTTAGAGGCTTTTCACTATTTTTACTTATTGAGATTTTAATTTTCAGGACAAACAAAGTGAGAGCCCCACTGTTTTTCTGGTTTCTCAATATGCCAAACTGATTCAGCTCTCCTCAAAAATCCAGAAAGAGAGAAAAGTGGTTGTTCAACTTTTATTCTGTCCTGCAATTATCACCTAATGTAACCTTCTCTAACAATTTCTCTGCTAAAGGGCACCTCTAGGGCTGTCAGGCCAGCTGAATTAATTTAGAAAATGAAATCCAAACCTGACTAGTCTTATTCATCCCTTGCATCCATTATTCCTTTCATAACTGGATGCTACTGTACGAAAAAGCAAGGCAACAGCACATTTTGTGGATTTTATTGTATTACATATAAAACATACCGCTGAAATATCGATTGTAGGAGTCTTGGTGAAGAAGGAGGGATCTCAGCACCATCTGACTGAAAGATGTTAGATAAAAGAGGAGATATTTATAGAAGTAAAATATGTCTACAGTTATTACTGTGGCTAACAATACAGGGTTCATCAGTATAATTAATCCTTTCCTTCCTGTAAATCACTTGTTTAAAAAATAAAGTATTTCTTGATTACTTGCAGCAAAACAAAACAAATAAGGAGAAATATCAAAGCAATACATTCTTTCGCAGTTTTCAAGATACTTTGTCTGTTTCAAGCTTTAAGAAACAAATGTTATCACTGATGTTCTGGAAGTTAAAATATATACGCAAGGACTATTGGTATTGGGTTGGCATTTGGCATCCAGAACAGAACAGGGTGAACTGGAAAAACCACAAACAGTTTTAGAACACTAGTACTTATTATTATTATTATTTTATTTTTAAATATTAGTGAAAACCTTAATTTTAGATCATAGTTGGCAACTCTCACTGGTTTTAAAAGCTGCATCTCAGAAAGTTCACATGGCCAAAGGTCACTCTGGAGAGTCTGAGAGACAAAAGGGAAAGAGCAGCACAACTTACAGGTAGAAAGTAGAAATAGGGACCCTGTGTTGCACTTTAGAATGGGGTTGGGTCACTTCACTGCCTCTGAAAGTTCACAGCTTAATTGTAATTATAAACCTGTGTATTACCTTCTATATTCACATGGTATAGCCGCTTGAACAACACTCAAAAACATACAAACCACAGGTGATTTGAAAGATGACTATCAATTACAAATATTTTATATGCCTTAGTTTATGTGAAATGAATAGGTACATGAGTTTATTTTGAGACTGAGGTTAACTTCTGGTGAACATGTGTGAAACTCACAGTTTTACAAGCACAATTGTCAAAAAATAATTTTTTTAGCACATGTTCTTGAAAGTGAATTTCTGATTGTGCAGTGAAGTTTTACAATTACCAGTTCATGTCATCTTAAGTAGTAATGGGACAGGTATTCCAGTCAGAACCAGCCAGTATTTCCAGGTTCAATACACATACACTGAATATAGACACAGAAGTTGAATATAAACTAGAATTCAAACTACTGTTTTGTTGGGTCAATTACACATGCTTTGCATTTCATATAAATTGTATATTTAATATCAGTAATTGCCATGAAGATGATTTTCAGATTGAAAATTATTTGCTGATTCAATTAATGTTATGTTAATACTAAAAGCTCTTGGGAATATCTCGGGTTATTGCATGGTAATGGATTATCAGAAGATAAATACGATATATCTGATTTATTATAAATTGTTTATTTCAGTTGGACTTGGACTGTAAGTGTACTTAAGGTTAAGAATATACTATACTGATTTGCAGCTAAATTTTGTTAATTTGCCTTGTTTTGGAACCAACTTTTTTGTAGCCATTTATAAAAGACAAAATTGTCTATAGGGACACGGGTTTTTTAAAAAACAAGGAGCTAAAAGTTATTTTCTCATCACTCAGAAAATTTCCCTAAATGACTGATAATACCTCTTTATAGATTCTTTAATTTCTTTGTTCAGTCATAAGACTGAATCTGGTAATTTTGACATATGATTTCTTTTTTTTAACCCAAGGAAAAGCAGTCTGTACAGATGAATTACATTAAATTTAGTCTATCCAGATGCTGAACTATGCTCCAAGCTATATTGTATGAAATATCAAAGATGTCTATGTTCTATTTAAATACAATTTTTCAGATTCTACTTGATTAAAATAAAATCAAGTTGCTTTTAAAAGCTAACCTGTCCAAAAAATGCCCAACAAATTCCTGTGCAAGATATTTATTGGTTTAATCTGTAATCACTTATACAATACTGTGTAATAGATGTAGATACTGTTTAACATCAAGAGATCTATTTAACTCTCTCTCTTTATAAAGATGAATACAGAAATGAGCAGAGAGAAAATGAATAAAATAGGTTAGATCTGTCCTGTGGTGACAGAATCAATATATTTAAACCAGCAAAACATAGTTCAGACAACTCCCCTTAGAGCTCCAGTGCTTCAGAGCAGTTATTTGAGCTTTGTCAGGATATGGACCACATATGAAAAGTAAGGAAACTGGATTTACCTGCAGCATCTTTGGGTACTTGTTGACCCCCAGACTGAATCACTTATCTGCAGCATTTAAACCCTGGAGCAAAAATGTTACATAATTAGGTGTAACAAGATAATCTCCTGTTTCGAGAAATTCATTAGCCAAATAAAAGAACCCTCTAACTAAAACAGTTCATTTTATTAAGATCCACATGTTATGTTATCTATTTATTTCATAACTCTGCTAAGGCCTTTTTTAATATATGACTTTATAATTTGTTTTCTGGTGTTCTGGCTTACATCAGATAAACTACTTTTGGATTTTATGCAAGACATATGGAAAAATCCATCACTGATTTACTGCACATTTCCACACACAGTCAAACTAATATCTGATCACTATTGAAGAAGAAAACCCCTGCTTAGCAGTGGATACTTAAGCAAATTTCCAAACACATGGATGTGCACAGCCTTGTGCAAGAAAGCTTCTGATAGCCAAAATGCCAACCAATACACTGCAGTATTTACTGGAAAAGATAACGGAAAATTTAAGCTGGGATTTATTTTCACTTCAGAAACTGCTGCAACAGAAGCAATTGCAATAAAATGAAAGTGTTGCAACAGCTACCTCCAATACTTTGTATAACAGATTCTGAGTTTTATAATTTATCTATATGATAACACCTTAGAAAGTTTTTCTTTTTTTTTTAATAGCTCTAGAAGATGAAAGTTTTGAATGTTAGTCATGAAGACAAATCTCTTTTTTGTCAATGAAATCTCTTTAATTAAATTCACTCTTTTGGGTGACTATTTGTAGTTATCTATACTGCTGCTTCCAAGAATACAAGGTAAATACCTCAGTATTGTTATCAACCTTCTGCCCTAAACTACCTTTTTTATATATTTCAGTTGGATCAACAAGACTAGTTTTAGTATGACCACAGCAGGTGGAATGACCTTTACCCCATTCCTATTTTATAATGTGTTTTGTGAGACTCTTGAAACGTTACTTCAGAGCCTATTAGGAAGAATACACTGCAGAAGTTAGTGTCTTCTGAAAGTAAGATTTAATTATTTTCACATTTAATTACAGACCAAGCTAATAATTTTCAGTTAATTGAAATCCATCCTCTCTTTAAGGACACATGCATTTTTTTTTAATTGGGAAAAAAAATAAACAACAAAACAAAACAGCGGCTGCTAATCCTGATTTGGGAAGTATTTAGCTGCAGGCCATGGTTCACAGATGGTTTTGCATCCTCAATAGCTTTGTGGGCAAGATAGTTAACTGTGATTATATGAAAATGTCAACAAAAATTACCAGGGAGAAAAAACCTAAAAAAGTTTTCTAATAAAAATGGCAGTAAGGAGCCACCTTTCTTCAAGAAGTAAAAGCATGTATAAACCATTTTTGATGAGCAGATCACCCCCTTGAACAAAGGAGAAGTGCACTGGAACAGAGCATTTGAAAAGCAAAATCATGCTTTTTGATAGATATTTTCTGTCGTGTACATAGTAGTTAATCCATTTTTTAGCAACATTAGCTGTCAGATTAACACATTATCCATGTGAGTCACAGTTAGTCTAAACCAAGGATGTGCCTGAAGAATGATGTGCACCCACATGAAGGAAGGTTTACACAGGCTGACTTACACCACCACTGTGGAATGCAAACCCTGCTTTCTTTTTTTACTAATGCTGACCAGAGCTCTACAAACAGCCATTCTCAACTGCTGTATCATGCTGAGTTGATACAAGCCTTGATGTGGATTTTAACATCCATATGCAGGCCTTGCATCTGCCACACACATCCATGCATTAACTCCAAGGCATATATGCCTCCATTGTTCTGGTCAATATACATCAGGATGTTAAAGAATTTACTTCATCAAAATGCTCCTTAAATACACTTGTTTTATCCATTCAAGAGCATTTAATTTCTGGAAAGCCAAGTTTAAGTAAATTCAGTTTCAGAATAGAACAGGGTATGATCTGCAAGCAGCATATTTTCCTATCAATCAAGAGAGCAGAGATAGAGGCTTTCTCAGGCAGCTGATAAGTGTCAATATCCCATTTAAAAAATACATCCTGAGCATATGTACCTATTGCTATATCTCTCAGACACAAGGTACAGAAATATAATAGGATTAATTTCATCTCAATTCAATGATGACCCATTTGGAATAACTCACTTTTGGAGACATCATCTTATTAAAAGATTGCACTATAACATGTGACTGCAGCTCTTAGAGGCCTTTCCCCTACCAACACTTCATTTCACAGTTTGATTTTACTCTCCACTCTTATTCAATCTGTGGCTCTATTTTTCACCCTCCAGCAGGCCAACAAAGCCCCTTTTTTTACACAGCCTGTATCTTTTTGTTATCTTCCAAAGTTAATAACCAAGCTTAATGAAGGCAAAGCCTGCTCTGAAACAAGCTTTGTTCCAATACAGGAAGATTTGGCAAGAAAAGGAAAGCTTCCTATGGAAGCTTCTTAGAAGAAAAGTCACAGCCAAACATTCCAAGTGGTGTCTGAAGGGTGTGAGACTTTTGTGTATAGTAAATATTTGCTATCTGTAGGAGCAGCTAAAAATAAAGAAATAAGCTTTCATTTTCTTGCCTTTGGCTTTCTGTATTTGGTCATGAACTATCTAAATAGTCCTGGCCTATCCTGCAGGGCACGTGGGCCAGCTGGGCTCTTTGATGGAGCACAGGTCAGATGATGAATATTATGTTTATAATCTAAGGACACTCAGCTGCCATTTGAGCATAGTTCCCAGCTACTTCTCACTAGAAAATCTGTAGGAATTAGTATATTTAACTCTAAAAAACAGCAGCAGCAGCAGCAACAACAACGAGAAAACAAAACAAAACCAAAACCTTTGAATTTACAAATGTATTAAGGAATTGAATTCACTTAGAAATGAGCAAGCATCAGATTTTAGACCAGTGACACTGGACACAGAAGAGATGAATACATGCACTTTTATGTATCAAAATTAACTTGCTTTTAGACAATTTACCACTTCAAGTCAAAAAATATTCTAAAATTAGATTTTAAAAAAAATGAGGCAAAGAGCATCTTCAATAAAGAATTTGGAGAAGACAAAAATATTTTCCAGTGGCACACCTAGTCTTGCTTTTAGAGGCAAGTACACAATATGACAAGCTCTTTATCAAAGCAATGCAATTTCTGACTGCATGAGAGTTACCTTCAAGTCCCAAGTCTCTTCAATGTCACTAAAAACATTATAGGAAGAAGCAGGGGAAATTCCAGTCAAGTATTACTCCAATCATCCATATCCAGTGCACTGTAATAGCTAAACAGAGTCAATAAATTCAAAAACAATAACAGAAGCAGCAAACAGGGACACACGTTATGTTTGAAGATTTCCTGAATTCATCAGGAATCCCTTTTTGATCAAGAAGAGATGCAGTATTGCCCTGTAACTTAAGACTAAGTAGCTCCTGCATCAAGCATTTATCTCCACAGAGAGAAATAATAGCTACTAATTCTATTTGTTCTAAATACTATCCCAGTACAACTGTTGATATTATTTGATGCTGATAAATGAAGATAGTTCCTGCCCCTTTATTTTATCTCCAAAGCACCAGTGTAAAGGTGGGGAATCATCTGATTTAATGTAGATGATAATGAAATAGTAGAACAACAGATGAGTAATGAGAACTGACAGGTTTTGTATGTGTTTGAGGTAAAGGATTTTTTTGTCCAGTAGAAATGCTGTTTGAATTGTTTCCCCTTATTTCATTTTACATTTCAAAACAACATTCTTTTCTAAGTAGACAATAGGAACAAAAGCAAGAAACTGCATTAAATAAATCTCTAAAAGTCTATCTAACAGGCTTCAGGCTATGCTGTACTTTTTCTTTTAAACATTTCCACATAAAATCAGATGTTAACTCTCTGAGTGAACCCATGTGCAAACTCTTTATTCATCAGATTAATGGCTGTGGAGCAACAGGCAACTGAACACATTTTCACTCACATAAGGTATTCATGACTTTCCAGAAAACTTCACATTATTGCAACTACTTTTCAGTCAAATATGTTGCATCTAGAGAAGAAGGAAATAAATTGCAACAAGGTTTAATAGGAAACTACAGTAAATGTATTGACACAACTAGAAATTTGTTTGTTTAAACAGGACCTTGTTATTACTTTGACAGATGGATTTTTGCCTTGCCATACATTTGAAAAGAAAGGAAAAAACAGCCTTTTCTCTGGGATACTTCAGATTGCCGAGTGTAATATCTCTGTTTGTTGCTGCTTTTATGCTGATCCAAGGCACAATCAATAGAAGAATTTAGTCAGGTTCTGTGCTATAGCAGCTAAGGCATATGTTAAGGTTGAAAATCTACAGGGTGAAAATATAGAGGAAAATACAAAAGTCAATATTCTATATCACACTTGCATTTATACTGCATATTAGTACATGCTTTTAAATTTATGCAAGCTATTGTGCCAAATATCCAGAGCTTTATACAAAACTAATGGTAGGGTTTCACTTCTAGGCACTTTGATCAACAGGAACACAGTAGATACAGACAAGATAACACATGCTGGTGACAATTCTGGTGCCACAAGAAGAGCAATGAACTCAATAACATTTGATGTAAAGGTGACAATATAAAAGTGAAATCAAAGAGCGACTTTGTGATTCACACATATGATAAAATCTGAACTACAACAGCAAATGTTGCAAAAAGCAAAACCCTACAACTTTGGAAATAACTCCTCTTCAAGTATCTGGTCAACTTCTCTTTAGCTTTCTAGGACTAAAGTACTTTTTTCTTTTTTTTTCCTTCTTTTTCTGATAAAGGCATCTGCAATACTGCCAGATGTCTTCCTTTTAGGTTGATCATTCTACATTCTTTCAGAAATACTGACTCAGATCTGTTACTTGATCTGACCCTGTTTGTGGATCCTTATAAATATGATGGTTCTGTTGTTGGTTTTGTTTGTAAATTTAACACAGATAAATTTACAAGGCATGTTTGGGATAAACTGCACATTTTGGGACCACATCACAGTTTGGATGAGAGGAAGTTCAAACTTGTGCAGCACAGTCGTTGCTTGTTCAAGTATGTATTTTCAGATATATTAAAGTGTAGTAAACACTAAATTCTTGAAATGCTAATAGTGACTGAATAACATAGAGAGTGGCAAGTCAGCAAACCACAGAGTGATAATTTGATCACTGGGTTACAGAATAGTTAAGTTCCACTGTGACCCCGAACTTCAAACTGTGTACAGGTCACGACCTCTGGACTGCAAGAAATTCAAGAACAGAGAACTTGAGCTGTTAGAATATAGGACCTGTAT
This sequence comes from Corapipo altera, assembly GCF_003945725.1. Classification (NCBI taxonomy): domain Eukaryota; kingdom Metazoa; phylum Chordata; class Aves; order Passeriformes; family Pipridae; genus Corapipo; species Corapipo altera. Next base: position 281,856 of record NW_020884894.1, on the reverse strand, counting down.
TGCACTTCAGCTTTCATAATGTCAGTTCCCAATTTCTTTCTGTTCTTTGTCCACTCTGAAAGTGTCTGCTGTACTATTGCCCCAAGTAGGACTGTGCTGAATGCATTATATACTAAGAGCTCTTCAGAGCAATGAAGAAGGAGGTCTAAAAACCAGGAGGCTTAACTTCATGTTCTGCTATAAATTACTTATAATTTATATTGTGAAGTCACTAAGAGTGCCTAAACAACAACAGCAGAGAAAGAATACGTTAACTCATCCTGCTAACATTCTTTCACCCTCTACCCTTTCTCTGCTCAGGGCATTTCTGAGCCACAAGTGGCTTCTAATACTTCTAAGTATTTAAGCCTCCATGGATTTCTGCTCCTTAAGCTTTTCCTGTTGTCCCCCTTAGGCATGTAAAGCTTAAACAGTTAGCACAACATCCAAGCAGAAGCTGCCTCCTGGTTGATATCTCCCTGACAGTGCCAATGAATCCTCAAAAAGAGAAATGGGTTCTCTACAGAAGTTAAGTAGTACCGACAGGAGCAACAGGTACTAGGACTGAGGAAAAGAATGTGTGTTGCCTTCAAATACACACCATTATCCCTGCAATCTCAGTCCTTGTACAGTTGTGTTGCCACTTTGCCATTGACAGATCCTCAACTCCCACCAACTGCCTCCAGGCAGTTTTTTTTTCCCTACTGTTTCTCTTTTCAAAATGATCTCTGTGTGCTACACAGTTTGTAAAATGCTTTAAGGATTCCTTGTTGGAAATTGCAAATCAAAGACTGGATTTGAAAAAAACCTGCTATTTCATAAAAATATCCAACAAAACTGGTATCTAAAACTTAAAAATAATAATGTAATAAATGTTAATAATATCAGTGTAATACCAGTTGTCTACTGTCACAAAGTTATGTTTGGCATTTGTTACTGAATCATTTAAGATCCGTACATGCAAATTGTTCTGACAGACATAATTTGAAAGCATAAACATTGGCAATTGTTTTGTTACCACTGTAGCTGTTTTCAAGAACCATTTGTGCAGTGTAAATAGGGACAGATACTCACATTGTGACTGGGACAATGCTTTACAAGCTTCCCAGAGGTTTGGCGTTTGTGATTAATTTCTCCTCGGTCTTTAAATTATTTATGCATGTAAGGATTTTGAACTGCTAATTTGCTCTGCTGACAAATTCTTAGAAAGCATCCATAGGTAGTTCAGCTGAACTAACTACTACTATTTAAGAGATAAGCAAAAAGGGAATTTGCAATATTCTGAAAAGGTGGAAAAAAATTAAGAACTCGTGTATTTGTTTCTTTCTTAATGTCTACAGCTATTTGTATAAACAAAAATATTTCTCAAATGGAATGATAATCTGCAATTATTGTACAGTTGAAATAAGAGGTCCAAAAGGAGTAGTCTGCAGCAACTAAATAGACCCTGAAAACAAAGATTTTAAACATAATCCCTTTAAAGGTTCATAACACTACCACGATAGAGATTCCCTCAAAATTACATTTTACCTATATGGAATGAAACACTAAGTATTATCTCAGTAACGTTTTTGTTAGTTACACATTTCTTTCCTTGTGTCTGTAATCTCTATTTTCCCGTCCTTAACTGGCTTTTCACCTTTTATTCAGCACTGTGACATTAAATGGTAGTCCTACTGTGTAGAAACCCATGAAATTTCCATTGCAAAGAACAAGGAAGAAAAACAATAAGGCTATTTCAACATAATTCTTTCAATAATATATATACATATAGTTATTAAAGGCAAAATCTCCTTCACACTCAGGTACAGGTCTAAATTAAACTAAACAGATCAATTAATTTTAGTATTTAACAAGAACAGGCATTTATGAGTTCAGTCTTTGAGCTCATTTTCTTCCTGTAACATCCGATCTTGTATGCACCATACAACCATATGAAATTCTAAAATTTAGAATTAAAATATGTCCATTAAAGAAAGAGTAGACAAATGAGTCTCAAATGTTGTGAATTACAATTCTGTATGCAAGTGTCATATGGGACAGTAGGGGGCAACTTTCACCCACAAGTGGTACCTTGTGCATTCTGATCCACAATGTAATGACATGAAATGGGTACTTTCAGTACTTACCTGAGTTTACTGTGTGGTCTATATCAATTTTGTAAAATGGAAGGTTTCATTTTTAAATTCCCGTTTCCTTCTCCAGGCAGCGCGCTGAGGAAATATCTGGTGTATATACTAGAAAAATGCTGCAAGGTAAAATAACAAACTACAGTCTCAAAGCTGTTGAGAAATGAAAGAGGAGGACACTTATATTCCTCTAGTTTGCTGTCATAGGATTTGTGAGAAACCAGTCTCAAAAAGATTATTTTTCCACAATTACATTTTGATAAATAATTCTTCCTTGAATAAACGATTTATAAATGCAATAATTTAACACCCTAAAACCACAGCATGGATTAATATAAAAATTGATGTAAATAGCAAAGTATTTATTAGTGATTTTAATATGCATAATGATATTATGTTTAATAATAAATTCATATTTAAGAATAAACTGCTGTTCTATATTACGTATCAAGTTTTGAATCAGTCAGAATATGAAAGTTTGCCATGCGTTTCCCCTTCCAGCAAATGCTAAAACCAGGCATGCCAATAAAGGAAAAAGTCAGACATAAAGTAGTACTTTCTCCAAGTGTGTCTCACTATATTATACAATGATGATTTTTTGATTAAAGTATTATATAACATATATAATTTAATATGCAACTAATTGATTTCCCTCTCAAATTTATATTTAATTTTTAAAATTATCAGATTGGTGAAAGTAGAGAAGTAGCACTGAAAATATTTTCACACCAAAACTAGTCAAGGAGGACAATAACACTTGTAATAAACACACAAAACTAGATTTAGTCTTGATATCTGTTTCATAAAATGAAGTGGTTAGGCCTAAGGTGAATTTTTAGCAAATTTGGGTAGAATCGTAATTTCAAGCGAAGGATGTCAAATAATGACAACCAAATCAGACAAACCTTCACATTACATTTAAGCTTCAAGTTTGAGAGTAAAATACAGTGGATGTTAAACTGCAGAAACAATGTGAGAAAGTGACTGCAGACCTTCCTCCTCAAGTGTCCTGAGATCCTTCAATAATTCAGGCAGGTAATTGAATTCAAGAGCCTTTGTTAGGGAGTCAGAATATCTTATTATGAATGTCTCGTCTGGCTTTAAGCCCAAAGAAAATGCACTGTGCATTTCTAAGTGATGTAGATAACAGCTATTTTTCTAAACATAACCCCACCTTAAAACATAAATCTCCCATTTCACTTAGTGCACTTAAACTATTTTACTTAATAGACAGAGCATAACATAAACAAGGATTATAAAATGTGAATAACATCCACCCTCCAGCAGTTCCTGAAATGAACTTACATTTTCATGTTAATACTCAGAGAGCATGTGTGTAACTGGTATCAACAGTACTACTTTACAAGCAAAATTAATCATAAAAAGCATAGTAAAAAAAAAAAAAAGAAGACCAGACATTTTACCAAAAGGGATTACTTGAGATTACTCATGATCCCATAATTTCTGATGTTTTACAAATTACTGGGTGCGGTGGGCTTTTTTTGTTATTTGGTTGGGGGTTTTTTGTCTTTTAACCTAAGCCTGAAAAGCATCATGCTGTTTTATTCCTGTGTTTTGACAGGACTGAACTCCAGGTGAAACCAAACTGTTGGTTTCCACCACCCCCTTTTCCTCCCCTTGATGTTTTTCTGTCTCTGTGCCTTTCATGAGTTGCGTGCCAGGACTCAACTTCCAGTTCATTTGCCTACTCACTTGTATCCTGAGTTTGGTATCAAATGGACAGTAGAAGATGTGGTTCATCAAGCTGAGCAGGGTCATCCTGGAGGGACAGCCAAACAGACTGGGAAGTTCAGTGTCCTTTCTCTACCCTTTGTACAAAATAACTCGTAAAAAACCCCTGGGAAGCGTCGTTCCAAGGCAAAAATGCTGTACAGGTTTATGAACACCTCCTTTTTTTCTAATGTAAAAGCTTTAGGAAATCAGGTTTAATATTAAAACAGGCAAATGAATAAAGACAAAATCAGACTCACACAAACTCCTGCCTGTATCTTTCCAGGATCCCCACCTGGGCCCTCCCCCCACTCTGTATCTGCCTGTTACATGTGCTGAGGAGAAGCTCAGTGGGAAAGCTCTTTGTACAGGACACCTGTTTCTTTACAATGTTTAATTCTCTATTTTCTATTTCCTCATCTTGTTTTTTCTCCTTCCTTGTCTCCCAGGATATGTCCCATGTGACTTCTTCCACGTAAGACCCACATTTTCCCTCCATTTCCTCACTGACACACAGCAACCCCAAGAAGGAGACCATATTCCTCTCAGGCACTCGAAAACACCAAATCCTTTGCAGCCACTGAACTTACTCTAGGGTAGACACAGCTCTTTAATCTCACAAGTCCTACCCTTGCTTTCTCTGTCCAGGCTGTGCCTGCTGCCTCCAGACCCAGGCTGGGCAGGGCAGGGGCTGTGTCCAGGTGGTCTGTGGTTACAGGAATTTTCCTCAATGTGCCTCAGTAGAAGTGGGAAACCTTATGAAAAGATTGCTCATCCTTTCTGCTTTCTCCCAGATGTGTAGGAATCAGCTTAAATCCAGCAGAACAGTCACAAGTAGTTATGCCTCTTCCCTCATTAATTGTAAAGCCTCATTTCCTCACATGGTAAGAATGAAGATAGAAGGGAAGCTTCCAGAAAATGGCTAAGTAATTTCAACTCTCTTTTAAATAAAAAGACTCTCTGTCACCAAATTAACAAATGCTTTTATTTGGTACCTTTCCAAGGGTTCTTTCTGTTGGGAGGGAAGGAAACTTTTGGAGAACTGGTGGGGTTGGGCAAGGTAACCTCCAAAGTCACCTCTCCAAACTCAGCCTTTCTGTGATACTGTGATTTTTGAAGCAGTGCCCTCCAGTTACAAAGAAAATATCTGGAGCCCACTAAGTTCAACAGGAAAGAAATTCTAAGAGACAATATCTACAGTCACAATATGGAAATAACCCAATCTGCTGCCCTCTTAAGTACAGACTAATTCTTAGAGCATAATCTCTTTGCTCTGCATCTTTCTGTGCTCATTTGTTTTTTTTGTCTGTCACCGGAGCAGTTCACCAAAATTTACAATGAACAAGAATTAAGGTTATGGGCCTGATCAAATATGAACTTCCTGCTTACTGCAGTGCAAGTGAAACCCAAAATCTATTTTGATTTATAGCATCTAAGGAGTTCTTGTCAATTTTGCCCAAAGCCTTTTCGTACGTTGAATTTAAAAACAAAATTCACCATTAGTAGAAAAGTCTTTCTCCCACTTCCCTGCTGTAGGGAGACAGTCCTCCAGAGAAGGATGGAAATGGAGAAACAGCATGTCTCACACTCTACAGACTTCCTAACAGCCAACTTCTGTGCTCTCCTTGAACAGGCCAACTCAGAGAAATACTGAGGAGAGATTTAACAAAGCTACCCCAGTCAGTGCTTTTCACAACATATGCTGTTGTAGGATCCATCAATAGCTGTACAGGGCCTATGTTACAGGCCACTGTTCAATTTGCCTTATGTTGTGAGTGGAAATGTAATCCCACATTACTTTCCCAAACTTCTGTGAAGAGTTCTGTTACTACAGACTTTTGAGTAAGCAACTGTAAATTCCATTCTAAAACAAATTACAAGTTACACTAACTTGTTTGGCTTAACTATAGATAAAAAAATTCCCCATATCTATTGTTGCTCAGGTTATATTTACTGGATGCTGAAACACAACTGATACTGCTTTATAAATAGATCCATTTTTGTGCATTTCATCTAAGATATAAATTATACCATTGACAATTCCAACCTACTGGAAAGTTTCCAAATGGGCCTGATTTTCATACACTACAATAACTGCTTATTGCAGAGGGAAGAAGGTTAAGAAATGTTTTCTAAAAGTAAAAAGATTTTCTGCAAAGATTTTCTGATGTTCTCTTCTTAAGTTTGCCATGTTTAATTACTATTCATGTACTGTGTGTTTGGAATCAGATGCTGATTGGTGTCTCCTCCTTTCCTTTCCTTGGGAAAATTGCCCTATATATGGTAGAACACTTTCTGGTTTTCGTTATCATTGAATTCAAAGGTTATCAGCTATTGTAGCTATTTATACTTACGAGTAGGTAATCAGAATTATCACTGGTTGGTAACAGTTCTTCAAGCAAAAGAAACTTCACTTGATTGATTTTTTTTTGTTGTTGTTGTAGTAGGATCACATTTTTCCAACGGTTTTTCAAGGACAGTTCAGTTCTTGCAGCTTTAATATGTAAGGAAATATTTTTGCAGCCAACAAGAATGACAGTTTGTCTAAATAGAAAATAGATTATTTTTCCAAATCCACAAAAATGTTAAACAAATCACTGCTAGATCATGTGCAAGACCTGTCTTGCACAGTTGCAGCTACTGATGTTTGACTACTAAAGTAAGATATATTTTGATACAGAGAATGGGTGCAGACAGAGGTTATAGGTTTATATCCCTATTTCTCACAGGTCAGGGAAAACAGTTGCTTTGAAAATATAAAATGTGTTAAGAATTCATGAACAAAGGTCATGAAGAGGATAATTTCAGTTTGAGACTGGTCTTGTTTCATCTATCAGTTTGTTTTCTTACTCTTAAAATAATCTCAGTCTAACATAAAAAAACCAAACCAACAACCCAACCCAGGAATAAATCACAAAAAATTGTTTATCAATGAAATCTACAGAAAAGTTACCTGAGCAAACCACACTGTTAAAAGAAACATGTTTTGTCAACAGCTTCACAAAACTTGGTGGAAATTTATGTTATATCTACTCTTATAATCATGATATGAGATAAGCTGTGGCTTACTCTACAGAAAGATTGATCGACTTCACAGAGATGTTACCTGGTTCATGATGTATTTACTCTTGTAACTTCCATCCCTAGGTTAAGGTTATAAATGGTTAAATGCAACATTTAAAACAGATTAAGTTTTTTTGACCTAAAAAATGTTTCCATCTTGATAAACATACTGGGACACCTGGAGAATACCAGCTATTATATACCACATCAGAAGATAATCATAGTAAAGCTATAAGCTCTAACAATAAATGGGAAAAGATATAAAATAAAACTGATCATTTGACACTGCCATTTCATCTTATGCATGACCACTGTGGAGACCAAGTTACGCCATAGAAAAAAATTATCTATTCCACGAAAATTAATATTAACTGAGTAACATTTTAAAGCATGGTAGTACCCAACACTAATATGGTTCCTTTGTACCTTAGTCTAAAGAGTACCTAGATGTAAGATTTCTTCAAGCTATTCATTGCTAAAATCCAGCCAAAACAGTACTAGGTTACATTTTCCACTTTCCCTGCACAGTGTAGCATTTAGACTTAAGATTTAAGAGCATACTGGAAATACAGACTACTTAATGTAAGAACAAAACTTTCTGGTATGATCGCATGTTTATGTTGCATAAGATAATACAATCCATCTGTTGGGAAAATCCTTGCTGAATATTGTATCTGCTTTAGCAATAAACATGAATAGAAATCAAGATTATTTTTTAAAATCCAAAACTGAGTAACAGTGAGCCTTACAAAGAAATATGTCTAGGAACCTGAGGCAAATTATACATGTTAATGTTGGAGTCACTGAGAACAGTTAACACAATGTAACCAAATGTCAACTGGAATATTTTGCAGTAACTGACTGAATATATGAAGAGGTCTGTGTTTAATGAATATATGAATGCTTGGTTTCTAAGTTTTCAGCTTCAGATGGCGAAGATTAAGTGCTAAGGGTGTTACTGTAAATGTTTAAGTGAGATGAACATCACTGATTTTCTAATTTTACCACATGGTTTATTTCAGAAGAAAACAAGCACCAGTTAACATAGTTCTCCTGCAAGTCAGTAAACAGTAACACACGAAAACTCAATACAATTTGCTTCTTTGTTTATGTGCAGGATATTTAGTTTGGTTTGCAAAGTATTAGAAGAATAATAAGAACCTCCTGATGGAATACCACAACTAAATTTCTCAAAAGCCACTCAGTTAATCTCAGTGTTGAATCTGGCTGTTTCAAATTATTGTAATGTATAATAACAGTCTTATTGACAATATAGATGCACAGAGCCAAAAAAAGCTAGAAATAGTGGCCAAAACGATGAACTAAGCGCCAGCCCAAATGACAACAAACATATGGCCATTAACTGAAGAATGGAGGGGTTTAGGAATGCAGCTGTCTGTGGTCTCCTAAAAGTTCCAGAGGAATGAAATGCTGTGAGGATTGGCAAAGCCTGGATGAGAAGTACTACTGAAGATGGTAGGTCCTAAAATGGAGTCAACCAGCAGATCATGTTGGAATTCAGAGATTTCTGTGGTCAGAATATATTCATTCCATTGGCCTCATAATGTACATCAACAAATTAATATTGTATGGATGTCATTTCAAAGCCTACTGAAGACGAAGAGCCATTACTGAAGCCATTAGAGCACAGACGGTTCAAACTATATGCAGATATTCATACTTGCATTTCTGCATTATAGCAGGGTTTTTTTTTCTGTTGAACTGTAATGAATTGTCTCATAATCTATTCCATCTTCTTGCCATTAGCAGGCTTTGAATGTTCACAAATAGGAGCAAAGAACTCATTTTCCAGAGCTTTAATCACACAAAGAGGGAATGCCTAATTCTCTAAATGAAATGGTCTGTGATCACTGAAGCAGAGATTTAATATATCACGGCAAATTAGGTAGATTTTAATAAATTACTTATCTCTCTGAATACTTTACATATGCTTATGAAGAAACATAGCCTGTTTGCAAACAGTGGAAATCCACAGTCTATAAAATCCTTTGAAGAAAATGACAAATAAAAAAGTAAATTAAAAAATGAAATGTATTATATCCTCGTTCTCGAGAGACAATCCTTTTTGCAGCATTGATTCACAGCTCCATTAAAAATATCAATTAAATCCTTCACTGAGATTGGTTAAAAGCTGTAAAATTAACTTTCCATGCTAGACACTGGTTATTCAGATACAACGATTTATTGTATATGTTTGATGTAAGTTCTAAAAGTGACAAAACCCAAATGAAAACACAGTTGCCCGTCCCTACAGCCCAAAGTAGGTGAAGCAAAATCTCACACTTTGGCTTCTTTTTGTGCTTTGACAGATGTTGGCTGAAAGTAAATCTTCTACTGTACAGAAAATGATTGTGCCTGCCCTCCCCCTACTTCAAATTATGGTAACCATAAACAGCTGATTATAATGTTAGTAGAAGGGTAAAAGTTATTTAAAAAAGGTTGCAGTAATTTAATAAGTCCTGCAACTAGCCTAATTTTTTATATTTAATTGATAGGAACTGCATGCATCAAAGAAAACACATACTGAGATTTAATGTGCATAAAATGGATATTAGCATTTTAAAGAGGCAGATTAACACATTAATCCAAGTAATTTTCATATATTGCTTTTAATAAAATCTTCACAGTATAAAATTCTTAATGAGGCTAATCACAGGCATTCCATTTAGCGGGGTGATTAGGGATAACATAAAAGTATTTTTAATCAGTTTTCTAAGGCTTATGGTTTTTTTATTAAAAATTAAAATTTTGACTTGCATTTTTATTACTGTTTTATGTAGGAAAAAATCTTGAAAATGCAAATAAAGCACATCATTCAATCATGTAGGTATTAATTATTTACAAGACGTTGTCCATTGTGGAGAGATTCTTAGCCTTAGGGGGGAAATATAAAAACAAACAGACTGAAAAGTATACAAAACTTTACAACTACAAATCAAGCGTCCCTTCCACATGAATTATACATTAAATACACTGTAAGAATTACAAAGATCTCATCTTTGATGCGCTATCAAGCATGTATTTACACTGGGAGAAGGAACTTCTGTAGGCAAACTTCCTTTCATGCCTCGGAGTCGTCTTCGCGCTCCTCACAGGCTGAACGCGGCGCGTGGAGGGGCCTCCACGGCTACTTCGAGCTCCCCAGTTACTGCACCATCATCTGGTGAATCAAAAACCAGAAAGGGAACATCACAAAACAGCATTAGCAATTTCATTGAAGGGTTTGCTTTTGTTCCGGTAATTTTCGGTAGCATTTGGACAGATTAAAAGGCACCCGGCACACGCAGAGGAGAAATAAATAAAGAATAAAGGAATCTTCCAGTTCAGGTATTTAGCTTACTGGAAACTGAGCACTCTAAGAAGTAGAATGTACATCAATTAAAGTGTTAGTGCTCAAATTACCTTTGAAATAAAGAAAACTATTGGTATAATCATTGCCTATATAAATTAATAATTTTTCTCAATACGTAAATATGAGATGTGGCAATATGTAAATTCAAACTCCATTGAAAACATATATGCGTATTTCTAAATAGTTTTAAGCAAAAACATACCTATTAATGCATTTTCTACACTGTGTAGGACAGGTCCAAATCAGCCTGGACACTTACTAGTACTTAAACAGTAATTGTTTTTCCCAGCTGGTGCAATGCAACATTATTTAAATTAGAAGCTTCTATGTGTTGCAAAATAGTGAGGTACAAACAAAGAAGATAATTCCTCTAGACTAAACTATTTGATTACCTTCATCTTTGTGTATGTGGGTTTTAAAGTAGTATTTTAAATTTCTATTTTACAGAAATTAGCTGACATGATTTGAAACTGCACTCTTTTACAATATCTAAGTAAGCCCAGAGGGCCAGAATCTCTGCTGCTGTGATTAAAACATGCTGCTAAGTCAAAAATGAGGCTTTTTCCCAGTCCTGCATAAAAACCAATGAGGCTGCCTAACATGACTCTAGAAGGAATTTGAATAAAAACAAATAATCTTGACAGCATATTTTCTCAAAGCAAATTATACAGCTGACAAATGGCAAGGTTATGTATTTAGTATATAAACTGGGTTAAGTACTCTGGGACATGCAGTGATACTGCATGTTTCAACTTCTAGGCTGCTGGGACAGCTCAGAAGAGGTTTAGAGAAGAAAAAACATGAGATAAACCTTCCATTATTTACTCTGTTGAAAGAGCTATTATAGGACAGATTGGATGATAATCTTAGAGATCCAAACCATTTTGTATAACCTTGAACAAATCACTCAGTGAACTGTCAACTTCAAGAGCAGACTTTAGGGGACAGCATTGTTTTTACTTATAAGAACAGGAGAACTGTAATTACTGATATCAGAACATTAATTCTATTTTCTTGATTTTCATATTGTCATACTATCTCTGAGGCACATTGGTAGATATGTTGACTATAGTGTTTCTCACCCATCCTCTTGCTAAGACATTCACTTAATTGCTTCAAATTTCATGAAGGCCACTTTCACACAATCAGCAGTGAAAGGAACAAGATAGGAAAAAGACTGTGCTTGGAGTCTCAGAAAGAATGAAAGGTGTTTAAGTACCTTAGAATGACCATATCTTCATGTGGTAGAGTCCTACCAATTTTCCTGTGCCTAAGGAAATTCTTTTTCCCTCAAACCAATATCCACCTCAGAGTATGTGTACAACATTACTTAGGAATTCTATTTATTGTGCCATTACATTTAAATGAAGTCTGCATCCAGATCTTAAGAACAGATCCTTTTACAATGACTTGGGCATGATCTGACATATGTTAGCATAAAATTCATTTCAGTTCTCTGAAAGTTGTAAATTTTCAGAAAATATGCAATGTTATATGTCCTGGATGCAATAGAGTCTTCCCTGGCACCTGCACGGAAGGGCAGAAGTGTGCATAGGAAAAAGAATAAAAGTATTTCTAGCTATTATTATTACTTTCATGGATATAATTCACACAAAGTAAAAACTGGTTCAAATGTTTCATGATTAGGGGAAGAAATGCTCCTCACAATATTGAAGTAGTTGTCATCACATACTAATGATTAGCTTTTAACAGAACAATAACTAATAACAAAAACCAGTCCTTCCTGTAATAATAATTCTCTCAGATGATGATTAGGACTTTTAAGAGTTTTGTGAAAGGTGACTTTCAAGGGTAAAAAATTGTATTTATATCACTAATCAATCTTATCAAATAGGAATTATGACAGTGGGAATTATGGCCATAAAGTACAGAACAAAAACAATCTTCCAGTGAGAGACTACAAAATACCTTTGGAGGAGATGTGCTTTGGTACAACTACCTGGAGAAAAAGTATTGGTGGAGAAAAGATTAACTGGTTCAGCCACAGTAAGAAGTGCATCAAATCTGTATACTGTTTTTCCAGGGTATGGAGATTTGATTTTTTGCATTTTCCTTATTGTGTTCCTGGAACTTTGATGCATACTTTTAGTATTTTAGCTACAGCATGGATGCAAATCATGCATGATAATGGGAATGGATAAGAAAGCCTATTTCTTTCCCTCACTACTCAGCTCCCCGTTGCTGAAGGTACAGGAATTAGACACAGCAGTAGAAGCAGCAAAGTGACATTAGCCTGGCATTCCACTAGGGCTGACTGGAATTCTGGCTATTGCAAAGGGTACCTTGTGTGCTCTGCATCCAGTCATCAGGCTGGTTCCTGCACTGGCAGAGGAGAGGGACTGTTTGTAACAGATTTACTCTCTTCACTGAGCTTTACCACAGTGGAAAGAGGGTTGACACAAAGAGGTAGGAGAAAAACACACTGGTAACCACGTCCCTGCAACCACGGGGAACAAGAAACCCTAAGCAAGGACAATATTTTCCTTCACTGTCTATGAAAGGACCAAGTAGCCCTCTCGAGTCTTCTTACCAGTGTTATAAAAGTGATCCTACGGCCCAGGAAACTGAATATTCCACACCTCCTGCTCACCTCACCTTGCTTTAATGAGTCACAGTGAAGGTTTGGTCACAGTCCCTTCCAGAAGGGTGTTCACTCTAAACTGACACCTTACCAAACCCACCACTATTTCATACTGTCTGGGAAACAGGTTTCATATGGAGGACACAAGCTGGAGGTACTCTGAAGTTATAGCTCTAAATAAGATATAGACTTTAACAATACAGAATTACTGACATAAATTTTAATAAAAATATATATTTGTAGTCCTATTACAATGAAGCATGATGTATAAAATAGAGAATTATAGCACGTGGACATGTCTGGGAAGTTCTTAGGTTTTATGAATGAAGTACTATGAGCTGGGAATGCTCTTTGGCTTTGATTTTTAAACATATTTTAAGGAATAACAGTAGCACACAGTTTTTGTAGACTTTTGCAAAAAAGTGTGGAAACCATTAATTAATATTAAAGAATTTCTTATTGACAAAATGTCAAACAATTACTTTCATAGTAACCCTTGCAGAGAAAAGCAGAAATTCAACAAACAATTTTTAAGCTACAGAAGTTTACAATAAACTGATCTGTAAAACTTACCATCAATGTCTTGTTCAATAATATTTCTTTGCTTCTGGAACATCTCTTTCAAACTGACCAGAGTAAACCTGATATATTCACACTCAAGATCCTGTTCATCTTCTGGGGGATCACTGGCCACACAAATTTTAGGATAAACAAAAAACCCCCCCAAAAAGGAAAAAAAGATATTTTACCTTCAAAAAGGGTTGAAAATCAACTCTAAAACCAGAAAAAAAGGCAAATCCACATTCTATTTTACAAGTGGAACACAAATAAGAGCTCTTTATCAAGTAAATTCAACATTTTCCATGACAAGAATTGTCTAAGACCCCCTTTTTTAAATCCTCCCCTTTTATTTAGCATTATTTAGCTGTACTAGAAGGACAGAGAGGTTTAACCATAGATTTGTAGCCGTATAGAAATGTGCCATTTTTCTTTCCCCTCCCCACCACTCTGTGGTACAATTCTAGTTCACATGGCCATACAAGAAACTATATAAAATATATACTTTTCTTTCGTGAACTTAAATTACACCCATTGCATCCAAGTACGGCTTTCCTTCTAAACACATAATTCCAGTATTGGGTTGGAGCTGACTTGAGTTAGTGGCTTGTGTTGGGGCCAAAAACACCGAGACTGACAAAATGACAGGAATTTAGAGCTAACATTTGGTATGTCTTGGCAATGTTGTTCAAACTGTGAGTGTTTGTGAGCTTTACAGCCTAAAAATGTTACAATAAGCATAATTTCAAATGGGTAACAATCAAGTTGCGTAAAATCCAAGTCTGAAGGAAAGGATGTGTCAGACAAAATACAATCAAATCTTCCTAAAAAGACTTCAAACACAACAACTACTACAATATGTTCTTATAGTAGTTTATTTTTGTGCTTGTCTCTTACTAAAAATATTTATCATAGAAAATATACACATGTAAATATTTGTCACTAAACCCAGTCACCTACTGAAAATACGAAAATATTTTTAAAAATTTCCTGGAGGCAAAAAAAAGGAAAACTATCACAGCTACTTCCACCAGCAGGTGGCTTGATTGAATATAATTCATTTAGCTTGAGATTTTGGCACAAAGCTAAGCAGCAGCAAAACAGCCCAAACCCAATCAAAAAAAGTAAATACTTAGATCTGCAAGATGAATATTAAATTGAATAAAAATAAGTTAGAAATTGTAAGAATACTTTGATAAAACTGTTGAGTTTTGGGAACAGATCTGTTTTGTTATGACAATTCAGTGTCAATGTTAAATCTCTTGGGGAAACCAGCATAGCAGTTAAGACAGTGACAGAAGAAGAGATTCATGCTGAATTAACTTTTATCACTTAAAGGTACCAACTATTACCAAAATTTTCACTAAAACATAAATTAAAAGCAGGCCAAGTAAAATTTGAGACAGCATCTTATAGCCAAAGGGGAGTGTCATTCATACAGACCCACCCCGTGGTTCAGATCAAACAAAGGTATTCTACATAAATAGGTCAAGCTTCAACAAAACAGCCCCTCTAATAACAGCCCCTCTAACACCATACAGTTCCAACATGCTTAAAAGATGATAATATTGGATTGAATCTTTGCTGCTAAGCAGGAAGGAGGAGTTATGCACTCTGGATCCCACAGGAATACTCCAACTAGACTCCAAGAATGGTACCACAATCCCTTTGAGTTTTGTACTTTTAAAAAATATCACAAATGCTTTGAGAGAATATTTAAATATGATATTTGGTATGCTTTAACTTGTCTTCTTCATTTACCAAAAACTGCAAGAGTTCTGATTTCAGGTCAAACTGCTTAAAAAGACACAGTTTAAACTGCCTGAGAACCTATGGCACATGAACAGACCCCTCACCCTGCTTCAGCAGCCAGTGTCTCATCTCACCTTAACACTGTCTCACTTCTGAGAGAAACTTTGATGGGACTTGGTATATCAAATTTATACAAGGATTTCTTACATGGATAAAGCTATGGAGGGCGTTCCTCTCCCATACTTCTCTCTATGATCCTAGACTTTCTCTCTAGCTCATTTCCACATTTCATTTCCTTGCAGGAATCCCAACCTTACTGACAGAATAAGAAGAAATTTTGACATCCTGGTAAAAGCACCATGTGGGAAGATATTTGCTAGCCACTGTAAGAAAGACTAGAGAACTAAATGAAACTTGTCTGGTAAAAGAAAAGTGAAAAAATAATAAGTGCTTTAAACTTAAAATGTGTTTTATGGTGAAGCAGAAAAGCTTGAACAATTATTTATTGTGGTTGCTAGGATAACACTTAAAGGCATTCTCACCAACAGGTAATTTAGAGTGACTGGACAAAAGTTCTTATGTAGGCAAATCTGATTCTATTTTTTTTTATTCCACAGATCAGTCATTTTTGAGCAGGAAGGAGAAAACTTTGTGTGTTAATGTTGCATATTAATGTGAAGCTAACAACTGTACACATGCTCTGCTCCCCTGTAACATGGATGCATAGATTTTCTTTGGAGAACAATGACTTCATATAGTCTGTTTCTTGGAATAACAATCATTTCCCACCAAGAAATGATGCACCTGTCAGGATCAGCCTGGAAACCTCTTGCATAAACCTGTTCACTCTTGTTATCACAGCAGGGTGACTGTTAGACACACGGATTCCTCCACTCCTCACATATGTCTCTCTTGACACTTGTCAGAAGAGCACACACTCTACCTCCAGGTCTGCAAGCATTTCAAGTACAGTCTGGCATAAGGAATCAGGCAACTTCCTCTACATGACCAAAATTTCTACACTTAAAATGCTGAAAGAACAACAGTGGAAGAATAAAAAATAACTATGACACAGTTACAGAAAGTTAAATGGACTGCCAGAAATGTGTCCTTTTAACTGATTTAAAGACTTGAACATGTAATGATGGGGTTCAGATGCTGAAATAATAATTTTGTGTCTTTTTTTTTCACAAAGTTTTTACAAATATTAGCAAGTATAGCTTCCTAAAATAGATAAAGAACTTGAATCTCTATTATACAGAAAAAGAAACAAACCAAAAAGGCTTCCCGTGTCACACATTACAGCTATAAGAAAAAGCAAGTGTTATGACAAAATCTCCCTAATAATGATAGAGACAACGACTGACTGAAAGCACAAAGATGCTTGTCAAAAGAACTATGCTCAGATATTTTCCATAATCCCATTTAACAGCATATTTTCTTGATTTTTTACAGTGAATATTCTTGCATTTTCTGCCACTATTTGTCCAAATATGGAACCAAAGTCAACATTTCTAATAAACACTTAAAATTATTCCATATCAGTAACTGAAAGAAGAGAAAAATCAACTTTGTTTTGAAATCTTATCTTTAAGTGAACAGTAAACTCCACTCCAAACAAATTTCAGACTGGATATTAGAAAAAAAATTAGTTACTGAAAGAGTTGTCAAGCTCTGGAATGGGCTGCTCAGGGAACTGGCAGAGTCACCAACCCTGGAGGTATTTCAAGTGTTCTGGAGGCACTTGAGGACATGGATTAGTGGTGGAACGGGCAGTGCTAGGGTATTGGTTGGACTTGGTGACTCTAAAGTTCTCCAACCTAAATGATTTTAGGATTCTATAAAATAAATATACTTTCCTGTATAAATATCATGTCAATCTACATTTATTTACTTGCAAGTATAAACTAAAAGAGTATAAAGCCATGAAATGCACTATTTTCAGGATCAAATTGGCTCTATTTCAACTGTAGAACTAGGCTATAGTTGCAACTTTGGCTTAGCAGCAATTTTGCCTCAGCAGTAATTTTGTGTATTATATTAATGTATCTTTTAACACTTGAGAATATTTATCTTTTTCAAGAGAGATTCATTAAAGTGACTCTGCTTTTGGAAGACAAAACCAGCATGTGATGAATCTATTTATTTATTTTCCAATACGGATCCAATCATTATGAGTATTGTTTCTAACAACATTCTTTGTGACAGGAAAAAAAATAAATTAATACACTACCTAATATACATAACACACTGTCTATGCTCTATAATCTGGCATAGCACAAACACTAATAAAGTGTCAGGCTCAACCATCTGCAGGCAATTTTCAGTGATATTTATATCCTTGATAATTTGGTTTCCTGAGCTTTAAAGCATTAGTTTAGTTGAGTTCCTGTTTCAGCTGAAAAAGCTCTGATACTAGTTTGTAAAGCTTGTGATAGAAAACACATGTTGATACAACTAGGCCAGGTTTAAAATACATAAGAGTTGGAAAGTTTTGGTGTATGGGAAGAATCTTTTCATAAATTTTGTTTCTTGGTGGTCCTTGCTAGGATAAAGTGGGGAACTGGACTACTGATGAAATTCCTGCCTTCCTGTTTAGTTATGACACAATTGAAATTTCACCACAGGCCAAGCCAGACACACCAAAAACTGCAGAAAACAACTTAGCTGGTAACACAGAGGACAGGACCACGATGGCACAGGTAGAAGGTGAATGTGTCTGGTCAGTGAAAAAGCTTACTGCTGTTATTTTACCTTCTTTTTACCTCAGGTTTGTAAAATATTTAATACAGATATCCAAGTATTTATAGGAGAAATTGCAGCACACAGACTAGCTATTTGCTGAATTATCCCTCATAAACCACAAAAAAAAAAAAAAGAAAAAGAAAAAAAAGAGTATTTTATTCTCAATACTCTCTAATCTCAGCAGAACGTGTTTCAGTAGAATGTTACCCACTTTCCTAATCTACATGGTAAAGTAAGTCTTCCCCTTGCTTATTAAATAATTTTATTTTTTTTTTAAATCTCCAAACCTAAGAATGTTTTGGTATGATATTTCCATCTCAAAAAGTAATCATTTCATGGTGTTCCCTGCTCCATTCCAGTAAAACCTGTTTTCTGGCCAAAACATGAATCTCAGATATAGAACGGAAATGAAATGAAGAAAGATCACTCTCTCTCTTACTGCAGAGTGAATCAGGGATTTGTGGGTAAACACATATTTTAAAGATTTACAAGTAACTCCAGCACTTCAAATACAATCAGCAGGTATCCTACTCTCCTGCGAATTAAATCGATCTTTAATTTAATAATTATTCCATTCTAATGAAGATTGACCTTTAAGAGAAAACAGGATCAACCGATGTCATTCATTCTGTCAAAGTAATGCACACATGCTATTCCAATCAAAAAATTAGAATAAGAAAAAATTTTTTATTGTAATGAAATTGGACAAGACTAATTTATACTCTCTACCATATGTATTCATATAAAAACTACATCTGTGTGTATATATATATGTTTTTGGAAATTCTAGGGCCAAGGAACACTTTCTGCAGCTCTTAAGACTCCTTTTAGTACTCTGAATTCAGAAAGCAATGAATGTACTACACTAAATGGAGTAGAAATGCACTTTTCAAATTCATTAGTGATAGAATACTGATGACAGAACCTCTCTTTTGCAAAATAAAATTGTTAAAAGCAAAAGAAGCAAACAAACAAACTCCCAAACCACAGCACTAAACTAACATTAAGTGAGGCTGCAATCTTCCATGCCACATGAACCTACTCAGGGAGGGAGTAAGATCAGAATGCAGGTATCATTCCTAGTGGAAACAAATTTTTTTCCACTTAGCTACTTAGGTAGGTATTAACTTCTCAGGGATACCTCCTCAGCAGAGACAAACAACAAGGCAAACCACAATCATTATTTACAAGGACCTATAATAGAGTTTTTCAGCACTAACATGTACCTGTCAGTGTGTAGATCTGGCTTTAGGAGAACAGACTTGAGATACTCTTTTTCTGCACAATTATCTGCCTTAGCCACATATATCACTGCAACGCAAATCAGAATTAATATCAGTATCAATTGTTTTTCACCTTTTAGAAGAAAGAACATGAGGAAAAGAACAAAGGAAAAATAAACATTTCTTTCTTTTTTTCTAAGGAAAAGCAGCAATGTTAGAATCAAATTTGAAAGGTCACGTGATCTAACGGTGTGTCACTGGCAGGTCTATGTGCACACTGTCAAAAAAGATACAAGCAGCATCTAAGCATGCCACACAGCTGTCACTTTCTGTTAATGGCAATAGCAGTCATGATTTTAAAAGCCAGTGGTCTTTATTGCTTTGTATTTGAAGTGATTTACTGCATTTTCTTCCACTGAGGAAGCTAGTGATAATGATAATGTATGGCAGAGTGCTTGTCCTTTTTGACAGCCTCAGTAATTTAATCCCCCTTTCCTGCCACAGTATTTCAATAAGAGAAACCTCTAGACCAATGGACTGGAGAAAATCCACGGCCTGGGGAGTGTGTGCAAGTGCTCTGAAAGCCTCTCACTGTTTTAATTTAAAATACAAACACAAGGATCAGCTTTTAATTTTTGGACTATTAATATGACCTACAGTGAAAGTTAGCCTTGGTTTGGAAAACATATTAAAAGCATGGTTTTAAGAAATTCTTCAAGAAGTTTTGGGGCCTCTTATATTAAGAAAGTAGCAGATTTCCTGTAAATGGTATCAGTCTGCAAGTATCAATAAACTATTGTGAAAGAGTACAAAAATTGAAATAGTATTGAATTAATTTTAATTTTTTTTTAAAGAAAGAAATGCAACTGAAAAAGTTTTGATAGGACAAAACTAAAATGAATATAACCCTCTAAGAATCAAACATAGCTTTTCATTTGTTTTCATTTGTTTTTGAGGGGAGGAGGTGGAGTTAGAAATTTGTCTGTCATTACATTCCAGCATTTCTAATATTCACTCTCTTCTAGTTACTTCTCATTGTACTCACAAGAGATCTTTTTCACTCTCCACATCACAATAAGGTTTCCTTTTGCTGTGCACTGACAGAAATCTTTAATGTATTTCACTGTCCAAAATAAACTTATTTGTATAAAAAGAAAGTACCAATTCTACCAAGGAGCTGAGTATTGGAATGCAGCAGCATGAGCAGAGATAAGAAGGCCTAAACTCCTTGCAGAGGGATTTACTGAAGGACGTATCTCTATTGAAGTCCTAGGAAGCACACCTTTCAGAGATATTGCTTTTCCAGTTTTCTCCAAAGCTGTTCCTCAGCTCTTGGCCAGCAGAACTGCTCCTAGGCACGGGTTACTATCAGAAAACAGCCAGTCCAGTTGCTGAGTCGTTCAGTCAAAGGAATCTGCAATTTGCCACCATTTCTCTACTAACAGAAAGCAAAGCATTGGTTTGCTTTGGTTACCTTTGAATCCTTAGTTTCCACCTCACAATTTCTTACTTTCCTAGGTTAAAAGAAGCTGTTATTGTCATCTGCTATTCTTTTGGACATGTGGATGACTTTCCACATGTGCTGCTCTCATGGCCAAGTGCTCCTGGGGCCACCACAGGAAGTGATGGGGAGGCAGCAGGGAGACACATGGACAGCCAGAGAACTTCAAAGGAAATGCCACATCAACAGATTCTTCCCTTTCCCATAAGCATCCCAAATGGAATTTCCTCAATTTACTAATTCTGTATCTAAAACAATTTAAAACGAAAATTATTTGCAAATCCAAAGAGTTCAAATTCATTTCACTCAATGGAAAAATTCAGACTGGTAAGTAAAACATTCAGCACAAGAACTCCATTCAAGTCTGGGGAAAATGATTAACTATAATGAAAATACATTTTTAGATCCTGATGAATAACATGCTTTCATATCACCTCACAGTACTGCCTGAACTTAGAAACACAACATTGCTCCAAAGCATGGAACATCTCCTGTTTCTATCCAATTAATTGTAAAAATAATTCAAAATTAACTTGTGACAGTTTGCATCTAAGATTATAATTTTAAAGTTACTCCTAAAGAATTGGTAAAAGGTGAAGATTACAATGACCCTGGAAGCTTGTAAGAAATCTTTGCAATTCAAAACATTAACACAGCTGTTCTGTTATAGTGTATTTTTTCATAGTTCACATTCTAAAAAACAGATGAAGCAGAATTTTATCACAGTGAAGAGCTTCACAGTGTGGAGCTTTAATGGAGAAAAGGAATACACACAGAAATATAACAATGTCTTCTGATGCAAAGCCTTAACATTTGAGTTATACTGAGGAATCCACCTTTCAGAACAGGGATCTTCAGAAGTTTATTTTTAATAAAAAATACACTCCTTCATCTTCCCCCACTTTGTGTTCTTTTGGTCTACTTACACTTGCACTTCAAGTTGTTCAAAGAGCCACCCATTCACTTAAGAGAGAAAAGTTTTTGAGAAAAGAAAGCTTTCCAATTAAATTTCAAATAAATTCTTTGCAGCATTTCATAAATCTTTCTTCTACTTCCCTTACCTGTTCTCTAGAACTACTTCAACCTTCTATCAGTCTTGCTTTCTAGTAATTTTCTCGCCATCTCAGCATTTTCACATTTAAGTCTCGTTATTTAATAAAATAAGAATGTTTTTTATTAACAGCATTTATGAACTAACCATAGCTTCATCATTTAATTAATCTTGGCCCTGACAAGAAAAATGTTTCTTTTACTGAAACTAACAGTCAAACATCAACAGATGAATTTATATGTGTGGGAAACTGGGCTTTGTTTGCTTGGACTAACATGTTTCCTTATGTTTTCCTGACTGTGAAACTGCCACTACTTTAAAGAATATATGGTGACATGACTGGAAAAATTCTGGCACACAATTTTAAACTGAATTGAAAAATTTAAATATCAGTTAATTGCTTACTGTGATCAGTAACTCCACGCAACATCAACACAATGTTGTATGTACCAAAACAAATCCCACCAAAAAATCAGAATCCTTTCTGTTCACCAAATATAAAGACAGAGTCAGGGTGTGAGCACAATTTGGCAAGTTCCACTTTTCTTTGAGTTTATGGGACTGTAGTGTCTGGAAGCTTTCTTGGATATTCTAATAACTCTTTCCACTGCTAACAAACACACAGCTCCTCAGTCAGTATGGTCAGCAGTAGAAAAAACACTTCATGTCAAGAGGTATGCATTGCAATCCTACAGTGTATAAACCTCCCCAGTCAAGTTGCTGTTCCAAGACCTTGGAAGAAAGAAAATGATCTTCTAACCATTCGTAGTGAAAAAAGTCACAGTAGAAAACCCCCAATTTATGTCACGTTACATGCCTGAACCAGTAGTGAAAATGGAAATTCGTGGGATCATGTATGTCCAGATCAATGGAGCTCCACTACATTGTTTTGCAACAAGATTTTGTTTATCTTCTGATATCTCACATGTCAGGCGATGACAGCAAAAGGTATGGAAAACCTTCCAATATTTTTTAAGCAGTGAATCTCCCAGAGCCTTCTGTATCAGTTAAGATGATTTTAAAACAGTCAAGCTGTTCCTGTTATAGATAATATAAAATGCTTTTTTATTATAAGAATTAGTGATTTTTTTAGATTACTTATGGACTTACCCTGATTTTCTCCATGCAGAAATCTAAAAGACTATTAGGTTCCTTCTAGGCTCAAAGTAAATTTCTTTCTACCCACGTAAATCTCATTTTTATTAAAGAAAATATTCAATTAACCTCAAATATTCAGCATACTCAAATCTAATTAGACATGAATAAGAGATGCAGCAAAGCTATAGTAAACACACATGCAGATTTCATTACTATTATCTTACTGGCTTCTCAACTGGCTTTATCAAAAAGCAGACTCATTAAGTTTTTTCTCCCCTGTATGTAAAGCTAATCTTGAGTAGAAATTAGATGACCAATCACCTAAGCAAACCTCTGCAAATAACAACCATATTAGTATTATGCTGCAGAATACAATCCTGAAGCAATTGAGACCAAAAAACACCTTTGATACTGATTTGTTAGGATATTTGGAAGTTTAAACAGTTCTACAATTGATACTTAAGCAGCAAATAGAAAAATCAAAGTTATGAAGCCAGGTTATGACTAACAGAAATAATACAATATAGCACTACTAGATTGGAAAGCTTTATGAATCACAGTCTCTACAATACAATAGTACAACATTATTTTCAAATATCACAGCTTGAAATGTATTGAAGTTTCATAATTGTCTTAAAAGTCTGAAATTTTATTCTCTATTCATCATAACTTTGCTGTATTTTGCTAGTTTAACTTTGCAGAGTAAATACGTAGAAAACTAATACTATGCTTGTACCATACCTAGAAATCAGAATATTGTGTAAGAATTTTATATCTTCTGAAGGCTTATTATAATCAAAGCAATGAGAATTCAAGATGCAAGAGAAATCAAAACTGTTAAAAAGCTTTTATTGGCTTATGTTATTATTTCAATGAGGTTTTAATACAATTATTTCAGTTATGTCTGCCTACCTAGAACTTTTAGAAGTGTTTACAGAAGCTAGCAAGATGAATATTGTTGAGCTCATAAAAAGTTATTATTTATGTAATGCGTTATTTAGTAAATGATACCACAAATCCCATTTGTTGGAATGGGAGCAGCCTCAGCAAATGAAAGACATTACAGAACATTAGTTTTTGTGGTTTTGTTTTTCTTCTCTAAAGCCTTACAAAGATCACCATCCTCAGACTCACAAAAATTAACAATTGTGCCCTGTCCTCTACTGTCCCTCTCAAGTGGGCAGTCCCACTACAGCAACAGTTGATGATCATTGTCTAGGAGGGATCTGAGTCTTCAACTACAGGATAACCCAATAGTTTATAAGTATTAAGAGGATCTAAACAAGTGAATTCTTTGGCAAGTCACATTCTAAAATCAAGTTTGCAGATGGTACCAATTTTAAAGATCTGACTATGACACCACTTTTGCAAAGCTGCTTTTACAGCATTATTTTTAAAAGAATGTTTAAATTGAAGATCTGTGGAATGGTTTGTCACAAATAGCAAACTGATTCACCTGCTCCAGGATACTCTCAGATAAAAGTCCAAGACAACTTAAAGCACTTAGACTGAATCTTAAAAGAAACAGAATTTAACAGAAAAAAAAGTTAATCAATAATTGAAATACTATGAAAGAGCAGGGAAAATATTTAACAAGAGAATTATCAATTACTAGAATAATTCTACGTATGTTATAGTATATAATTGTATATTGACATAAACTACCCTCAAATGTTCATTTATTAGAGACTAGCATGTGCAACATGCAGGATTAAGTATAATGAAGTAAATAGCAATGTATTACTATTAAATATGGATGAATAATTTCCCATTTTAAAAAGTTCTGATTAGAGGAACACTGAGTATTCGCAAGTGGTGATCAAGTCCAATTACAAATTTTCTCTTTCCAACTGTATTTTAATTGTATATGGTTGATAAGATGTTTTTCTTTTGCTGTATCATCATGCACCAACAGAAAAATTAGTTCATGATGCTCTTTTACAATGAATACATATATTTATGTATATCCTAATTTTAAAATGTATGTGCTCCCAGCATATTTAAATTTATTGTAATGTTACCATTTCTTCCACAAGCCTGCTTCAGTATTCCATTTTATAGTTAACAATTGCATCCTTACCTCATTTCTTAAAAACCACCACTAATATTTCCCAAAATATTTGGAAAAAAAGACGAACAGTACACAGATAAATACAAATATAATGTATAGGAAATAGGCTTTATCGCAGGCATTTTCATGAGACAGAACTTAAGAGAAGAAACACGCCTGCTCAGGAGCACATCCCACTCACCAGTGCTACACTTACAGCGACTCCTCTGACCACCTGTTGCCTTGGGAAGTGACAGTGGGGTGTCCTCTGCAAGGAAATAATTTCATCTGCATTCAACACACAGCTGCTGGATTGTTTCATCTGAAGTAATTCCTAACTCAGTATAACCAAGTGATGTAATTTTAATCCAGATCTTTTCAACTTCCTATTTAAAAACTGAACACTAACATAACACAAATTATTTTGTATTCCTTGAAGTGTTAACAAAACAAACCTACATCCCTGTAAGTCATGGGCTGCTTTGCACAATTAACACTGATTGATTTTGACACACACACAACGAGAATGTAAAGCCCCAGGATTTGCAGTTAAGAATATTGTTGCAACAGCTACTGATATACATTCAGTGCTTAAAATATTTTTGCAATAGTCATAGTCTTCTTGGGAAGATTAGGTTAAAGTTATCTTTATGTACAAATGCTATCTGAACCACTAATTTTAGTTGCCATTATTTTTAGCTACACAGCAAAGTGATCCTGTAACTGTCTGAAATAGTTTCACTGACATCAGGTACCAAAGTTTTCCAAATGAAAGAGAATTGTTAGTGCCTCTTGCAGACTATACCATGAACAGCTGAATAAAAATCCACCAAGTCACAAAATATTTAGGCATGTAAAGTAACACTGTATCTACATGGAATTGAAATTCATACACTGAACTTGCCTACTTAAATCAAACATACCTTTAAAAGTTAAAATTAGCAATAGGATAATAAAAGTAATACCCCAATTGTTCTTCACCAGAGCCTTTTCTTGTTATCTTTAACCAAACTCACATTTTTTCCCTTCCTCGTAAAATTGTTTCATTGTGTTTGGCAAGATCAGTAGTATTGTGTACAGATAAATTGTAATCAGTTTTATGTATTTAAGTGTGAATGTCAGACTCAACAGAAAGAGTCACAAGTATTTCCTTAGGTAACTGCAATTTGAAGAAAGAAAAGCCACTGTGGGTTCCAAATTGGAGCACTGAAAGATGACATTCTTCAAAGAGCAAACAGAATACATTGGAGTACAGAAATGTCAAAAATATTTTTTTTACTTCTTTCATTTCTTTTCAAGTTCATAACTTTATTAAAAATATTTCCCCTATGTGGAAATATTTTGACAATTTTTGATTGTAAACTTAAATCACTTGAAGTACTAAATCATATTCAGAAGATTAGCTTTCTAGATTCAGTGTTTGAACTGCAAGTCAATATTCTAATTTATTATGGAGATAGCTTACATTTTTCCAAGCAAATTACATAATTAATCAAACTGAAAAGGAGGTGTATCCTATTGTAAAAATATCCATCATATAGAACAATTTCCATTGCTGTCAAGTCCTTTCAATATTTGATGAAGTAATTTTACCCCCTCTTTTCAAAAGACATTTCCTTTTATTATGTATCCTAAGACACTTTAACTAAAAACCCAAATCTGAATATTTCAATAAGGTTGTTTTATTATTCAGTAGATTCATGGAAATTTTACTAGGATGACAGAAAAAATTCCACACCATTCTGTCTCCACTAATACAGGTACATGGCTTCAGCTGGCAATATTACTGGGATTAGCATAGAATGATGAAATATTTAAAGGAATTTTTTTTTCTAAAATCTAATAAATCAAATGACTGCCAAATGTCATTAAAGTGATGGTCTCTGACTTGAATATGCTTTTCATATTCAAATTTGAAAAGAAAGAGATGAAAGCCTGGAAAGGTTACTCAGTTTCAACTAATAACCTCAAGCACTCTACATTCACATGCATAAAAAATGAAATTGGCTCTATTGTCTAATTTTACTTCAGAAACAACTCTTTTCTTCTTGCACTGAACAGATGTATTAGCATCTGTATTTAAAGGGATATGCTGAGTGGTTTTGTTCGCCCCCAAGTATTTAGCAGCTATGTCAGACTAGTTTGTACACAGACAGTAGCTTATGAATCAAGTCCAAATACAATATCCTGTATTATAAAGTATTCCTTTTACATATTTTAAGATTTGTTTGACATATTTAACACTTGTAATTGCATACAGTAGGCAAAGAATATTACACTTTTTCAAGGCTAATGGGGTAAATCCAGGTATTCTGCTTTCTAACTTATCATGAAGTAAATAACTGAGTCATACTATTAGAAAATTGCAAGAAAAAAAATTAATTTGGAGCTCAACAGTCAAGACTATTTTGAGTTTTATTAATGGTTAACATGAATACAGCATATATAAATGAGAACACAGGCTGATTAAAAAAGGTATTTACAAATAAAAAATATAGAACTGCTGAAGAACAGCATAGCTAGCATGTCATATTTCACCACTAATACAAACCCACTCATATTATGTAGCCAGGCTGAAAATACATATAGCATCCAACATATGATAGGAATTAATTTTTAAACAACTATTTATTTTTCTGTGATGCAGAGTGAAATATGTTATTAAAATATTTTCCTAAGTTTTTTTCTTAAGCCTTGGTCTCATTTATTAGGTACTATTCAAGTGAACAATGGAGAATTTGTCAATTACTGCCCACAAATCATTCTATTTTAATGGGAATAAAATTATTCTTTACATTTAGAATTTAAAACAAGATATAATACAAAATTTCCTCAAAGAGAGAGAATGGGCACATATTAAAATAAAGACTATTAAATGCATTCCAAGAATCTGAGAAACTGGTTCAGTGCTTTCATTTCAGGTGAGGGAAACAAAATATGGGCAAGATACTTAGTCTGTGTCAGAATTCTTTCTCTACCTTTTAATACCAACTCTGTAATTAGTGCTACCCAGAGATTTGGAAGAATAACTGAACTCCAACAAGCTTCAGGATTTGGGTAAGCACTAAATGCATTGGACATTTCGCACAAGATTTACATCTCAACTTTTCTCATCTGTCTGAGATTAAGAAACCCTTTTATTAATTCCACAGTCAGTCTTGACTGCCACCTTCAAGAAGCTGTATATTCCATATTTTCATTTCCTTTTTGGTCACACTGCCACGTGCCAGGAGGAGAACACAATGGCCCAAGGTCAGCACCATAATTAGGTTTGATGCAATCCCCTCAGCTCTGTCTAGAATTAAGAACACACTGAACTAAAAAAATCTATTTGTGACAATGAATACAACTTTGGTTGCTGCCATTTTATCCAGTGTAGGGTCCAAATTCCTCAATTTTTGAGTGCAGCTGTAGTGGAAGAAACATATCAAATTGCACATTTTTAATATAACTGTTCTTTTTATTTACAGTTTTATATTTAATATTTGATAATGTATCCCCCCCTCACCATTACAGTATTGTGTCGGGACCATATAGACATTACAAAATTAATTCAATTTGATTCTCATAATACTCAGTGTGAAAAAATTATGCTTGGTGATATAGACAACACAACTAATCAAAATTAAAATTTAGTTTCAAATGCTAACCTTTGATTTTTAAACTTCCAGTCAGAAAAATACTCCTTTCTATTTGTAAAGTCACCATAACCTACTACCATGTCCATAGGCTCTGACAAACAGTATCTCCAGTAAGCAACTGAGGATCATTCTTATTCATAACCACAAAAAAATTACCAGTGGGGTTAAAAATGACTCTTGCTGATGCTTTTCCTGTGGGCTTATGCATTCAGCCTTAAATCTGACTTTCTACTTAATTTCATATTCTAACTAATTAGTATTATTTGTTACCTAAAAAATAATGGGTCACCTAATGACTTAAGATTCTGTAGTTTTCAATCATTTTAAAAGTGGTTGTTTGGGTTTTTTGGTATTACTTCACCCTTTTATTCCATTTCTTCAATCATGAAGAATGACTTTCAGAACATGCTTCCAATTACAACTTCAAAGTATATTTGACAAGGGGTAGATGGAAGTCATAAATCCATCATTTCTGCATAGTGCCTACTCAAACTTCTGTCATTTCGAACTTTATCAGTGGCAAAAGACAACTCAGGTGTTGCCTGGATTCTTTAAACTTTCTCTCTTTTACTTTAGTTCCTGCACTACAGTGACCACAACACAATCACCTCAATGATGGGGAATAGCAAATGCTCCTTTTTAATCTTAGGCCCACTAGCACTCCTTGAAAGTACTGACTCTAAAGTTTTAATAAGTTACTTGTATCTTATTCTGATACGATGGTTCTGTTTCATGAATTTTATTTCTTGTTTTATTAAATATGCTGGTGCAGCACTTTTACTTCACCAGTTTCTTACAGAAGAAAAGCACAAAGCAACTAGTTCTAGATAGGACTAGGAGGATACAAAGGATTAGTATTTCTGGCACAGCAGAATCAAGCCAACTCAGTAACACAGGGTAATACTAAAACCCTAAAATTTTAGTTCTCTAAATTCTGATTGGATATTCACAAAACAAGCCAGCTTGAGGAAAACATTGAACAATCAAAAATCTCCCTGAAGCACACTAAAGGCACTCAAGTCCTGCAGAAAATTAGTGTAAAGAGAAATCAAGTCAGCCAAAAATTAAAACTGCAATACAATGTCCAAATAGTTTTCTTTTTTCCAGTGAACAGAGATATCACATAGGAGGAAATGCACTAGTCAAGCAGTCATACAAAAAAAAGCATAATAAAAAGTATCTATTGCTTTGCTATACATAGGTTTTATACTTTACATCTTCTCACATTTGCACAAATAGGCTTCATTCACCAGGAGAACCATGAGCAATTGGTATTGTTCTTTAATGGTGTTTAAGAGGGATTTTCATGTCAAAACTAATTAGAACTTGAGATCTTAACTTACAGTTAGAGGTAAATGACAGTTATCAAAAAACTGCTATTAGAGCAACAGAATGTACTCACAGTAGCTGCACCAAAAAAGAGAGACCTATAGAAAATAACAGAACCAGCACTGAATAAATTGGTTTTGCCAGTAATTACCTTATGGCACATTTTAAGACAACTTGGAAGCTGACAGCAGTAAATTTTATTGTGATAACTGAATGCTGTATAATCTCCTGTAAGGATACAGTGTAGACATGGGGGTGAAAGGGAGGAGGGGATGGAAGAGAAAAGACTTTTTTTTTAATTTTTTTTTTTTTAAATATAAAGACCATGCCAAAGAAAATGCAAATTCCCAGTTTTGATGTCTATTTTGAGGATCTGAAACAAGGCTTTTAATCAATGTATTATACATCAAATTGATAATGTTAACTTCTGATTATTCAAATGTATGAAATATTCATAGAGAACTGTCCAAACTTTTACATTTTCAGACTTCTTTTCTCTATTAATTATCATGCCTGGAAGCTTTTTAGTAAAAGCAGCAGCCATCAGCCTGACTGAACCTGACAAGCTAGCAAGGCCCAATTACACTGGCACTCTGTGGCACTTTGATGTACTGGAAACGAAAAGAGATAGGGGCAAATTGTATAGCACATTATGTTAATGACTTGATTTAATCCAGCCACTAAACTTTATGTAGCCTGTTAAAAAAGATGCTAACACTAATTATGCCACTTTGGAAAGGAAAGAAGGGGACAAGCATTTCATACCGACAAAGTGAAGCTCATAAATGTTGTAAATGAAATGAAACAAAATGAAGTAATCTATGATTAATCATACATCATAGACAAGAAGAAAAGAGAAAGAAGCAAGTGGTACAGCTAAGTACTGGAAAATCTGTTAGATACCCTCTATGATCAACATATCTAAGAAATAACCATGAACTGTCTAATTTGCAACATGCAAAAAACCCCCAGTATGATCTTAAATGGCTTAAACAGTTTGGCATACAACTCAGATTTATAGGATAATTAGCATAACAATCTCTAAAAATCACAAGTCTTATTTACAGTGTTTGATTACCAGCAGGATATTTATCTCAAAAGATAAAAGGCAGTGATTTTTAATCTTAAAAAAATACAAATTCAATAACAATTTTGACATGCTGTATTCTAGATTTAACCCAAGAATTCAAATAAACCAAGGCATATTTTTAAAATCCAATTGGTATCAAACATGTTGTCTTAATAGTTTATAGCTTTTATTGTTTTATCTACCCTTTGTGAACATGCACTTTGTTACCAGAGGACAAGATCAATGGAGAGAGGTAGAAACTGATGAACCTGAAATGAATCTACACACAAAAATCTCTCAGAAGTGTTCTTAAATAATTGTGATAAAATAAAATACAGGATGACTACAAAAGTATAGAACAAGTGTTTGACTTACTAGTGATGAGCAGCAGTCATTGTAAATGATTAGTTCTCAAAATTACAGGTGAACATTTTTTATACAACGCAATTCTTTCTTCAAAAGTACCTTTTGAATCTTTCTGAAGAATATACAGGCGATAGCATTACTGAATCCCTTGTACAGCTTAAAAAAGAAGGAGCAATATTTCCCATACTTGTTGTTAGTTGCTTTGTAAGATGTCTCACGCCTTGAAAAAAAAATTTAAAAAAATCAAACTACCTCTAGGATATCACATTGCAGAGCATTAAAAACCATGAAGACTGATAGGATCTCACAGTACACCTCTAGTCCTTTAAAAGAAGGCTAAGACAGATGAGAAAAGTATTAACTGTTAGAGGTACTAACATCAATTTTAAGTACTAGTTTCGTATTTTTTAAGATAGTTCAGTCAATGTTAGATCTAAAAGTACGAAATACTTTCTTTTTTTTTTGGAAATACTGTTCAAAGTAAATTTTCCAAATTTGTATTATGCTGTGTTATTTTGTATATGTGACTTCATGCTAATTAATTACTGGTTTTAAGAGTAAGGGGACATCATTGGTGTACTTGTTCACAAATAATGATAGAAAAAGAAGTACAGCTGAAGTGACTGGATACTGTACATGTACAACTTTATTGAAAACTGATGTTAGATATAGCAAACCTACTATTAGAGGACATTTAAGCTTAAAATCTTTTTCTGTCTTGCCAAATAATTGCCATGATCACTGACTCAGCTGTTTAATATTCGTGGATCTGGACTTGAAATAATACCATCATTGCTGTCAGTTTTTATTGATTCAACAGCATCCTCATCTTGTCTACCATCTTGATCTGAAAAAGAAACATTAAAAGAATCAATGTAATCAACCCCCCCATATTGTAGTCCATCTGAGACCTGCTGAGGAATCTGATAACAATATATTTGCTTTCCTAATAAATGAAGAATAAGTGCCAGGTAAATCTTATCTTCCTGCAGAAGATTAACACTGCAAATCAATGACCTTTTGAGTCATCTAAACTGTATTTTTTCTGTTTAAAAAAAAAAAAAAAAAAGTGTTTCCCAGATGAAAGTTAAGGATTGGAAAGATGTAAGTCCCGTGATGAGATGAGGTACGAACAACTGTTAGTTTTACATAAGAACATGGCCTGAATTTCTGGATTTCCTCTGATTATGTTTAACACCATGCACATGTAGAGAAGAATGTATCCTTTTTTTTAATAAAAAAGTAGTTCTGTATGTAGGTGGATTATTTTCCAGAGCATTCAAGGTTTTTTCTCTGAAGCAAATTACTAAGCACAACAGGGATTCAGCATCATGTTTTCCCAATTTTTCTAATGAATTCTTATGCAGAAGCTGCAAACAAATGAACATAAAATTTTAGCATTCTGCTTCTGCATTTACTTGGTTTTGTGGACTCGGTTTATTTCAATGATAAACAGTTTAAGCTCAGAGGTGGAACAGGATGACCCAGCTCTTATAATCTTTAAATAAATCTGCCTCTAACAACTTTATGTCACAAATATGATAAGACATACTACCCCTCTCACTGTCTGAAAGGATTTCTGATATCAGCATTGGCTGTTATCTGCAGACAAAAGGAGCACATTCATTAAAATAGTCTTTAGAACAGCATAGTTCTAAGGGAGAATATAAAGACATTTAAAATAGAAGCCAGGTTTCCTTTAATATTTTATGAATCTAGGTCAGATACCAGATTTTTGCATTCAATTACAATACAGTTTCCATTTGGGAAGAAAATAACACTACCATATCCACCACCCAGCTTCAGCTATAAAGTACACCAGAATATAATTTCTGTCATGAAGCCTCTCATAATGAGGTAGCTCCCACTGCTAGTAAGAAATGCTTAAGAAAATGGAAAGAGACATAGATTTATTAAGAAAATACAGTTACTTATTCATAAAAATGAATTCTACCTTCTGGTTCCAATTCTTCAGTTATTTTTGTCTCGTCTCCAGAAGTAATTGATGTTTGGTCAGCTAACTGCTCCTCTGACAGATGTGAGAGCTCTTCTTTCTCCTGTTGAATTTCTTCAGCCATCTCCTTCACCTTATCTGCTAGCCTTTCTCGTTTAACCTCCTGTACCACATGCTACATAAAAAGATAAACTTACAGTCTTTATAACATCCCTTCAATAGTAAAAGTTACTAAAGTTCAGAACTTGAAGAGTAATGGCCCACATTCATTATACACAGCCTTGAAACATTGGTATTGCTTATGCAGCACAAGAAACAATGAGAGGTTGTCAACTGCAGTAACAAATAATTGATACAGTAAAAAGAAATTCTCTAATGATGTCTATTTGTGAAAACATAACTATTATAATCATTTGGTACCTGTCAACATATATACAGCCTCTTAGATTTCCAGATTCATTTATATTTCAGCTCTTTCAGTTCTACAAGACTCAGTTAAAAAACAAAACAAAATCCAAACAAAGCCACCCCACCAGCACATTATGCAGTTAGCAATTTTATAACTTAAATTATACAGTATTTTCTGTTTCAAAAGCAAACTAATATCATATAAAAAAGAATCAGCCTTGCTACAACAGAACAAACATGCTACCTAAGGTAAAATAACTTTATGCATAACTTACTCTAAAGTAATCTTATTATCTTCTTTATCTTTGATTTCATTTACATAATCATAGCTCATCAATGGATACACATTACAGGGTTATGTCCAGGATGGAAACTTACTGATGACTGAATTCAGTCATCTTAAATCCCATAAAAGTGAGGCCTGTTGAGCTCTCCTGGACTGCAGGAGCCGTGTTTGGTCATCCCCCCTGCCTGGGACACCTCTCAAGGCTCACAGAGGCTCAAATCTGAAGAGACCAGCACTGACAACGAGGCCTGGGTTGATACTCACCCCCCCCATCTTGACATTCACCAAGGTGCAACTCTTGGTTGTCAGGAAACACAAAAGGATTTAAGTGATTAATTCACTGAACCCGTGGTAGATACCTTTTAGGTTGATAGGTATCTGTACACACAGAGAAATAGGTGCATACATCACTTTACCTGTGTTCACATGAATTGATTGAGGTATGAATGTTACTATGTTAAATCTATGCTTAAGTCACTGTTTATAATTGTAGTGAGCCCTATGGAATCGCTTTGTAAATGTTAAAATACTCAGTGTTTAAGTCGTGCTAAACTTTTTTGCACCCTTATCTTTGCATCCATATCTTGGCACCCTTATCCCCCTTTGCATTCCTGGCTTCAGTGTAAGTCATTCCAAATTGCTTCTAATTTGATCTTCCTTTCTCTGTTTTAACTTGTGTAGTAATAGAGTGAGCCTTGCCATCAAACTCTGTAAAGATGTATTTTCACAAATTCATATTAAACCCTGCTTTTGCCAAAACCTTTGGCAGTGTTTCTTTAAGTAGCCAAACCACTTGTTCACAATACATGTCTAGCTATATTCCAAAGTTATCCCACTTCATTATATCCTCCTGCTATATAATGATAATTTACAGAGGGAGGGCAAAATAAACTTCATCCAAACAATAAAAGCTCAAGAAGCAATTGGATAACGCTCTCAGACTCACGGTGTGACTCTTGGGGTGCCCTGCATAGGGTCAGGAGTTGAGTCCCTTCCAGCTCTGGATATTCTATGATTCTGTACTCTGGGTGTGACCATGCACTGAACAGGCTGCCCAGAGAAGCTGTGGAGTCTCCCTCTCTGAAAATATTCCAGAACTGTCTGGACACAATCCTGTGCCATGTGCTCTAGGATGACCCTGCTTGAGCAGGGAGGTTGGACCAGATGATCCCACTGCTGTCCCTTCCAACCCAAACCGTTCTGTGATTCCATGAATATTTCTGCAACAGCCTTTAAGGAACTGAAGTGACAGGAGGGTCCTGCCATTCAGTTTTCCCACGCAGTGTCACTATTTTTCATGAGGACCCACTCAAAGTCTCTATTTTTTCCCCATTATAATAGTACCAGCAGTGATCAGAGCACACTTGGACTGGGGTTGGTGCTACATCCTGGCTGCTGCTTAGCTTGCTTCCCCTAATCGTCATTGTTTTTCCCTGTACATAAAAAGTACACACTTTGAAGACCACTGAGACCTATTTTGCTTATTATCCCAAATAATAGTATGGCCTGTGAAATTTTCATACTCTTAATACCACTTTAAATTCAGCATTGCATAGTAAAGCTGTCAGTAACAACTCTCAATATGTCATAGCTTCATATTAATGTATCTTAAGGCATTTTTATTTATCTATATTCATTTATTTAGTATCACTTAAGGCCAGTTTTGCAAACACTTGCTGTAGTCAAATAAAATGTTTAAATATTCAATCTGATATTAGAAGTCAGTAGAGCTACTCAGAATCTTAACGGTAAGCACATGATGAACTCAAGCCATAATCATCATAAAGATTACTCACAACAAGTTTGCCCACTTCATTCCACTAGATTGTTCACAGAAATACACTTTTTAAAAACACACACTAGAAGAATCAACTCTAAAAATATTTAGTTTACTTCCTGTCTGTGCTCTTCTTTTGTAAACTTTATACTGGCACAGTATATCACAGTGTTGAGATAAAAAAAGAAAAGATTGCAAGGTCAATTATTCACTGAGAAGTCGTCCTACAGCATGAGAAAAACACACATGAAATAATCTGTTCAGTAGATTAGAAGAAAAATATGTTATTGTAAACGCACATAGCTGTAAATAAAAATTGGTGTATTCTGAAAATATTAAAAATTTCTGAATTAATAGTTAATTAAAATTAATTAAACATGGCCAAGGGCAAGAATGGGCTCCGGATAACTTTGTGCAGTACATAGAACAGGGGTTTATGATTTGAGAGACACTGTCAGATGGGCCTCTTTTCCATAAGAACTTCCAATGTAGAGAAGAAATACTGAATAAAGAGTAAACATTAACCCAACAGATGAAGAATAAACACAGCTGAAATGATATGAGCCTCATTCAGCATATAATCTGTACGGGGTCAATTTTTGTACTTAACAGTTACTCATAACTTTAGTGTATTGTACAAATGTACACTTAAAAGGCAGCATTGAAATCACCAGCAAGAGAAACTACTTCCCAATTTTCTGGGCAATATTCCTGAACTCCTCATCTTGACCTCACATCTTGAGAAAATAGGGTTTTTTTTCAGAAATATACCTGTTTCTACTTTGATCTTGTCAAGGATTTCATTGTCTGCTAAATCAGATTTGATAGCCATCTCTAGTTTAGCAATTTGCAGTTTCAGCTGCCGTTCCTTTGATTTCCACTGCTGTTCATGGGTCATACAGAAGACACTCCAATAAAACATATGGCATGTGAAAAACTTTCAGAAATCAGCTTCAACAGAAAATAATAAAGAAAAAAGCTTTTAGTGGCACAGAGACCACTGTCATCATGTCTTAGGAATTAAGTAAACACATGCTGGTCTGCTGCTGTTGAAACCAAGGCGCCTTTCTCAGGCTGCGGTTGAAAAACATGAAAGAGTTTGTGGGATGAGTGAAGGAACTGGCCTTAATTTAGAGCTCCAAAGTCAAAAAGTTGGCAGCATGCAACATTTGTGGGACTAGAAAAGGAATTCAGATGCATATCCCAGAGTAATCCACAACTCCAAACCTCAGTGACTGACAACTAACAAAACCATTCTTTCCACATACAAAACCTCTTAATGTAGAGAATTGGGATCATCCACCTGATTTCTTTTAAATCTGTGAAACATGCAGAGCCTAAAGTCAGTTGCCCATTCAAAGAAATGGTGACCACAAAGTGACAACAGTTTTCTCATACTGTAAAACAACAATTCTGATACTGATTAAGAAGCACATTTAAAGTAATCTTTCTCCTACTTTAAGAAATAAAAAACAGAGATAGGCAAAGAAATTAGAATAACTATTTTGCCTGTAACACATTATTTACTTGTAAACTACCAATCTATGTGCAATAAGGATTGCATGGACAAAGAATGAGAACTGCTGAAACCACAACAAAATGTGTAACTCAGATTGAAACAAAATTAAATACATTATATAATTTACAGTATAATTCCCAGTAGGCAAAAAGACAAAGCAATGCAATGAGCTTTCATATAAATTAAACAGTGAGTGCTATAGTCTTCAAATTATTATTGCTCTATACTTGCATTTTTATTTATTGGAAAAATGTCCATCTTAATCAAGCACAGAACAGTTTATTCACTTTTGTGTTCTGTGAAAAATAAGAAATTGTATGTTTCTTTAAAAAACAGGAGTCAGTTCCTCAACTCTTCACTTTGGTGAAGTTCATCAGTTAGTAAACATTATATTTTACATGTATAAATGTATTAAAAATGTTCTGACATCTATCTATTTATCAACCCATCTCTCCTATGTAACAAGCCTCAACCACAAAAAGAGAGAGGAGAAAAAAATGTGGCAGAACGGAGAGCCCACACAGGTTTACAGACTCTACAGTCTGACTGGAAGAGTTCTGAGTACCTGTAAGTGCATCTATATCTAATATATTTGAAGAATGAAAGATTAAAGAGAAAAAATACTACAGCATGAATTGTAAACTCTAAAGGATATGGCAAGGGTTTATATTCCTGATTTGTGTTGTTCATAAAACCAGTTCTGTTTCTTTGTATTGTCTTTTTCTCATACTACATCTAACCTATTTACACAGGTATAGGCATAGAGCATCTTACAGTGTGACTAAGTGTTTATACAGCACACATGCACTTAAGCAATGCTTCTCAATCCTGCAGTAATATGTGCTTCACTCTCCTTATATTTTGAAGATAATATGCAGGGAATAGGATGCACTGAACCCACTATCATTCCACAGTACTGTACAGGAACAGAAGAGAGGCAGTGTGTTCTCCAATTGCCTAAAGTTTGATTGGCTCTCATAAGGGAAGCATAAATCTCATCAAAAAAAGAAATATCATCAGTTTTCACACTTCTGAAAATGTTTTCAAGTCTCAATGACCACATTATCTACTTATATGTGCATTCATCAGCTTTAGGTACAATTACTTCACATGAAGATGTAGCTATATATTTCAGTTTTTCAGAAGACCATGGCAGAAAAATCATTAAGAGTTAGCATGGCAGTAGTTCAGAATGCAGATGTTTAAATGAAGAACATTTTAGATGACAAGTTTTATCTGAGTCTATATAATGCTAATGTTTATGTCAGTTTGAATTGAGTCCTCTTGTATTGCTTTCTTCCTTTGAATTTTGAGATTACTTTTACTTGAATTCATGTGGAATTTCTTTCATATTTGCTGTATTTCGTTGGAGTTGGGAGCCATCTGTGTAACTATAATGGTCAACCACATCTGGCACCATTTCCTTTGGAGGGAGTTTAAGCATTGCTAGATTTGCATTACAAGGTCATATGAAAACAATTCCTCCAAACCTTTTATCCAAACGAATTGTTTTCTTGGATACTGACTAAATAATAAGAGTCAACTGACAAATTAATACTTGTTCTTTGAAAACTTTTCAGATCCAGTTCTGCAGGCTTGGCTTTGGCAAAATTCCCATCAACGTCAAATAAATTTCCTAAAAATAACATTAGCAAA
Source organism: Corapipo altera (assembly GCF_003945725.1). Classification (NCBI taxonomy): domain Eukaryota; kingdom Metazoa; phylum Chordata; class Aves; order Passeriformes; family Pipridae; genus Corapipo; species Corapipo altera. The sequence goes on along the minus strand of NW_020884894.1, from coordinate 242,996 downwards.
GAATGGGTTTATGCCTCTTTTCCTCCATTAAAAAAAAAAAGGAAAAAAATAAATTATCTGGCAACTGCAGACACTGGTCTATCCACTGCTAGCAACGGGTAAGCTGTGGTAAAGTTGCACTGTTCAAATAAGCAACCAAAAATGCTGGCCATTAAAAGGTGGTTGTAATGAAATGATCCATTTCTCTTTCCAATTCATTGTTACAACACTGAATGATTCTGTGCTCTTGATCATAACCTCACCTGTTCGTTCCTTCTCTTTGAAATAGTTACTGATTGCAACTCGTTCTGAAGATGGAGGCATTTTAACTGCTCCTCTTTAAGACGTACATTCAGTTCATCACCTTTGCTAATAAAACATCATGGAAGGTCTTCAAATTGTTTAGGCTCTATAAAAAGGAAGGAAGGAATATTAAAAAAAAATAAAATAAATCACACCTAGTAGAATGTTACAACACTGTATATTCCAATGGTGGTCTCTCATGGCAGTATTTAATATATATTCTGAATGTGGTCAGCAGGAGACACTCTTGATCCAAGTAACTGAAAGCAACTTTCTTTCCACATGGCCAAGAGAAGGTGGCACTCTTGGTGCTCTCATGAATATTAAACCCTCAGTTCAGTCATGATGAAAACAACCAAGAAATACATCTGTTCAGCAATTAAAAGATTTTGCTGTGGTTACAGTGGTTAGACATGCTGACCAAAAAACACTGCAGTAGCAAGCAAAAATGAATGTTGACCACAGTTATGCTAATCACAGAGATTGCCACAGCTCTGTTAACCCTTAATTGTAGATATATCATAGTTTCATAATCCTAATACACTCAATTCCCTACTAGCAGTATTTTAACAAGGGCCTTCTGATTTCTTTTACATTTTCATTTACTTCAATGGATTATATTAAGGTATATTTAACCAATTTTATATTAAATTGAGGATGCTGATAGAATCTCTATTTCTAGAATATTAGTTAATGTTATAGTGCCTACATTCCACAATGCTTTAATAAGGCCTTATTCATTAAGAATTTTAATGTAAATCACATGCAAAGTATGATTTGAAACAAAACAGTCCACAAGCCAATCTTCTGTTTAACAAAATGATTATATGAAAATACATATGTGAGTATAGATAATGTTTAATGATTGCAGACAAAAGACATTTAGCTTCATTTTTTCTATATAATATCCCTACAAAGTAGTTAAATGAATGTGAAGAAGTTGAATGTGAATCCTGTAGATTGTTCAGGTTCACTTGCAGTCTGAATATACAAGAAACAAACAAAAAACACATGAAAAACCAATCACCAAACTGATCTTCAACCTTTCATATCTCATTTCTGAGTAAGGAAAATATTGTGGAGAACAAAAAAATATCAGCAATCTTGTTTCAGAGAGTTAATAATGTATATTGCTCAACAATTTTTAACAATCTTTTTGCAGTGCTCTTCTTGCTCTGTCCTATATCTGTGAACTCTATTGAAGTAACTTCAAAAAATTACAACCTTCAAAAGCATTTTTACAAGTAATTTCATATCAGTCCATATTTTTTCCTTTCTTAACAAAATCAGAGTCCTTAAAGTCTGTAAACCTTCCAACTGTCCAAGTGAACTCATCTGTTCATCCATCTCTGTTTCAATTTTTTTTCTGAAGTTCTTTTCCATTTCAATAACTTGTGTCACTCCAACCACAATATAGGGAGAAAAACAAACGAATTAAACACCTTGGCAAAGATGCCTTTCACAGACCATTTCATCCTCATCTCTTTCCTTCATTACCAAAAGAGCTGAAGACAAATCCAGCAATCGTATTTTCTACTGAACAATCTCATTAAAAACACTAAAAACATTCTCTTGAAAAATCTCCTTGCTTCCACTTCATTCTATTTCTTCAGTCTCTCTGCTACTCTCCTGACCATTTTGAATTAGCTTTCCTCATTAACTTTAAGGGGACCACGACTTCACCCTCATTATTTTTATATTCTTCCAAAATTCATTTTTTACCTGGATCATCTTCTATATCTGTCAGCACATTTTCCCATTATACCCAAACTGTTCTCTATCCTGCTGCCCCTGGAGTATCCCAAAACTCAGGTCATGACAACAATCAGGAGGATAATTTTAGGTTAATGTTTCTAGTCTGGAATTCTCTTCCTTTGGGAAACACGTCTTGATATTGTTGTCAGTTAGAAATAACTCTTTTAAAGAAAATGGATATACACCTTCTAGAAATACTGCACGAATGAATATCAACTGCTCTCCATTGCAGTTGTGAAACTACTGTACCAATAGTTCAAAAGAATTGACCCTCTGTAGTATTTTACCTTGCAGTTCCACAGATTAACACATTCCATATTATAAATCATGAAATACTGAAAACTCAGTCTGTAATTAAAGCAATTAAATATACCAATGGGATAAACTGCATACTCCTAGCAGTTTCAGGGTCCCTGGTTCCTCTAAGCAGATTGCACAATTCCTTCATTCAACTGGCTACATTAAAATCCTACAGCAACAAAACTGTCTGGTAAATGTTTGGTAGGAAGCTCAACTTCAGCATCATTAGATGCAGCAGGATTAGAGGCTCCTATCATTCTGTGGTTTCACATTTTGGGCCGACTCAAGTTCAAAGATGAACATGGACATTATATGGGTTTCAACTGGTAGAAACGGAAAGTAAATGATAATGAACTCAATAGACAACAAAAAAATCAAGATAAACACAAAAAGAACTAAAACCTGCTGTGTTGATAAGAATGTTATATGCCATCTAAACTAGAAATTTTGGATTTTACAGTTATTCACATTTAGTAGACATGTTTCAAACATTCAAATGATTGGAAATCAGAAAACCATTGCAGGCATTCTCTTACAACAAAAAAGAGACAGAACACTCACTCATCGTTATTCAAAATGCACCTTTCACTGTGAATATTAGAAACAATGTCTTCAAATACCAGTTTAAATCCTGTGCATGTGTTTCCATTCAGCTGCTGCCAGGAAAGAGGCACAAGCACTTGACGTTTGTTGTAAATTACCAAAAAGTGGCACATGATTTAAAATGGAACAGTTCACTTATCGCTTTCTATTTAAGAACAGAAAAAGCCATGTGAAACCTGTCTCCCCTGGAATTTACACTCTACATAGCTCACCCTACGAAAAATTAGATTTGAGCTATTAACAGGAGAGCTGCTTTGGCAGGGAGGATATAGGTATTACACCAAAGAAGGGGAGGGAGGCAAAACAAAGCAAAATGTAGAAACAGAACAACACAGGGAAAAAAAGGAACGGAACAAAAATCTAATGTCACAAGTGTTATTTAGCATGCTAAAATAATAAGCAGTAGGCAGTAGTAAGAGTTCACAAGAATATTAAGTGCTTCCACCTCATAAGGCTAGGAAACTTTATAAAGTTCTATTGCAGTTAGTACTCCTACTTACAGGAACTCTCCAATTTCCAAGCTATTACCAAATCACCTCTGTCTGGACATGCAGTTCTCCAAAGACATATAGGAAAAAGGAGACAAGAGCTGAATAACTAAAACCTATACAGAATCTACCATGCAATTGCATGTTCTGGGATATTTTCATAAAAATGCTCTTTTTATAAGGAAAGTTATTACTTACAGTAGCCCTCTAAAATAATTTCCATGAACATATGAACACAAGTTATATCCTAATGCAAGACAAAGAGCCAAACCTGCTCTACTTCATCAAAGACTGATAAAGTGAGGGGGGGGGGTCAGCATATTTAAGGCAAAATCCCCTGTTTAAATCATGAGTGTCTTTCAATAGCCAGATAACTCAGTTCATTCCTCACAATCTGCTTCAGATGACTTTGCAGATAAAATCATTAAAGACCTGTTATACCCTTCTGAAAAAAAAAAAAAAAATTTAAGATGAAAAATCCTTACTCTGTTTGGAGTAGCTTGAGAGAAACGTAGTATGTGGTACATTTTTATGTCCTTAGTATTGACTAGAAATCAAGGACTGGGTATATTTTTTTTTCCATTTAAGCAGGCTTACGTGATGAGAGCACGGGAATGTACTGATCAAGTTGCAATTATCTCTTGAAGCTAGAGAAATTTTCCTCCCATTGCTGAAAGAGCACTGCTTTTCTCAACCAGCTGTTAGTGGACCTTGATCAATTCCAAATTGTCCTGAATGTTTAGCCTTCAAAATTAAAAAGAAATGCATCATGAGCTTAAAAATACAAAATGAATTACATTATTTTTGTTTTGAAAACTTGAAATATTTTGCAAATCAGCTTTCTACAGAACATTTGGAGAGAAGATTTAGTGTGTAAGACCCAAATTAATTTATTTTATAATGTACATTACAGAATTTATGTAAATGAAAATGATGACACAGCAACTTCAATCTATACATCGACATCTTTGACTATTGTATAAAACTGTACATGACAGGAAAACACCCCTATACCTAAACAGATTATTTGTTTTCCATTCACTTTTCCACCTTCTGAAGTATTTGATGCAGTAGCATACCATTTTATGGAGTTTCCTTCAGGAGTTTAAACCTACCAAATATTGCTAAGAAAAAGTGACTCAGCAATTCATACTGTAACACCTTAAGGCTGGTACTCAAACAAGCTGCAGGTTTGTCTTAACTACATGAAAATAACTTAGTATTTCCGTAAATATTGTTACAATGCTAAGATTACAATTCTAAGATCTGAGAATGCACTGTTTAATAGAAAGGATGCTTAAAAATCATTAAAAATTTAAAGAAATATTTATTTAGATGTTTTCCCTTACTTCAAACAGTGCAACTAAACTCCATTATTTTCAGTTTCTTCAAGTATGTGAAGAGAAACTGATTCTGATCTGTATTAATATAAATTATTATAAAATCAGAATAAATCTTTAACATTTGAAAAGGTAATTTCTCTTCCAATATTTATCTCTTTTAGTCATATTGGACGAATTGTCACAATGCCACGCTGGAGCAAGACAATGGACTACAAAGCTTACACATCTGTAAACCAGCTGAGTACATGAAATATTTTCCTTTTATTCTTTAAAATATCAAATGCTATCCTGTTTTGGCATTGCCCAGTTAATTGTCCTTACTTAGAAGATAAACAAACTTACAAATTTGAGATCTTCACCAAAAAACAGGCCTAACTCAATGTTAAAACCATCATGTGTCTAAAACATGTTATCTACATAAATTAAAGTTGTGGTGAGCATAGACAGCAGCAACTGTCTCATGCTAGCTATTTAAAAGCTAATGTAGTGGCACGTTTTTATTAATCTTGTTCCACACATCAAACAAAAGGCTCTGATGCCTTCAAAGGCTTTTTTTTTTTTTTCTTTTTCCCCCCTTCTTTTTTAAGCAGGGTTGTTTTTTTTTTCTTTTTAAGTAGAAGAAGGAGCAGATGATAGTGAAATTTATGATGTACAGATGTAAACTCCATGGCTCCTGACAGTCAACATTAACTATTTTTTCAACAGTGAATGAAACAGCATTTGATTTAAATAGGTTTGCAATACTGATATTATGGCACAAATTATTCAAATTCAGAAGCGAAAAATTACTTTTTATTTGGATCATTTCAATTGTAAGAGTATCTCATGAAGTTTCTAGCTACAGAAAGCATGTGCAAGTAATTACTTATTAGTGTATTACATCAATCACCATCTCAGCTCTCATCATATTATTTCTCTACAGTACTTCTGCAGTACTTTATTTATTTATTTAAATAAAATATGTCTAAGAAATGTCCACTGCAGCTAGGTACATGACAAGGAGCCTGCTGTTGAAGTATGAGATCTCTTCAGATTTTGTGGGCAAGGTAAAGTTAATTGGGGAAGATTCTGTTGGGGAGGTTAATTTTTCTATGAATTAAGCCACAAAACAGTAGAATAGAATAGAAATTGATGATCTACGCAGCCTTCTGCTTCCCAGGTAGGTGTTACATTCTGCTCCCAGAACATCTGCCCAGGTCTTCTGATATAACTTAAAAATAGGGGTTATATTCAGATTTAATATAAATTCAATGCTACTTTTCACTTAAACAAATAATATTTCCCTCAAACTAACGTGTAAGACTAAAGCTGTACTGAGATAGCTCAATCAATATTTTCTTTATTGCCCAAAAAGTAAAAAAAATTCTGCCACAGAACCTAAAGACTTGGAGGTAGAGCTGAAACACAAGTCAGAAAAAGAAAAGGAACCAATATCCCTTTGCAGACAGTAACATGAATTAATGGGCCTACTGATCTAGCTCTAGCATGCCTTCTATCACAACTGCAAAAATAAGGAACATGACTCTATCCTTCCACTTTAAACCTCATCTTCAAGCTAGATTTAAAAGTTTGAAATGGAGAATGAAGTTAGGAGAAAGTGACTCTTAAAAAAGCTAAGAGTGATGTTTGGGGTTAATGTCTGAAGTACACCAAAGAGACAATCTTTTTTCCAGACCTCTTATCATTTGGATTAAAAGCATAGAGAGTGGGGTCCCAGTAACAAGGCTGGGGACCAGCTGTGTGGGAATGGGGCACTGACAGCAACCTACACCAGAAGGAAATGATTAAAGAAAGGATCTTGACCTGCACTGTACAAATTTATGCCAGTAAATCCCAGACGGCTAAGCTAATAAAACTGAGGTCTAATTAAACCACATCCCTTGCATCTTGTCTTTGCTTCCATATGAGCAGGACATGGATACAATACTGAGACTACTCTTAAGAGTCACGACTATTGTATCAACTGGATTAGTGGCTCACAAACTTTCCCTATCTGCATTCAGAACAAGAAAAACAAGCAAGTTAAACACATATCACCTCCTAACTTCTCAGGATCACTTGCCCTCTGTCTGGCAAAATAAAAAAAAGCTTCTCAGCTAATCATTCGCAACCACAGATGTACCAATGGACAAGATACACAGACTCCCAAGCAGAGAAGTAAAGAATAAAACATTAATGTGCAGTACTCATCTTATTTTACAATGCTTAAGAACGAATAGGATTATATGTTATGCCCTTTCCTTTGTCTCATTTCTTATAGGAAGGCAAACGTGCAAATACCAAATACCTGTTTCACAAATGCATTCTGGGATGGCTTTAAAAATGTTTTTGGAAAGTACCATCAGCTATTAAGTTATTTGAAGCTACCTGCTTACTAAATGATTTTATTTAGAATTAATGTTTTACCTTGAGCACTGTGTCTAACAGACATCAAACCAAAAGGTTATGGTTTTGGACATCTTTACATTATGAACAGTCAAGATGAATACAAATAACTTTTGTACTTAATGTGTTAAGTCTAATAATCCACAGGCCAAGTTTCTCCCTTAAGGCAGAATTAGATATTCCTGAAAGAATTTCCCAAATGATCTCTAATTAAAGATGGAAAAAACCACTGCAGCCATGTTCCAATGATCATTTCAAGGAGTACCGTGCATACGAACTCAGCTCTGTTATGTAGCTCATGTGCTGTTAGACAGAAACTACACTGAAGCTGCAAAGGCAGCTTTGAAGTATTACTGGATTTCTTGTGGGTAGAGGACTCAAGATAACAAGTATCTCCCTTCCTTATCGCTGACGGATCAAGGATTTACTGTGGTTGCTTTGCTACTTGGAAACTACGGGTACTTCAATCACAAGAACCCTCTCAACCATGTAGCACAATAAAGAATGTTTTCCTCAAGGTTGAAAGTAACCTAATTTTGTTAACATCAGGCCGATATCAAATGGTGCTACAGCAAAAAGACTTGTGGGAGCACAGTTATTATGCCCTTTCGGCACCACACAGTTGCTAAAGAATGTCAACAGACTGTCTTTGGGTAGTTACATAACTAGATGACAGCCAACTGTATTCTTACAAAACAAAAGAAAAAGCTGCCAATTGTACCAAAATTCAAAGTCAAAAGATATAATGATGAACTAAGATGACCTTATTGGTCACCCAAATTTCCAGTTTTTCCTCCAGTATTCCAGTATTGACAGTTTCTTCTCTGCTGATGCAAAGAAGATTAAAAATTAGAACCTATAAATCTATTTTTGCAATAAAACAATTAGTGCAGACTGTTCTAGACAGTAGGTACAAGAAAGTAAGCTAATGAAAGTCTCCTAAATAGAATATGTATGTATTACCTATGGTTACAGTTAAACCTGGAGAAGATCCTTAAAGTTCTGGCTCTGGTTCACTCAGCATAAAAAAATACATACCTTGGAAAACATGGGGATTAACAGTCTTCCATAAAGTATTCTAGTGGAAAAATACACACACTATTCTACATATGTACTGGTGGACACTTGTCAATTTATTTCCTAGTTTCTTCAGTCAAACACAGTAACTCTTAAATACTAATGTATCTTTTATCAGGTTTCAAACAAGAAATGGACTGTAAAGGAAATAATTCCAGAACTTCAAACATGAACTCACAGATAGTAACTTAGGTCAAATATTATGGATTGTATACATGTACTTTCATAAATATAAATAAGGATCTGCACTACTTTTAAAGGAATTTTTAGATGAATTTGAAGTGCATCTTTAAAACTTCTTAAAAAATCTTAGAGAAATATGATAGTTGACAATGAATTTAGATGTTATCTTCAGTTTCTGCCTGCTATACTTAAAGAACAGTGTTTATCTATAGAAAATGAAACATGGATACTATTCAAAACAGATTATTTTCAAATAATGAAAAAATCTTTTAAATATTTTCTGAATCCACTGTAGGCGCAGACTGAGAAATTATTTATGATAACAACTTCTTTAACCTATTTAAACTATATAAAGGAAATTCTGAATAGGGGAGACTTATGACTTTGTGAATAATTTAATAGCAAACATTATGATGTATTATTTATGTAGCACAACTGATGCACAAAAGAATGCTCACACATAATAACGGGGTCCCTCCCTTGAAAGGCAGTTAAAGAACTGACCACAGACTTCTCATCCAAGTAGAACTTTTGTAAGGAAGGTGGATCATGAAGTATCAGACCCTTAATGCAACTAAAGGTAATAGTCTGAAACTGAAACACTCAAAAGGGGGAAAATACATGCAAAGTTATATAGTTTTGCATGCATTTTTGCAAAAGTGAAGGAAGAGGAGAAAGAAAAGAGGTTAAACTAATAGAGGCTTTATTGTGAACACATTCTGCAGGCATGTTTGTCTGACTTTGCTTCACTGCATAGCTATTCCTTCAAAAATTTGCTAATCTGCCCTTACAGGCCCAATATTTTTCTACTATTTGTAGACTTCAAATTATTAATGAGTATTAGTGAACATTAAACTGCTTGCTATGAACGTATATCTAAATTTTCGTAAGAATCACATTGAAGAACGAATAAGATGATTAAAATTTGATGACTTGAACTTCAGTTGAATCTGTAGGAGCTGGAAATGAATTCTCTAAAATGGTAATTATGAGCTTTTTGTTTATTTATGAAAAAATCATAACTTCTTATCATACCAATCTCCCTGCTTAGAATGGATACATGGATACATGGCTGTTTGGTAAAATATTTTATGAGTTAGTTTCACTAAACAGAAGAAATGAATAAAGCACATATTCCTTAACAGAAGAATTAATTTCCACAGCTACATATAAACATTATGACATAGCTCTTCTCATGTTTCCACCATGGAGATTTCCATTTTTCACAATACCTTTGCGCCATATCAACATTTGATCTTTATTCTTTGAATCCAGTTGCCCTCTTCTCTTTGCTATCACTGGGCCTGAATCAATTTATTATAGTTCTACCCTATTTTTGCATTGTTAAAACAAAAAAACAAACAAATTGATTTTGGGAATAAAATTGCCTAATTAATGATCTGAAGTGTAAAAATGTGGGTGCGTTAAAAACTCTCAAAACTTGTACTACATATAAATTAAAGAAGCAAATTGGTAGAGACAATCACTTTTTATTGTCTGTCTGAAAACATGAGATCTGTTTTTATTTCCATGTGCCTAAATAATCAATGCAAAGAAAATAAAGACCAATGTGAGGGTGAGATGGAGGAAAAAACCACAGTAACTGGCCACCAGCCTGATCCATAACTTGTGGAAGTTAAGGAGACAATTCTGCTGACTCAGGTTTGAATCAGGGCCATAAGTCTTTTGTTGTTTGTTTTTTTTAAGACATTATTAGTCCAGCATATAAGTTAACTGACTACAAGTACTTCTAGAAATGTTCCTATGAAAATAGGAAGATTTTAAAGTGACATTTCCAAATGTAGCTACCATAAGTAAAGGACTGAGAGAAAGACTGCCTTAAGCAGTAAGTCTCAACAGTAAAAAGCCTCATTATAAATGGCTGCACTGTAGGATTTGCTTTTCAAAGTCCACACGTGTGACAGATTTTTCAGATCTGCAGTGTTGTGCACACATGTATCAGGAGACTAGAACAAACCTTGAAATTAAAAAAGGAAAAACATGTGCAAACAAACTACAGATGTGAAACTTTGTTATTACATGACAACACTAAACTTTTTCATATACTACTTTTATAACCCTTTAACATGTAGAGAAGTTATACTAAGGAAGTCCCATGATTTTAAGTATTAGAAAACTTGCTTGATAAATCTGCACTTTTGTTTAACCCCTACTACTGTGGATTCTCATAACAAGGACTTCAAAGGCAAACAAGTTATCATGACTGTTATAAATAAATACAAGAAAAAAAAAGGAAAGAACAGTCTTTTTGTCTACAGGTAATATTATTGCCCACTGATGAACAGAAAAGGAGTATGGAGGTGCTATAGTACAGCAATTATTAGGGGTACCGATATAAACCCCTGTTTTTAATAAATGTGAATTACCCCTTCCTCTGCGTGCTCCAGCCTGCCAGCAGCCTCACTCACTTTTCTGAGACCAGTGTTAACAAAAGATGGAACACAGCTGTGTGGACAAGGCCTATGGCCTTGAATCTGGAGCTGCTGGTCAGTTGAAAGCAGTTTGCTGCAGAGGCTCTCGTTTTGTCTCTCAAGCCCATGAACTCCTGCAAATGCCGAATTCTCTCTTCCAGCTCCAGGCCTGACCCGGCCACTTGAGGTCGCCACCAACCTGTTCAGACTTTTTTTTACCATTAACAAGCTGTGTTAACTTGGTGGTCATTCCGGGGAAAATAATAAAAAAAAGATGAAAAAGAATGTGAAAAGTCAGCATAAAAAGCATTCTGTTGAAAGGAACATAATCACTGTGAAGACTTCAGCATAGAACCTGAATAATAAATTTCAGGTTTTGATATAACTATTACTGCCTGTGAAGAACTCTTTGAAGATAATTGAAACCACTGTGCAGCAATCTGCTTTATAGCACTGACAAATAACAGTTTCCTAAGGCTTATCATTTAAGGTTAGTAAAGGGAGGACACATATTTACTCCATATGCTGCTTAAATGTAATTTTTAACGCATGACCTTATATAGGAACCTCCGCATGCTGTTAAGCAAAGTTACAGATTTGGGATGTGGTGGGGCAAACTATAAAAGATACAATTTCACAAAACATTCAACTATTCAAAGAATGCTAATAATATACAACATTCCAATGATACATAATTTCTACTAATTTAGGATTTAAATTTATGTCTCATTTCTAAAGTGGCTAAAATACAGAGGTTGAAATATTTAAGCAGGTACTTTGGAAAAAGAGACTTAATAGTTCTCATTACCATACTCAATTTTATACTTGGTAAATATTACCAGTGTGCTTCAGACAAGGAACGGTTAGCTGAAGAATATAATTAGATACAGAAGGAATGGTTTTCATCTGTCCTTAAAAGAATACAAATTTTGCTCTTGGCATCTCAAGAGTTGTACCTTTGATTTCCCTTAGTTTTGATAAACATTGGTAAGCTGGAACAAAAGGCAGAGAGGGCACATGGGGGTGATGTAATATACATGAACAGAAAACATACCCAGCGGTGAAGAGAAAAAACTTGGCATATAAAGAAAGAAAAGGTGGCTTTGATGAAAGAGACAAGTTCAAGACTTTACAAAATTGGTCGCACATCTTCAAGACCTGTATCTAGTTTACAGGGAATCTATTTTTGAAGGTCCAGAAAGAAAACTGAAAATAAGGACACACCTCATTTGTTTAAAGGAGGCTTGTTTTATTTTTTGTATACTTCTGGACAGAAGCTTCTACTTAAAGAAACAAAAGTGAAACCAAAAAAATCCGTAATGACTTTAGGATGTCACAGAATGTTACTTGCCTGCGAGCAGGTTTTTTGTTTATTTGTTGGGTTTTTTTCAATGTTCTTCTATTGCAAATTCATTCCAAACTTCTAGTAACTTCTAGTTACAAGGGCTTTGGCATGAGGAACGCTGGAAAAGAAATTTAGCTTGAGGAGTTAAGATCTTTGTTTGGCAATCTAGACAAACACTGTATTTTTTATTTTCTGTGCCATAAAGTATTAATTCAGGTATTCCAATGTGGACATTCTGTGTAATGTTACCTAAGTGGATGACGAGTGCATTTGGTAAGTCATCTAACAGAAACACAGGAAATGCCATTTGGAATAAGCAAACAATTCATTTGTTCCACCATCTTGTATTTGACAACAGCCTGACAGAAAAGATGGAAGTTATGTCATGCTGGTCAATTTGTTCCTGATGCACTGAGGTAAAAGGAAAGAATTTTTCGGACTCTATAATAAAGTACAAAATGGTCCCACCTACAGAGGCAATATTTTCAGCTGCTTTTATGGATCTGTTCACTTCTGACCAGACCTTGCTTGGGTGTAGCAAGAATTTATTAAGTACAGTACAATGTGAGCACAGAGTGCTGGTGCTTTTGGATTAATTAGCCCTCCTGCAATATAGGAATACCATGAACAGTTTGGCTGAGCCCAGATTGGTTTGCCAGCACAGCACTAAGTTTAGTAATAAGCCTGAAGTTGCTTGGGTACCTTTGGGCACACAAGGTACTCTGCCCTGCATGCTACTTGGGCCTGCTTCACTGAAGTTATCTGTTACACTGAATAAAGGAGAGCTGATTATAAAGGTATTTTAGAGCTAACTAGGCAATCACAGGATCAACTAGGTTAGAAAAGACCTCTGAGATCACAGAGTCCAACCTGAGACCGATCTCCACCACGTCAAGCAGACAATGGCACTGAGTGCCATGCCCAATCTTTCCTTAAACACCTCCAGGGACGGTGACTCTACTGTCTCCCTGGGCAGCCCATTCCAACAGCTCATCACCCCTTCTGTGAAGAAATTCCTCCTAATGTCCAACCTAAACGTCCCCTGGCACAGCCCGAGACTAAAGATGCCAGTCTACTTCCTGAAGGCCGAAGAAGCACAAAATAAGGGGCAGAATCTCTCCGTATAGATCATTTTGATTGTAGAATGTAGTTCTGGACGAATCATTAGGCTTCTGTAGCCTCTTCTTCAGTTCCCAGAACACCCATTGTACTCTGACAGCACAGCTCTGAACCCAAGGTACAACTCCAAAGTGATAGCCAGTGCTGTACCTCTGTACATGGAGATCTAATACCCACAAAAAAATCCACCACAGCAAAAAAAAAGAAAATCTTACATACACAGAGATAACCAGAAATCAATAAAAAAATGAATTACGAGTGATTTTTGCTACTGCTTTAAAAAGTGCTCTGAGAAAAATCAGCATGATTTTTAATTTGTTGATAGGGCTTTAAAAGGCAAGAAATGTTACTGTAAGCTAAAATAAAAATATGAAACTTCATACCTTTTAATTTTCTCCTCTTGCTTATTTGTATGCTGCTTGAGTAAGATGTGGTCATCATGTATATGAAGAAACCTGTCCTCCAGTTCTTCTCGAATGATTTGTTGTACGGCTTGTAGAGCTTTTACACTGTGTGGCTGATGATTCTACCCAAACCAAGACAACTTTAAATTACCTTCAATATATTCGACAACATGTAGTTCAAAGCCTAAATCATTTTGAAATACTGAAAAAAGAAGAAACTTTTCAAGTAATATTTTTCACTTATATGAGTCTGTTGATTAATTTTTTCAGATTTATTGTCATGTCAATCACTTCCTCTTACAGATTAAAAAAAGCAATTAAAATGATATGGCAAACTGTTTACCTATTAGACAACATAAAGTTAACAGTTTAGCAAGTAACCAGGCTCTTTAAACCAGGTTCCTTAAAAATAAACATTACCAAAGAGATGTTTTCTAATCTGTTTCAGAGTTAACATACTGTCTTGAAGTTTGAAAAGATTAACTCATAGTTCTGCAGATTTACTCAGACACAAGATTAAGCACAGTTGTTCCATTCTAATAGCAGCTGAGTAACATATCAGAATTGCATAATACTTTTGGTTCCTATTTTGTTAAATGGATCTGGCCTTGTCCTCTATTCAGCAAAAAAGTCCTTTTTTTCTTCTGGAAGGATGAATGTTATAGCTCAATGACATTTCCAGTTTTTAGCATCTCACAGCAAGTCCCCTCTTATAACAAGCAACTTGAACATAGAATGGGTCACAGCATCTTTCAGAATTTAACCCAGATTTTGAATGGTATTTGAACTTAATTTTGTGAGTGGCAACATCAGAAACATTTTTAGAAAGGAACTAAAGAAGCCACTGATCAAAGTCTGTAACTGTAATAAATAGCAGCTGGTACAAACCTTGTAATCCTTCAATTCCAGATGGAGTTAGACCCGTATCTCTCACAGGCAGGTCCCCCACAGTTTCATCAGCTGAAACAGGCATGGCTTATCTATGGATAACAAAATTCAAATGAAATTCTTCTCCATCTGTTATTTAAACTGTGAGACTAGAATGAACTACAGTACCTCATACAAAATGAAAGAAAAAGTTATGGTAGATCCACTGAAATGACAGACTTGTACATTACCGTAAATGCTCCTATCTCAATTGGATTGCTCAGAAGACAATCTGAACTTTCAAGTTTAATTTTATGCCAATTTTAATCTGCTCACAAAATCTGGCTATTTTGGTTATGCAATAGTTTCAATTGTATTTAATGGATGTAGAATTAGCTTTTTAAAGTTCTAGTTCTGCTGTCTTCAGCAATCTTTGGGCTAAGCCCATATTTTCAAGTGGATGTGGGAAGGGGACCTGTGGGGTTTTTTTGTTTGGTTTTTTTTAATTGTTTGTTCATTTTAAGACAGGTCAAAGCTTGAGGCATCAGCTGGTAGATGAGTAATGCCATCTTCCACATTTTGAATAGGACTCTTTGAAACAGAGGCGCTGGGGGTTATGAAGTCATTTCAGTGTTGCCTGGCATTCTCTTAGTCTTCTTTCAATCATTGTCATAAGAGAAATTAGTTTGTAAGATAGAGACTTTCCTATGAATGATTCTCATAAATCTGAACATATTTCTTTCTTGAGGCAACAGAAAGCTTAGCTACATGACAAAGTGAGGTTAGGAAAGTATTAATGTGAGAAAGTACTACATTTGTTTCGGTGTAATATATGAACATACTTGTTAACAACCGCTGTTTCTTTCTTGTTTTCTGGTGCAGAAAATTACATGTTGGTCACAGAGTCAAGTAATGCTGAAATAGCAGGAAAAGGAGAGACATGAAGTCTTTTGGACAATCTTCCTCACTCCCTATTTTTACACTTTTCAGGTGATATAACTCCTTAGTGAATCCAAAAACACCTAGGAAAGCATTGGGAAATTAACAGTGATGCTACTAAAGACTTGCATCAGAGAACAGAAGTGACAAAGTATAATTCACAGACTTTCCATGAAGTATCTGTTAATTTTACCATAATCAAAACTGCTGCTAAAGCTATGCCTTTCTTCTACCAGGAAAATCTTCCATCACAAACAAGTCTCCTTATGGTTTTGTCCAAAAAGAACAAAAAGAATTAGTGAAAGTTTAGTTTCCAAGAAGTCAGTCTTCCTTTGGTTTTTTCATCACTAATATCTATAATAAAGTATTATTTCCAGCTTTCACTATTTATAAAAACAGAAACACATTTTTCTTTCATGTGGAACAAACATTTCCTTGTCATGACCATTGAAAAGAACTGATCTACACTTTTAGATTAGCAATAAGGCTGCAGTTTCAATGCTCTCAGTCACAGAAACAGAGAACACTCTGATGCTGATGTCCATGGCATGCAGCCACTGCAAGCAGTGGTACCAGTGGCAAATACCAACTGGAATCCAGCTGGTCAGTGCCCTCAGCTCTTTATGTATTATTCTCAAAATTCTTTTGTCATTTGTTAAATTAGCTCTGTCTGCAGTCATTGACTTCACTCAGGTCCAGGTTCATTACTGGGGTCACTATTACATGTCACTGTATCAGTATCACTACTGCAACTGAGATGAAAGAGAAGTAGAAACCTTTACCTCCCAATGATCATCCAAATTTGGTTCATGATGGTAGCAAGGAGATGTTACCATCATATGTCTTTCTAGAATGTGGTTGCCTCTGCTTTCACAAATCAAAAATTATAGGGGTTTTTCTGGTAAGTTTCAGAGACATCACAAGAGCTAAACAAATATTTTATCAGCACGACTCCACAATGTTTGTAATCTATCAAAATGAAGCTTCACAAACTCTAGCACAGTAACAAGCACAGGCAAACATTACTGTTTTCACTACTTGCTACTTGGTAAAGAAACTTTGCTATAAATATCTACCTGTTATATTCAGTATGAAAGAAATCTATTCATCTAAAAACAGAGACAAAACAACACATGCTTGTCCCTCAAATAAACAAATAAACTCTTGTCGGTAGTAATCCATTACTGGCTGCAGCAAAACCACAGAAACACTTAAGTTGTAAACAAACTAACATAGCAGAGCTGCACAGCAAGCCAGTTTTTACTGGCAATATGGTACGGCTTAAAGTGACAAAATAAAGCTGCTATAAATCCTGAAAACTTAGAAAGGAAAAATTTTCAAAAGTAAAAGGAAGAATTAATTGTTTAGTTTCCATTACAAAGTGACATAAATTAAGTATTCAGCTTTCTTTTCTGTCCTAGGCCACAGGAAAAGAAAAAAAAACCCAAAACATTATTTGTTTTTATCAAAAGAAGTGCTTTTAGATAGAAATAGTACAAACCTGTCTCCCGGTTTTAGGGAGGCAAAAGATAATTACAGATTTAGAATTTGGCCTGGCACTGTATTTGCCTGATTAGTAACATAAGAATACCTATGTCCTCAATAATCACTAACAACTACCATTTATGCTCCTTCTTTGAGAGAGGACACTTGAAACAGCAAAGCATGTGCTACATATGCTACAGTTCCTCTTTGAATATTATCTCAGTGTCAATCACAAACACTTAAACAAAATTACTTTTCCCTGCAGTCCAGTTCCAGCATTATTCCCGAAAGCATGAGATTTGGCCACAGAATTCAGTATTACTTTTGAAAGCATTTCCACAGTGATTACACATGACAAAACTGTACAGCAACACTGCCACAAAAGTGATGGTACTTAAGAGTCCAGCATTTCCTGAAAGAAAGCATAGCAAAGCAAGAGAGGTATAAATTTATATTTGCTTCTGGACAGATCACATGCCATGATCAACCTCAAACACTTAAAACAGCTTTTATTTCCAAGAAAGGTTACCCTACAGTTACTTCAGCATGTCTTGTTCCTCAAAAATAAAACAACTTCACCTACAAAGAGAGGAAAATTGTCTGTATCTCTGGGATTAATCTACAAGAACTTCAAATTAGGTATAAATAAGAAGCTTAGATACAATTACTGAAGTCAAAGAAATCGTAACTTTCTTATACACTGTGTAAGTTACAAATGTCAGTTACAAACGTGTTCTACACTACCTGTATCTGACAATTTACCACAAAAAAACTGCACACAACTTTGCAGTGTTATGCAAGGTTAGACAGTAATGAGATGGATATTGAAAATTAAGTATCAAAGCTCATACTTTAGGTTCAAATTGTCTCACAGAAGCATACTGTTGTCCCAAAATCATTCAAAAGCAGCAAAACTAAGGAGGGATTACCTAAATTTTCAAGAGTTCTCAGCCAGTGGGGATAGAAGGGACTTCTAGTGAAGGGATTTCTAGTGAAATATTAAAAATGATGGCTTAATTGTTTCAATATGGTTTTTGAATTTCACAGGTCTCAGACATGCTTTTCTTACAAAAATCCTACTCCACTTTTCTGGTAGAGGAAAGATAAAAAAAAGGTGGATAGAGAGACTTCTCACCTATCTTAGTGTATCGCAAAGTATTTCCAGCCTATATTCTCACTCTACTGAGTCCTTAAAAGATAAATATTTGCACTCTTTTTGTCTTGTCATCTAAAATAATCTCATTTATTACTTGGTAGGAGTATACACACATATCATCTTTCAAACATTATCTGTTTGAAAGTGACTTTTGGGTGGTGGAGAGGGAAAAAAAAAAAAAGGAGAGAAGATATGGAAGGTATTAGGAAACAGGATCACAACATCCTGCTGTCGTCTGGGGGAAGAAACATCTCTCAGACCTGTAAGTCCTACTGGAACAAGGAGATATCAAAACAACCGTGTCTCGCCTTCAACGTACAAGTGCCTTCCAAAATTTGATTCTGGCAGTGACTGACAGGGCTGGGAGGGGCAGGGTCCCAGGGAAGGCAGCGCTTCCCCCACGCAGGAACGCCCCCGCTGCCCTGGATTTCCTCGGGCACAGGAGCACAACTCCCGCTCCAGCCCGGCAGCCTTTGCAGGTACAAAACAGGGGCCTGTAGGGGCCACTTTCAATCCAGCACTGAGGCTCCCCTGCCTTCCCCTACGGGCACCGAGCTGCGAGCGAGGAGCCGCGCGGGTCTGGAAGCGCCGCCGGCCCCGCTCCGCAGCTCCTGGGCTGGGAGGCTCCAGGACACGGCCCCGCAGCCCCGGGCAGCGCCAGCGCCGCCGTGCTCCCCCCGCCGTGCCCGGAGGAGGAGAAGCTCCCCCCGTACTCACGGCCCCCGCCAGCCCCTCGGCTCCTCTCCGCGCTCCGCTGGCAACTCCCGCTGTCGCCACGCGGCCCCTTCCCCTTCCGGGCCGCGCTGCTGCTGCCGGGACTTGGAGTCCGGGGCGGGGCCGGGCAGTGCCCGCGGAGCCCAGCGAGGCTCCCGCCGGGACCTGCGGTGCCCGGGACGCTGCTCCGCCCCGGGCGGGCGGCTGGGGCGGCACCATGAAGAGGAGAGCAGGGGAGCGGGAGAAAGAGCTGAAGGTACCTTCCGTTTGCTTCCCGCTCCCCGCAGCCCCGCCGAGCGTGCCCGCGGCCAGCCCCGTGCCCGCCGCCGGAGGGGCTGCTCGGGGCACAGCCCGCCGGGGCTCCGCCAGCTCCAGCGCCTGAGCCCCGAGCGGGGGCACTGCGAGGCCGCCGTGAAGTTTGCTGTGAGCAGGAAGCGGCCCCGAGCTCCGTGCGGGGTCACACAGCCCGGGGCGCGGCCCCGTGCGCTCGGCACCGCCCCGGGGCCGCCCGGGGGGAGCGCGGCCGGCGGCGGGGGCTGCCCGGGCAGGGCGGCGCTGCCCGACCTGGGCATCCTGGATCGCCCTCTGCCTTGAAAGAGGGGGCACCTAGGACAGCTTCAGCGGTAGCTAGTGGTAAAGGCTCGTGCCATCTGGGCAAGGTATTTGAATTTTAAGGAGGGTTCTGTGGTTTGTGAAAAAGAAAAAAAGTGCACAAGTTTGGTTTTGTCAAAACGTTCGCAGTGGGGTGATGCACTATGTAACCGCGCTTTTACTTTTAAATTTGAAAGTACTCTACGCCAAGCTTGACCTAAATAAACATTTTTAAGTCTCGTCTACCACCCGAGCTTTATAATGTTTGTTTTCTCGTTCATATATTTAGATGCGATGCTGTTACTTTCTTACATTGAAGATGGTATTACACTATTTGTGAAAGCAAACAGCAGTGCTGAATGTTTTGCTGTTTCACGTGCCTTTGAAGGGCTTGTTTTACCACATTGTACAATATTTACAACTCTTGATGGTTGTTGTATCTTTCCTGATTTTGTTTACAAAACAGTAGTATTGAGAAACAGTAAGTGACTGAAAGCACGATGCTGGTATTAGTGATGTTAATGAAAGGAAGGTTAATTCCATTATAAATTTAGAAAGAGCTTTCAAAAATGGTAATTGCATACACCTGAACAGGGACTGTGCTGGCTTTGGTATTGCTATTAGTTTACTATTCAGCATTAAATGTTATTTCATTTTAGGGGCAGGGAACAGGTCTGATCTAACTTTGCAACTATTTTAATTTAAAACTTTAGAGCCTGTTTGCAGTAGTAAGATTCCTAACAACTCTTTAAGGACTACCTGATCATTTTGTAATTAGTCTTTCTGCCAAGTTGCTCAAGGACAGCAACTTCAGGCTTACATTTGTATTCTGCCCTTTCCATAGATGTCAAAACATATGCAGATGTCCCATCCAATCGAATGTAAATATGTTGCAGAAAAAACCTCACCCCATACTTATTTTAACCTGTACATTTGTGCTGCCCATCTGAGGGCCTCTTTCTTTTTAGTAGGTCTCAAATGTATTTGGGAATGGTTTGCATTAGGAGACTAATTGCCCCTGATATGATAAGGATAAAGATTCAAGGATATGTGGAAGGAGTAAGAGGATGGTGCTGTGAACTACACTGGCAAAGGTTGTATGAGGACAAGGCACCTGAAAGAGGTGTCAGGAACAATGTATAATAAAAACTGCACTAGAGTGAAAGAGTCCTGCCATAGACATGTGTAGATGTTACAGGTGCATAAACAAGAGAAGGATGAAAATTAACAAGATTCTTACAGAGAATTTAGAGGTGCCAATACTTATAGGATGCCTTAGGGGGACGTTGTAAGTTGGGTACTACTTGAGAGGAGCTTTGAATATATTGGAAGTGAAACAAGATGAACATCTAGAACATCTTAGAATAAAGGCTGCCAAAGGGGAAAGCAGCAATGGGAAGGGGGGGTTGTGTGTACAGGAAGGAATGTATGCTTTTTTTCATGGGATTTTATTGTAATAGTTCTGCCAAGACTTCCATTTAGGTACTGATTAAAATATTTTGTAGCAAACCAAATATTAGTGAGGTTAACCCAACCTCTTCTGGAGAGTAAGATTTATGAGGCCTACTGATGAGAGGGAAGTGGTTGGATAGAGAAGCTGGTTTGAATTATGGATCTCCTGCCAATGTCTCTTGTTTTCTAGAATTAAATCTCAAATAAAAGTTCTTGTTTTGCTATAATTGTGTACAGTTAAATGCTGTCTATCAGAATCCCAGTGACTGGCTTTTACTAGTTATGCAGTATGTTTCATATATATGATAAGCTGTTCTGTCTCTCAAATTTTCATGTGTATAGCAAGTTTTGGTTTATGTTGTTATAGGAGAACATTTCTGTTCCAAGTACATGTGGTAGAAGTCCTTTAGAGTGCAGTGCTGTCATACAACAATTTCCTTCCAAAATACAACTTTGCAGATCACTCAGTTGGGTTAAGATTAAATGTGTGGCAGAAATGAAATTGTTTATGCTAGTATTTGGTGATCCAAGCCCAAAGGGAGGAGGATGTAAATTCATTCTTGGGAAGAGGGTCTGAAAAAACTTGGAAATCGTAACCAGGAGTTAATTACTCATCTGTCCTAAACACTGTGTTGGGGATGCAAATATCCTGTATAATATTTCTCTGAGTCTTAAGTAGAGAGCGAAACACAATTACCCTGAAGTTTCTAAAGACATCTTTAGAGCTGTTGCATGCCATCCACTTCTCTGGTCTTCCCCACAGCAAATATTACTTCTGTGTATAAAACCAGACCTGTTAGAGTAGGTGTTTCTCATTAGCTGGAAAGGCATTTTTATGAAATAGTCCATTGGGCTTTGTTCATGGTTGTTTGTTTTAACTTAGATTCAGCTTTAATTAACACAGTTTATAATTATTTTTATTCTTTTTTTCTATACACTGTTAGTCAGAGTTGGTCACTTTTTTACTGGGTGTAGAAAAGGTACCACAAAACTAAGACCAAACATAAACCTCCCATTTAGTAATTTAAGTACTATATTAAAGACTATTTTCTCCTTTAGACTTGGGAAGAAAGCTGTTTTGCTTTTAGGATGTTTTATTACCTTGATTGATATTCACAGGCGAGTTAAAAAAGTTAATCTTTAATGTAAGACTGTTCTCAAGACTTACTTGGCCAAAGTGGTTTTTTTAAAGTAAGTTTCATTGTGACAGAGGGCAAACTGTGCTGACTTCCTATATGTGCTTCCTTTTGCCACTCTTTGCATATTAAGACCCTGAGTCGTTGCCATTTGAAAGAGAAGACACTCAATTAGTCTGGAGTATCATTTTCTGTCAAAGTAAAAGTATTACCTTGATGGGTCCTTGGAATAGGCCACTAAGCCCAGTTCACAATTACCTTATGTAACTGTTTATGCTAATTCACAGTGGAACCAGAACTGACTACAGAGAATGTATTTCACAGACATTACTGTTATGTTTGTACAGCTCCCAACACAGCTGGGACCCCAATCCAATAAAGTTATTGCTGTACAAATAATAAATGCATCAATATGCACATATCTGAATATTCACAAGGGCTTTTACAAAGTTATTCATGTGCAGTTTCACATTTGTGAGACGTGTTAGACAAAGTGGCAAGGAAATATAAAGCTTTAAATAACACAAAGCTTTGTATGTATTTTATTTACAGGGACGAAAAGGGAATATACAGTCTTTTGGCTGAAATATCAAGGAAAGTCTTATTTTCTGCATCATTCTAATTTTTGCTACCTGAAAAATAATATATATATTTACAAGAAAAAGTAGGTTGCTTCAACATATTATGCTCAGGGAAAATTAGGCAAGTATTATCAGAGCGTGATGAAGGGAATGATTTTAGGATTAATGCTGGAAAATGTCACCCATACCATACAATTAAGTATATAAACTTTAACGTTCTCTTATAATAGTTTATTCAAATATTATGTTGATTTCTTGTTTCATTTTATCGTTCTACCTCTTAAAGAGACCCAAACAAAAAAAAAAAATTCTAATTGACAGATTAAATAGGTTCTTTTAGAAGTTGTATTTAGGAAAATTAAAGTTAATGGAACATCTTAGATACAGTTAAATAAGCTTCTTGTCATGTCATATTTCTGCTTAGGTAAATGGTGTGCAGGTTTTAGCAGAATCAGCAGCCAATATGCCAGTAGCAATTTTTGTGGTAATCACATTATTGGCCCTTCCCATTATAAATGAGACAATAATTAAGAAATACTGTTGATAGTCACATAACACATGATTTGTATATTGGAAATGGTCAGGTAGAAGCCTTGCATATGCAGAATAAAATACAAGAAAGAATGAGTGGCAAATGTTTCTTGCTTTTAAATTCATCACATTCCTGCTGTTTAAATTGCCTCAGCTGCTAATGCTGGAACCATTACAGTAATGGACTTGGCAAATGAAGGAGAACCAAGACATACACACTTTATTACTGGAGGGGTAATTTTCTCTTCATCTGTAATAGCAGCAGTGCCTAGTATTGATCAGACCATCAAGATACTAATCCTCTGTAAAATTACTTGTTATAACTGAAAATGTGTTAATCCAAATCAGTCTGTGTCCTGACTTTCTACTTACTATTGAATACAGACTATTAGATGGTTTATTTTTTGTGATTTAAAGCCTTTACATTGATAATAGTGGAGCTTCTTTTGCAAGAGTGCGTGCTTAATCTTAGCTATGGCCCAGGGTTGTCTTTTTGTTTTAACTAGAACATCACCCACTTAATTAAGAAGTGCATGTCTATCTTTCTGCTCGGAATTATATTGGTACTTTAGGCTCTGCAGATTTATTAAACATGTTGTTTTACATTCAGTCACTTGTTTTTGCTGTAAATAAGAACAGATCTGTGCTTCACAGAATCTTCGAAGATCTTGGAGCTAAGGATGTGAGGAGAATGGCTAGTCAAAGCAGTAATTCATGTTTTGTGGATTGTGGCCTGTGAGGGTATTGTGTATGAGAGTAGTGTAAGAGGAGTCCAGTGCCAGGGATCTGAAGGTCTTCAGTTTACTTTGATCTTAGTGATCCAGTACATCAGACAGTGGTATGGAGAGCTGTGTGTGTTCTGGATCTGAATATGGGACAGCTCCTTTTTTCTCTCCCTCTCCTTTTCCCTTTTCTTTCCTTTTTTTCTTTTCCCTTCCCTCTGCCTCATCTGTTTTTTAACAGTCTTGTACATTTAGGTTGGAAGCTCATGTCTCTTACTTGTATAGCCTCTAGCCAACTAAAATTTTGGCTGGGGTGCACCCAGCAGTTCAATGGCTGTTCTGGGTGCATGATACCTCGTAGGACATGGCTGTGGGAAATGGTTCCATTAACCCTGACCCTTCATTAGACTCACTGCTCTGGGCTCCTGCCATGGACAGCCATTGGTATCTTGCTAGCTCGTGGTGGGCAAAAAGTGTCCTAGAAGTGGGACAAGATGCAGAACTGGTTGTTTATTTTAAAGACTTGGTACAATGTTCCATGCATTTTAGAAAATTTTTATTGTTACGCCAAAGAGATTTTTGCTCTGACAAAATGAACAGTGTTTTTATTTACCCAGTTACCCCTTTGCTTGCCTTCTTTGTTGTAATTTAACTGATTCAATTTCTATCATTTAGAGAGACTTCAGGGTTTCTAAAAGGTATTGGAGTAGCAATAGGCTTCAGTTTCTTCTGACTCAGGGTAGTGAAAACTAGACAGGGCAAACAGTGATTGCCTAAAGCTTGTTTCTGTTCCCAGTGCAATTGATGATCAACCTTAAGCAACCTTCAGCTGAAGCAGGATTGGGCTCTCATGCTTTTAATAATTCATCCATTTCTTAAATTATTTAATTAACCTGTAATGATCAAGAGCATCCAAAATATCAAATGATCCTCTTTCCTTCAGCTGAGACTGAAAAGCACTGTCGTGTATTATTGTATTCTGATAGGTCCACTACTGAAGTGTAAAACATGATTATGAGTAGTTAAAGCATAGGCATTTAAAGCATAGGACAGATTAAATACTTGAAACCTTCTGGATAGAAAATGATAGTGCTGTAATTTCAAAACACTTTTGTTTAGTTTCTGGAGTCTGATTATGGGAGGAAGCTCTACCTTATTTAGCTTAACAGTTTTTTGCCTTTGTCTACATGCTGCCCCACTTTCTAAAAGAATTACATCTTTATCTCTTAGAACTTGTTCAGCTTCATTTTCCCTTTTATCTGCTGCTCTTCCCACCGTTTTTATTTAAGACTGTAAAGTTACTTTAGTGTAACTGCTCTTGTCACCTTTGCCCTCAGCTAATCAAATAGTTTACCTTGAGGGAAGCATTTATCTCCCACTTTCATTATTATTATTTTCGTAGCTGTAAAGATATATATTTTATGTCTCCAGAAGGGTGTAACAGTGAAACGAGGTATTGATCTGCTGTATTTGGCAATTTCTTTCCACCTTGCCATCGATATCATGTCAGCCTCTGTCTGTACTGTGGTTGACCTCACAAATAGCTCTTTATGTTCCCATTGGATTCAAATGATATACTATGCTCAAAACTAAATCAATGAATGATTATAAAGTTTTTAGTATTATTTCATAACCCTCAGGCAACTGGTACTTCATGCAGTGCATACTTGAAAAGGTACCTGATTAAAATATGTTGCTGATTCTGTTAAAAGGTTTAAAACTGTACTGAAATCGAACATCTCATAATATTAAATTCAGGGTCTGATTTGTGTATTTCTGTACAGATACTAAAATTATTGTAACTTCGCCTGTAATTTACCAGAGAGATTCTCCTCTATACTGGCACAAGGTTTTACTTGGAGCAAAACCTCCTACTTCTCATGCCTGCTTTGTCATTGAGTGCAGAAATTCCACGTGCTGGCTCTTGCCAGTGAAAAATCATGACTGTTACATGGTACATGCTTATAGGGAGAAAAGGAGGTAAAAATCAGATAAGGTTTTCATCTCCAAAAATTCAACAGTAACTTTAAACAACTTTTGGACTGGAAAGCATTGCTGTTATTCTCTGCAAAACCTGTATACCTTTGATATACTTCTGACAGTTTAACTGGTAAAATTCATGTTCAAATGCACATTTAATGGTTTGCTTATTTTTTACTCTGATGGAAATAGGTAGGATTTTCACAAGCATGTAAAGAACTTCAGAAGCTCGGTCTTATTGATATTGAATGTGCATTCAAGTTGGGCAAGAAGCTTTCACAAACCTGACTGTTGTCTCAAAGCAGTAGACCTCTTGAAACGTACATCTGTATTTGGAAAGGGCTGTCTGAAGATGGTGTTCAAAAGGATAGGTTTATGCAAATTAATTAGACAACAGCTTGTAGATCTGGAAACAATTTGTATTCTCTTCTGATTCTCTTCTGTGTTTCCTTCTAGTATAACTGATATCAATGCAGCAGGTAATGATGCTCTTGTGCTCAAAGGAAATACTTCATTGTCTGGTATCCAAGTCTCATGATAGCAAACAGCTTCAGTTAGTTACTGAAGTGTGCTGTGGTGCTTATGTATGTACCTAATCACTTAATAAAACCAGAACAAATTATTTAGTCCAATGCTGTTAGGTAGGAGAAAGTTATTTGGGGCCTTCATCATAAACAGTGCATATAAGAATCAGGGAAATGATGTTTAAAGTGAAGAGAAACTTTCTCAAGTAAATTGATAGAATATGATAGGCATCAGATACACTGTGTACATTCCTTGAGACTGAGTGGTGTGTGTGCAGTAAGTCCAGTTTGTTTGGACAGGGGTTGACTACCTGAAGTAGCTACTCTGTGTGTGCACACATGTTGTGAAGCTCAGGGTGGAGGTGTGGGGAGGTGCAGTTTGTGTACAGGAGCATTATGCACTTCAACAGTAAAGAGTAAAGTCAAGACACCCAGAATTTAAAATCTGGAAATCTCAAATACAGAAGGGCTTCTAATTGATTTGAACCTCATTGTAGGGCAGAAAAACAGGAAGTAGCTGGGAAAAATGGGTGTGTAACCAAGCAAATCTTCTAATAATTAAAGCATGTTGGTTTTCTTTCTCCCACCCTCACAGAGTGTAAAAGACATTGATGAACTCTTCCCAGATTTATGACTTCTGCTATAGATAAGACCCTCTTACCTATGTAAGAAAGCCTAGAAATTCCTTCAACCCAAGAAAGTTGAATTATGATTTTATGGTTCTGGCTTCCTGAAAGTAATTCAGTGTGATCAGGACAGTAGATTGGTTGTTATCTATGATATGGAAAGTTTTGATACTATGAGTTGTGCAATAGAACATATGAATATAGTTCCTACCTTAAAGAGTTTGTGCCCTGTGTGTGTCTGTGTATGTGACATACACATGGTTTTATGCTTCACGATCCAAACGTATTCCTCATAAATAATGACAGTTCATTTTCTCTTGAGTTTGCAAAGCACAGTTTGTGATTAGGGTCTTTAATGTATTGGTATCATGACAGTAGGTGGTACAAAGCAGTAATGTCACAGGTGGGACGGTGGCAGTGACCCAGCAAAAGAAACAAGCACTTTGCATGTTGATCTGTTTTGTGAAAGGGCAATATTTGGCCCTGTAAGTGCAGGGGAGATGGACTGTTCATGAAAAGGGCATAAAGAGCTAACCCATATGATCCTTTGTCAGGCTGATTAAATTTAGTGTCAAGCATTCATTCCTATGAAAGATGAGAGACATCACTGTTTATCTAATAGAAAAAAGTATTTCTATTTTTCCTGAAGTCTTTTATATGTTAATAGAGGCAAACGTGAATATGATCACATAATTTAAATGTGTAAGTAAAAATATACATCTTTACTGGCAATGGTTTAAAAGTAAGATGTATATGTTTTATGCAAAATAATGCAATTTCATTGTTAATCATGCTGTTCAAGCCATAACTCCACAGAAAACAGTGCTTTTAAACAAATGGAATATACTGTTATTGTACCATTTATAACAAAAATACTTAGACTATTTAGGGACTGATGCAAAGTATTTATTTGCATGCTTTAATAGATGCTCCTATTGTGATATTAATATACAAATGCAGAATTGAAATTCCAGGTGATTGTATTAGACCTAATTATAAGGTGTCAGACTCTGCTTTTTAATACTGGAACAAACCCTAGTATTTAGAATAAAGGTTACAACAGATGTCATTTTGGAAATAAAGGAATTCCATTACAAGAAAATGGAAGAATTTCTTTTGAAATAACTAAACTTCTCTTAAATATTAAAAGAATGAGAAGGGGAAAAGTTTACATGTCTTTCCCCTCACTCTTCCTACCCTGCCAAATCTGGCTTGCTTAAAAGAACTGCTGGGAGTTCTATTTAATGTTATACTTTGCATGCATTTGTGATTTGAAATAAAAAAAAAAAAAAAAAAGTCAAATTTGAGAGAGACAGTTTGAATGGCATGCTGTCAGTTTGGCTCTTCGTGAATTGGCAGTGGTCTCATTTAGGACCTTCAAATCTGTGTCTGCCTGGACAGAATGAGAACATTTTGCATGTTCTTCAGAAGACAACCACTCCTTGCTGCCTCACAGTATTCAGTGGTGCATGACAGTTGCCCTTCACTGCTGTCTTCTTCGAACTTAACCTTTGACCGTCCACTTAGTTGCCGCGCAACGCTTGGAGCAGGCCAAGATGTTCATGGATGACGGGCATTGGCCTGCAACGTGCTTGTCATTATTTGACTGTCAAAAGTAATCTGCCATTGGGCTCCATCAAGGTTTGAAACCTATGTGCAGCAGTCCATATTACTTAACTTCCGAGACTGTCAACAGGATGATCAAATGTGCATAAAAAAATGTGTGTTGAATATGTCTTTGATCATAATATAGGGAGATACTTTTTGTGTGTGCTAAATGTATTCATATGACTTTCACAGGGCCAAGAGGTTGATTCTGCTGCCATGGTAAAAAGTGAACTGTTGTCTCCTGTGGTCTAAGTTTCAAATAGCACGATTTAGATTTGAACAGCTCTGCCAGTTAAACTCTCAGCTTGTCTTGCGTATCCTATCAGCTTTTCAGCCAGCAGTGTAAGCAGTGAGATACTCGACCAGTGGTGCCTGAGGTTAGCTGTCAAACTGGAATGTTATTTTGGATCTTGCTGTAATGTAATATTATAGAAGGAGGTCAGGCTGTGTGATTTGTAAAGCAGTTGTGCAAACTTAAAATGACTGAAATGTTTATTTCGGGTACTTTTTTTTTTTTTTTCTTCTTGAAGGAGTTGAAGAGAAGATGGAATTTATCCTAGAAAAATGTAAAAAACCGAAGGCAATATAAAATGGTCATTTTTCTCTTGAGTACAGAATGCAGCACATAAAAGAGCATCAAAATCCAATATGAAGAGTCAGTAAGACTGAAATTCATTAAGTAATAAATGTTTAACATTGAAAATATTTCACAGGCAGACATCTTTGTATCTTCTGGTAATGCCAAAGACATTTGGAGTTGAATTTCATACTTAATTTAATGAATGGAAATTGTACCCCTGGGTTAATCGTGGTTATAAACTTGGTGTGTAGGTAAATTACATATGCAATCTATCATATATTAACAAATACTTTGAATTGGTTCATGCTTGGAAGAATCATATCCCATCTTAGTGTAATATTTGCTATTCACTTGGGCAACAGCTGTCTGTAACAGCAATTTATTTTACTGGATTTCAAACATATCTGTTTTCTCTCAATATACTTCCATTCCTTTGCAGTTGAAACGATGTATTAAAATGACATCAAAAAATATCAACTTAAAAAAACCCCAGAGATTCACTAGAGCTTGTTCATAATGACTTCTATCCAAAGTAGAAAAGTTACCTTTGCAAGTTACCTTGCAAACTGGCTGTAAAATTACTTCTCTTCGAGTTTCAAAAGATCTTCGTGCTAATATAGTAAAAACAATAGAGTCACAGTAGTGGTTATTGTTAGATTGCTTAGAAACAAATAGATTTTCAAAATATTTTTGCCCTCAGTGTTATTTTCTAAACCAGATTTTTTTTTTTTCTGAATACAGTGTCAATTGCAAGAGAGCTCGGTTCAGATGCACTTGTCTAAAATGCTACATTGTGTCATGGAGATCTTCTTTGGTCTTCTTGCTCTTAATCATAAATGCTGTTGCTGTTTATGAGTCTAGCTCTTTGACTTTAGTCTTTGCTAATGCATTGACACGTGCCTGGTCTGACCTGGAGTATAAAATGCATGTGTTGGTGTACATGTGCAGGCCATAAATGTGCAAAGTTCTTTGGCAAATGAAGTGGTCTGTTATTAGTTGTTAAAACTGTGATCTTCTAAACACTTTAAGCTGGTCACAAAGTTATTGTTACTAAGTTTTGATTTATGTTTCCCTTTGCTGGAGTGATGTATACCTACACAATATATTCTGGTGAAGGAGGACTGAATTTTGGAAGTGGGTATATGCAAATATGCAACCATTTAAGTGCTTTTTAAGTTTACAAATAAATAATGAGCATTTAAATAATGAGCCATTGTGTTTGTGGGTATGGTTTTTGAACTCAGAACTACTTTCTTGGCTTCCACAGTTGAAGGAAAAATTACCAAAATTAATAGAAAAACTGACCAGACTGTTTTGAAACTAAAGGAATGTTATTTTTCATTTCATTTCTTTCTCTTACTGTACAAATCAAGGTTTAATTTCTACTGGGAGTTAATAATACTGTTTTGTAGTTGTGTTCCTGGGGGAAAAAAGTTTAGAATCTTCAAGTACAAATTTATTTTTTCTCTTAAACCCTGGAATACCTGCCTCTAACCAGAGGCAGCTCTTTTTCCTATTTTGAAGTAGTATTTTACACTAACGTGCAGAAAAAACTGAGCATCATTATGCAGTTTATTGCAAGTGTCTTCATATCTTTATATTTTTCCAGATGGAAGTACTTTTCTGTATGCTGTCCCATCTGTGTAATAACGAATAGTTTGTGATGTTCTTGCTCTTTTCCTGCAGATATTTTTAACTTATTTAAAGGATGTGAAGGAACCAGTTTATTGACATAAAATTCAATTAAAAGTAAGTTCTTATGTACAGATGGTTATGTGTTAAAAATTAGAAGATAGTGTCTTTTCCTATTGCCTTAAAAGAGAAAAGGAGTATTACCATAAAGGCATTTTGCAACTTTCTTTAGGTATTAGAATTTGGAAGTGAAAATACAGTGAATAAAGATGACAGCAGTTAAGTGTCATTATTTTGTTTTGTGTTCTGAATTGAGAATATCCTACCTGAAAGAAAAGCATTTTAATCAAACAAACTTCAGAGGTGGTTTTCAGGATGGCAGAAGATGTGCATGTACTTTTTATTTCAACTTCCTAGTGTTCAAAAGTGATACTTGAGAGGTTAAACATCCATGATTCTCTATGGTGTTATAGGAAAAAAATAAATCCTATTACCCAAAATAAAGGAGAGGTAGATACCTTTAGGGAAGTGCTTTGTTGTCACCTGTACTCTCTGCAGTACAAATATCAGCTTGTCACAAGGGTTGAGACCTTTGTAGTCCATTCTTTCAGGGTACAAATCTGTCTCTCTTCTGGCTTTAATGCAAGAGCTGTGAAATATCTGTATTAGGTAAAATAGAGGTTAAGGCACCTTAAGGGCACTGAATTCTTATCTCTTTTTACTAGCAGTGGTGTCAACATGTACTAAAATGTGATGACCTACTCTCCTCTTTGATAAAAAGGAAAATGACCTGTCTACTGTGGATAGTGATAGAGTTGCCCGGGGCAGATTATATTGTCACCTTCTTTAGTATTGGTGTGTAGAAAAATAAAAAAGGCCAGGATAGTTCTGTTTACCATAGAAGTGTTTGACATTTCTAGCTACTGATAAAATATACTCAGGGGTAGAAAGAAGAAACTGTTTTATGCTACTAAACAAGGTTGTGAAGAAATGCAGAGATTCTTTATTGTGTGAGCCCTTGGTATCACAGGACATATCAAGAGATTCCTTCTGATCACTTCAGACACCACAGTTCAAGTTCTGCATTTAACCCAGCTTTCTACTTGTCTGGGGCCTTTTGGTACACAAAAGGCTGATGTGCTGTGAAATTGTGATGCACTGTGTACTGTGCAACCTTGAGAGTTTAATCATGCTCTTAGTTAACACAAGTAACAATATTTCTTGTATTGTGGAAATAATTGGTGTCGTATTCAAGACCTTTTCTCTGTAGCATTCTGAAGCTTTTATAGCTTTGTAACAATTAATTTAGCAGTCACTACTATTGTTAGTCATTTGCTATAGCTTTGTAACATTTAATTTAGCAGTCACTATGTTACTCATTTAGTGTAGCTGTGCATGATGAAATATATATAACTTGGAGAGTTGATTTAAATTGCAAGACCAGAACATCTCAAACTGTTAAATGTACTTTGAGCTATTATTAATACTTCTTTGAAATTCTGTAAAGTGAAGGAAGGCATGTTTCATGCTAATCAGAAACTGAACTTGAAGGAAAGATTTCTGTTATGCTCTTTATCAGTATTTAAGAATAGAGTGTGTTTAAGCATTTCTTCATGTTTTGCAAGATGGTGATGAAATGCAGAGGATGTTTCTTGTGTGAGTTCTTTGATAATAATCTTGTCTCTTGTTTGAATAAATAAATAAAAAAAGTTTTGTTGTTAGAGCTGTGAGACTCCAGGAGCTGGGGAATTAACTTCCTATTGCCAGACTGATACCTTTTTTACATTTTTTAAAAACTAAAGTCTATGCCCAAAATGTGCATTTTTGTGATGAGAGAAATCATATTTGAATTTCCGTGAGAGAAACTGAAAAAAATTCTTTAAAAGGCATGGAAGCCTTTTTAAAAAAGTGTAAACTTCATTAACTTTGGTCTAGTTTTATCTGTTTCCAAATCAAGCTCATTAAACTGTTTGTATCCTAAAGCTCTAAGTATTCATAAAGAAGGTGGAAATCTGTTGGTATTGGGTTGATTTACAGTAGAATCAGGTGAAATTTAGAAAGTCAGTGTTAACTCATCTAAGTCAGATCACTGAAGTGCATCTTATTAGATCCTGAAAATTCTGACATTGCATTCTTCTGAAGCCTAAATAATTTAACTTTTGTTTTCTTTAATTGTTTAGAAATTTTTTCTAAGGCATGGAAAAGGGGATGTAGCTGTCAGACCATCCTGAAAAAGGACTTCAAGCAGAAAATTCTTTTCAACTTGTTGTAATGGTACTTATGCTAGGACAATTTAGCCTCAAAAGTCTAATTTCCTCAAAGTTGGGGATATGCCATGGTATCAAGTGGTATAAAGTTGACTTCTGCTTGAAGGAATTTTGATTATGATGAGCTGATGAATTAAATAAATGTTATTTTAAACTCTTGAAGGTATAGGAATATCTGCGGAAATACCAATTTAATCTTTACATCTTTCAGTATGGTTATAAGCTGATCAAATTTTAAAGGCAAGTACTATTTTTCACTTGGGCATCTGCTAATTCTTGTTCTATGAGAAGTAGTGAGCAAGGGTAATTAGTTGATATTGAGGAAAGAAATGGAAGATTTTTAAAGCGTGCAATGTTAGCATAGCTGCACATAATAAAAATGAAGAAAAAAAAATCCGAACAAATAGCTGGGGAGAATGTGACCTGTTCAAGCTTAAGTACCTGCTGGGACTTGGCTGTTGAGTCCTTTAGAGAGGTACCTGGCTGAAAAAGTCTGGACTGTTTAGAATCTCTTATGCTCAAAAAATCTCCTTTGCATGTGGAATCCTCTCTGCTGTTGTGACCCTGAGCCTAATCTCTGCTTTTTAATTTCGTTTTTGAATTCTTTGTTTGAGAATTCCAAATTTCATCTGTGTGTGCAAAATGGCAGAACTTTGCATGCATAATAAAAACTCAATGACTTCTTGACAGTGCCAGTGGCATGATTAATTCCCATGCATAATATATTCAGTCATCCTGTGCATATGCAGTGACAATGTAAGCAAAGGGGAATGAAGGATCCCCATGGATGATGTCTGGGAGAGAGCTCTTGTCTTGCTGTCAGATATGTTTGTCTCTCCCCATGTCCCCACAGATTTCTTTCTCCTTGGGCTTTATGCCAATTGCAGCATCTTCCCCATCTGGTCGGGATCATGAAGCTGGACCACACCTCAACCTCCTTCATCTCTTGCTGGCAAGTTTGTGTGACTCTTAGTAAAGAGGCAGAAAATGCAAGGAATCTGGCATTTTCCTGAGGAACCTTTACATAACAGTCCCTGGTGTTTACCACATTGAGTCTTTTCATGTTAATGAAGTGGCATTGTTAACAGAAAATCATGCCTGGTGTTTGACTGCAGCAGTTTTGTATCAGATGACTTAGTGCCTCATATCCCAAATACTAGGCCTTTGTGTTCATTCTCAGAAATGATCCAAACTTCTCTTAGCTAACCTTACAGTGTTACTCAATTGTGTTTGTAGCATGCCACATAGGTTTTTTTTGTGCTTCTATGAATAATTTCTAGGCATTATTACATGTACAGTAATAAAAATGTTAAAATATTAGAGGTAATTAAAACATTTTTAACTAAGATCACCAAAAGCTCACAAACCAGAAAATTACCTCAATCTCTTTTCTGACATGAGCAGTTGCAGGCTCTAAACTGGGACCACGTGGTGCCTGTAAATGTTAACAAGAAGCCTTAGAGAACTTCTACTGACAAGCCAGTATAGCTTTATGACATTATGCTGGCAAAACTCTGTATGTCATATTTGTAGCTACATACATGGAAAGGTATAGTACATTTTGCTAACTGTAGTTTTTAGGCAGGTATGGTGATTTGATGTCATACTGCACATATTTCTGTATCATAGGAAACAAAATGTTGTATCTATCTCGTTAAATTAATAAATCAAGTAGGTTTTGCAGCTGTGTTTTAGTAACTGGATAAAATATAATCTGAATTCTGGCTGGTTACCAATGTTTATCAGTGATGAAAAATTACAGATTAGTCTGTGTTTCTATAATCAGAACATTTACACAATGGATATATTGTTACAGTTGTCGTTTTAGTTCTGATTATTACTCAGTATGTCTATTGCAATTTTCTCATTTACAGCTGTTATTGAGCTCCATGTGTAATAGATGGAATTACTTTGTCTACCATTTATTTTATGAATAGCCTACAGAAACATTAGTATTAATAATATTATCCACTTAATGTACACAAGAGTTTATAATATGGATAGATGAATAATGTGTTGCACTATTTAAATTTTATTGGAATGAGATAAATAGATCTAGTGCATTTTTGTTGGTAAATGCAGTGTTAAAGTCATTGGGGGGATTTAAAAAAAATCAATTCTGAGCAAAGTGATTGCAACTACTCTGTTGTCTAATATATGAGTAAAATAGATTAGACTTAAAACAGTTGTGATTGGGGTTTTTGGATTTGGTTTTTCTTTTTTTTTTTTTTTTTTAAACAAGAGGAAAATATCCTGTTTAAAAGAGAGAATTGAGAGTGTAAGTTCTTCAAGTTCTTTCTTAAAGGGTTGTATTCTGCTAATAAAGGGCTCTGGGTGGGAAAACTAACAATTTGATTTCTTTACTCAGTAGCAGAAAAGTATAAAAGAGACACATATATTAAACAGAACTAAACTAAATTTGCCAGTTTGATAAATATGGCATGCAGTTTTGATTAAACAGGAGAAATAGCCATCTGCATGGGAAGCAAAGTCAGGCCTTGTCCAATGTAGGCACTCACCTTCCTACCTGTTGGTGTACTTCATCTGCTCTTTAGGCTTAGGTCAACGTAGAAAGGCTTGGTTTTGTAAGCCTAAGAGGAAAATATTCCCCCCCAGTTTGGGGTAATTGTGATTGTATGAAAGAGGAACTCCTTGTCCTGTTTTGTCTGACTCAGCAGGGCTTCTCTAAGTTGACTCTTCGAGATACTGTTTTTGAAAAGGCTGTTGTGTTACAAGCAATAAGGATGTACTTTGGTCTTGTGAAAATGCATTGTAACATAGATTCAGTACATAGACCAGCTATAATTAATGAACACAAGAGAGGTTTTTTCCTAGTTATTTTTTTTCTGAATAAATAGGCACTTAAGCAAAATCTCCAGTAAATGTTATGTAGAAGATAATGTTGTTTGAATCAGAGAAAATTAAGTTCAAGTTTCTGACAGCGGTATTTAGGCATGTAATGTAAGAACAGCCATTCTGATATTTTCCTTGCTGTGTTAAGGCAAGTTAGATAGGTAAAGGTAATATGTATGAGACCAACTTGTAAGGTTATAAAAGTTGGACAATGCTGAAGAAGTGTGTCCTAAAGGTTGTCTGACTTTGCCTAATGGTTCAGGGAAGTCTTATAAAGGACACACCTACAGCTGTTGCCTGACCTTGACTGGCACGGCTGCCTTAGCCCAATGGATTTTGGGGGAGTTCCCCCCACACCCCCAACCTGTACTTTATAGCAGACAAGCTGTGCTATGCAGCCCAGTGAGTCTTTGTTGCTGAAGCTGCACAATTCATCTATTGTTTACCTCCAGAGATCTCAGAAGAGATTTTTGGCATATTCAATCTTGAATTTTAATGTGTTGTTTAATTATAGTTTTAATTCTGTGGTAAGTGGTTTAACTGAGTGCATACAGAAAACTTGTCTGTACATTTAAGTACATCTAAGGAGTTCTTCTACTAAATAAAATACCTGCCCACTCTTTCTGCCATAAGAGATATGTCCCCATATCTGTGTGTCCATAAATTTCTTAACATTACCATTACTTTGTCATTTAAACTCTGTCCATGCTGAGCTACACTGTAGTGTAGGGATTCATGAGCAGTGACCTACCAGCATTTCAGCACCACCAGAGGACTGCAGAGCTGTCTGGTATTTTAACTCTAATCCCCAGTACCTGGGTGTTTCAGAGAAGAGTAAAATGCGTGCATCACATACACGTGCTTTTCTTTACAACTGGCCAGTTGTAAATACTATAATTTTCTTCCTTAAGAGAAAGTGTTACCAGTTATTTTTTTATTGGGGCCATCTATTTTATTGCAATATAAAGTTAATTTATTCCCAGCTTTTATGTGATTATTTTCTCAAAAATGTAGAGCTTTTAGAAGTTCTGTAACATATCACAATGAAGAGTGGCACAAAATTGATATTTTAGCAGAATAATCTTCAATGTTTTCTCTGGTTACTCTATCAGTTCTTTTCACAGAAATTTTTCTTTTTGCTTACTACAGAAAAATTACATCAAATGCAGGATAACAGAACACTGTCAAACTAAGAAGGTTTTATATGGACAGCATTAGACAGGAGCAGAAAGATCCAGTGCACTAATAGGCACACTCACATGAGCTACCTAGTCCATTGACAGTTTTTTCCTTTGTTCTCCCTCTCGACCCACTTTCTGCCAGTGATTTGTGACATATTTTGTAAGAGATCAAATAAGCCCTTGACACCTGATTGCAATGTAGTGCTTGTTTACAGTTGCATTTTTGAAGGACCTCTAGACAAGATGGAAGGTTTAACTTAAAGTAATTAAATTTGCATCTGCTCTATGACAGGAATTTTCTTATGTATTCATCCTGTTGAGCAACTTTTACTGTAATTGGCCATGAAGTACCAAAAGAAGGATGCAGGTAGACAAAATCATTGTTGCCTACTACTAAAATCTGTCATGGTATTTCTAAAGGACTGGCTTGTATGTGGCTTGTGCCAGGTCCTTTGAAATACAGTAATGCCTACTTTTATTTGGAAGGGGAAGGGAGAGATTTCTAAAGCATTGGCCCTTTCTCTGGGTCCTTTCACACTGCTTGAGTGAGGCTAGACATGTTAATTGCCTGTACTTCCATTAATTTCTTTCAAAATTATTTTTGTTTTCTTGACCATTAGTTATCGTGTGTTTTGCAAGTTACCTGCCCTTTTTTTTGGCATGTCCATCTTTATCCTTGGGCAAATTCCTGAGCTGTTTGATAGCTCTATACCTGGGCACTGAACCTACTTTCTTTCATCATCTTGATGATCTTGATCATTAAAGGTATATCTGTTGAGGAGGGGATTAACTGTGATGAAGTGGTTGGCATTTTCTCACCTTGATTGGTTCCAAATTTAGCCAGATGTTGTAATTTCTATTTATATCTGCAGATGTCATTATTTTACCACAGACTGGTTTTGTTTATATGCTTGTTTAAGGGCAAAATGAATATTTGATTGAAATTATTTATATGACAGCTTCTTGCTGGTTTTTAAGTCTTGAAACAACCTTGGAGGAAGATGGAGGACTGGAGAAATAAGCCTGATTGATTTGATCATATTCAAAGCAAAATTACAGAATTAGCACTGGAAATGAGGTAAAAGGTTCTTCTAACTCCACAGCTGTTCTAACAGAATATCCTACTGGTTAGTGCATTAAATGTTTAATTGTCTTTTCAGAGTTTTCAGTAGAAGATTTGTAGTGTGTAGTTGGCTTACTAGCTGACCAGTAGGTTAAAAAAAGTCCTAAAGTTTCTCACAATGGTTCTTAAGAGTCCCTAGGTGAGATATGAATCTCTGTTGTTCTACTTACACTGCATGTGGGCTTTCCCAGTTGTGTAAAATGCTGATGTGATTAAATGTGGCACAGAATTTTTGTTCATGTTGCATAACCCAAAATTTCTGAGGGGTTTTTTTTTCCCCTCCTTGTTATCACTTAGCTACTTAGTTCAGATGAATAAGCACAAGATTGCTGTTAGGTGGCAGAACTCTTGGGCAGTTTTTAAAATCACTTCATTCTGAAACCATGTAAACATGACTTATGCTCAGTAGAATATTTTTTTAACAAACATTTCATGTGGGGAAATACTATTTTTTGTGTATCCAGTTCATCACCACTCTGTTAGTAGCCTGGTTGTTGTCAGCAGGCTTTTCTTAACATGGAAATTTGAAGTGACTTACCTATTCTGCAGACAGCACTTATAACTATCATTGACTTACCAAGTTTTTGGGTTAGTTTTCTGTTTGGTTGGTTGGTTTTGGTTTTTTACTGAGTTGCTGTCTAGTAATGTGTGATTTCCAGTATCTTTGTGTTCCCTACCAGTATGAGAATGTTTTTTAATGTGCTAATGGTCAGTGTTAATTCTTGTAAGTCAGAAGGCAACAAGACACTAAGTAGACTGAAGAAAAGTAAGGTTCTTTTTTTTTAAATTCTTTTAAATGTGGACCCTGATATGAAAGACAAATTAAGATGAGCTTGAGAAATAGCATTTTCTATTCACATTTTAAACCCTAAAGAACTACTTTGTAGTTGCTTTGAATTTACCATGATTAATTCATAACTATTCTTTGTGGTATATTATGGCCAAATTCAGCTGCTATGACATAGAATAATGTACACTTGATATTGTTGAGATTCCTCCTGTCATTGAGATTTGAAGTAACATGCCATGATGTTCACCTAATACCATTTGAAGTGGTTTTATGAGGACTGAGAATTATTTGCATCTTGCATGACCTGTCCTTATTGCTATTTTTGAGTACAGTGTAGGTTAGAAGAAGTAGTTATTTTCAGCCTACTGACTACAAGCGAGATTAATAGCTTTTGAAAGGGCTGTAATGAAAGGCTGACCCAACTGGCTTTTGTATTATACCTTGTTTATCCTTCTCTCATCTCTAACACCTTTGGGCTACAACAAAATGTAATTTATGTTAGCAGTGCTTCATAGAAGGTGAAAGGTCATATTTTTAATGAGAGTGGCCCTGATTGGGATTCAGGTTTTAAAAAGTTGTCTGGTAGAGGACAGTCAAAAAAGTCCATGTAAACAGGGGGTAGGAAAGCATTATTTGAGAGGAAATAAGACCACTTTCTTTTATTTGAAATTCAGTTTGCAGAAGTTAAATAGCTGGGAAAAGGGATTTAATAAATTACCAGCATTGTGATGGTCAAGTCTAATAAACCATTATAATTTTGGTGGGATGCTGGGTTTTTTGTAGTGAGAAAAATATTTGGCAGTTTTTTTATTTTTATTTCCTTTTTCTTATTTTGGTGCTGTTTGCTAAAAACAGATCTATATTTATATATCTACCTTATCTTTGACTTGAGCAGGACAGAAATTAAATGACCACCTGTGCTTATTCAAGGGAGAAATATGCTTCTCAGTGCAGCTCAACTTGTCTGTATTTGTGAAGGTTAACTATAATACTCAATTGGGTTTGAGTTTTCCCTTTAGAATGAAAAGTTGCATTATGTTCATGAGATTGAGCAATGGTGTCTATTAGTGATGTGTTCACTTTGGTAAAACTGAGCTTTTGAAAGTGATATGCTTTAAAAATGATCCTGCTGGCTTTTGTTGAACGATGTTAATATTAAAATTCACTGTGTTGCTTACATAACCAATTTTGTGAAACATGCACCTCCTCATAGAAGCCAAAGTTTTTTGAAGCAGGTTATAACTTCAAGAGAATTCTAGTCAAAGAAAGTTTAGCAGGTACAGATTTCAGGGTGTAAGAGAGGAAGGTAAAATTCTCGGTTCAGAGTAGTCAAAAGCTGATTTGAAAGAAGTTCCTGGATTTGGGTTTTTAGCATTCAAACCCTGTGGGACTGATGCCATGAAAGCTCACTCTTGTCTTGCAGTTATGTACACTGTTTGCAGGTGACAAATTGTTTCAGTTATATTTGAGAAAGGAATGGGAAACACATCTGAGATTTTGAATTTTGTTACTGTTTGTGGAAACAACTTTTAACGTGGGTTTAGTTCAAAGTTTACATAGAGAAGAATGGTGGAGTGGGTCCCTTTAGTTCTTTACAGCCAGATTGCCTTTCCTGGAGATACAGATTCTCAAAATCTGAGTTTTTATGTGTTGTTTTTAACCACGTAGAAAATTCTGTGCTAGAATTGTGAGCTTTCCCACAGGACAGCATGGTAAACACAGGCTGTGTGACGGTAACCAGTGTGTGCAAAACCATAAGGCACACAGGATTCACCTTGTGTGGGATCTCAAAATGAAAGTGTAGGAGGGCAGCAGCAAAAGAGCTGAAAGACTTTGGAGAGGTGTTGTGTTGATGTCAGAAGCTTTTTTCCCTGATTTTGCACTATTTTCTGTATATCGTGCTGCATCATAATTAAGTATTGGACCATGCCCCTGTATGCATGAACTTTTTATTCCATGGTGATACGTGAAGCAATATATTGAGGCCCTGTTCTAGCAGTTTGAACACTGGATTTCTTCTCCCAAACACTCCCCACTCCTGACTTTCACCTGAGCCCAGCCTTGCTGTGCTGTGCTCCTGCAATGCCACTCCATCCTGCTCTCTCCCTTCCTCCCTAGCACAGCACTCCCCCATACCTTTGGGCTCCTGCTGTCTGTTGGCAAGGAATAGAATCAGACATTGCTTTAAAGCAACATAATGTTGCGATTCCCCTTCTTTTCATCCGTGTCAATAGGTCCTGAACTATTAATGCAAATCTTCAAAATGATTCTTTTAAATTTACACTTGTTTTACATTATTTTATAATTAAGTTTTAGTGTTTAAAGAGAAGAAAGGAATAGAAGTTTTTCAAGTGATTAAATATTAATTTTATTCACATTTAACCCTAATTTACATTAAGGATGTTAACTGAAAGGCAGATCTTTTGAATTTAATGTTCATTTTCTTCTAGCCTCTTTGATGAACAGTTAGATGTTGTCATATGTTCATAAAGTGTGATGGTCCACTGGGATAGAAGGAATAATTGTGCTGTCTTACACTTTCTAGGGTGGTATGTTTGTGATGCTTAGTGTTTCCTAACAAAATAAAACAAACAAACAAACAAAGATAAAATTAAAAAATCTTTTGTCTAAACTGAAACCGAGATTTGAAACAAACCCGTTTCAAACTATTAGAGAGACTGTCCTTCTCATACAGCTAATTATTTTTCTTTTATTTCAACAGTAATGTACTCCTTAAAAATTCATGGTAATCTTATATTTCAGATATCTTCTTTGTTCTTCTGAATGAGGCTTTTATAAACTCTCCCTCCCTAGGTGCTTGTGTTTATGTCTTAAAAGATTGAACCACCAGACCAGCCTTAAACACCTTGAAAATCCTGTACTGATGTTCTGCATGCAGGTGAAATGCAGCTATACCTTATGAAATACTGTGCTTCATTTTATACATTTCATATCCAGATTTCTGTTTTGTACAAACAGTGATTGATTTGAAGAGACCTGTTTAATCCTAGGCAAGCCTTTTGAGGACTCTCATGATTTTTCATATCTGTCTTAGCAGGACTTCAGTGTTTTAGAAAACTGATTTGTAAGGTATTTTATTGGAAACTGTATCAAGGGGTAAAATTGATGATAAAATCTTGTATTACATATGTGATACATCTGTTATATGCAGGACTATGAATTTAGGTAAATATAAAAAAAAATTTTGATGCATGCAGCTACAACTAGGTGTAAAACTGACTGCTGATGCTTATTTTGATTTCCTTTCAGAGAATTATGTTAACCAAAATGCACTCGGTATCTTTCTGTTAAGATCTCTAGTTCTTACCTGGGAGTTCAGGAAATGTAAAATTTGTTTCTGTGATTTCAATTGCTTACAGAACCTTGGGTAAAACTACAGTCTTGGTATTGCATAAACTGCTGTAGCTTCTTCCATGCATTCAGTGTTTAGACTCTCACAAGTAAAATGCTGCAAATGATACAGGCCTTTGTGCAGTGTTTAATAAATTATGGAACTTTGAAGAATCTTTGAGAAGTAGGGCCTGCATGTGACTGAGCAGTAGACATGAATAAGTGTTATCCTCAAGTGTATCTAGCAGACAGTAATAGATGCTTGAACAGACAATATGAGCACTGAGTGAATGATGGTAATAACATTAAATATTTACATACAGCAAAAGCATCTTGACAGCAGAAAAGAGACTGTCTCTGCAGTAAGGTGGATAAACCCCAGTGTGATACAGTATACCTTTCTATAGGACAACTTTCTGTTAATAACTAGCA
The DNA here is from genome assembly GCF_003945725.1 of Corapipo altera. Lineage (NCBI taxonomy): Eukaryota > Metazoa > Chordata > Aves > Passeriformes > Pipridae > Corapipo > Corapipo altera. The sequence continues at coordinate 200,159 of NW_020884894.1, read as the reverse complement.
GTGTTTCTCTGTAGTACACATGGTATAATGATCTACTGTCATACAAGACAGTTTTCAAGACTTCCTTGGGATAATCTCCGGGTGTTGATATCACTCCATACCTACTATAATGTAAAAACAATTACAAAGGTCAGGAATAAGAATTAATAACTGGATAATACTTAAATGCTTAATAGTAACCAAAATACATTTTGGCCTGTTACTATAAGTCCAGAATCACTCTGCTTTGCTTTGCCTCAGTTTTTCACTGGATTTTCTAGCATAGGAACTGTCTGGAGAACTATGTCCAAAAGAAAGTTGTACTGTGGCTATTCCTGAAAGAGCTGATGAAAACAAGAAGCCCTCCTGCCCTCTCCACTGCTGAGCAGTTTCATAGGAGTAAATCCATTTTATTGATTCCAGAGTCCTTGAAGTGCAGGATACCTGTTTATGTGCCCTTGTTTTGGTTTTTGAGGGAACCTGCAAATTTTGATTGTAGAACAGTTGGTATTGCTTGCGTTGCACTTGTTCAAATAGGTCATGCTTGACTTTCCACATAATTTTAAAAGGAAATTACTTTATCAGAAGCATAGGATAACAGCTTAATTTTTATGCTGAGGAGCAGATGAATTTTGTTACAAATTTTTATCCTTTTTAATGCATTCCAAATAGCTTTCAGTTATAGGAAAGAAATAAAACAAAGGTGACAGTAAATTGAATTTTTTTTAAAATACTCCACAAAGCTTGTATTACTATGATGAACCTGTTTGCATTTGATGATCTGTCATGTCACGTAATTAAAACAAATTAGTATTGAAAATGAAGTAAAACTGAGTACTATCAAGCCAGTTTTTTGTATATTCATTTTCCTGTAACAGCTAAAGAGAACATAGACCACAATTTTGGAAATCATTGCTTTAAATCGTCAGGTTGTTTTTTGTTTTGTTTTAATATTTTATGGTAAAGATACTTCATTGGAAGTAGATACTAGAAACTTTGTTTTACTTTGATGCTTAACAATTTTTTTAGAGGTGGCTTTGGCCTGGGTAGCTGCTCACCATCATTTGAGAGTATGAATAATTATGAATGTGGGATATCTAAGGCATATGACCAGTTGAGCTTTGGTCAGTCAAGCATTTCTTGAGATATAAGGGCAAATACATTTTTGCAGCTTTTAAGGAAAGAATCTTAATGCTGTGGAGGAAAGGGCTGGTATATTGCAGATGAAAATGTTATATTCCTGCAAATATGTGAATGATATGTTTTGCAAACGGAATGTGACAGAAATTTACTGTGATGTGTTCTCTTCTTGGATGAGTTTTACTTTGAGGGAAGAAGTTTTGCAGGTGATAGCTGTTCTGAGAAGCATTCCTCTGTGGCTGGAAAGCTGATGTGGTCTACAGAGCTAGAATGTTGATAACTTGATGCTAGTGCGTGTGAGCTGAGACGTTTTGATCGGGGACTGCACTGAAGGTAAACCCAAGTGGGCTTTTTCCACTGTCTAAAACTTGACCCATATTCCTTGTTTGCTTCTCGGATGTCAAGAATTGGAATTTATGCAGCATTTAAATTTAAGATTGCATCTGGAATCTAGTACAGTAGCATGCCCCTGACTGTCAGAGGGCTGTGCATCTCAGGATCCTTAAGAAAAAGTACCTATTTTGGAGTAGATGATCTACATGTATTTTTCAAGGCAGCTAGTAGTTTGGGACCTTTTGGATTAAAACTTCTAATATACTGATTAGGAGTTACTCTAGTTTAAATCATCTTTCTTTCTAACAGAGCTTCTGGTGGATAAAGTAAAGTATTCTTGTAAAAGCAATAAAATATGACAGGTTTTCAAAAGCTTGGACAATAATAATTCAGTGATCATAAAACTTTGGATTTTTTGTTCATTGTTATGGTAAGCAGGGGGTTGCAGTTGGTTTTTGCTAATAATGCTGCCTTCTTTCTCTTGTGGACTCTACAATTCCTTACCTGTTTCACCATTTTTCATGGGTTTCATCAGCACACCTTTCCTCCAGTCTGCTCATTAGAGCTTTCCAAGGTGTCACAGCAGTGAAAGTACTCCAGAAAGTACAAGTACTTTCTTTGAAGCTGGAAAAGTAATTTGAGAAGTCTTGAGTAGAATCCTATATGACATGTAAGGAACAAGATTATCTTACTTTTTTATCTTGCTTTTTTTATCTGCTGTTTAAAGTAGGGACAGTATTAATTCTTGTGGCAGCAGTTTAGGTCCTAAGGCAGGGTATGGATTAAAACACTTAAAGTACATTTACAGTAAAGGTTTCCAAACTTAGTTACAGTGTGCTGCCCACTCTCTGAGTGAAACCTTTCCCAGTTGGATTTCTAAGGTTTTTTTAGTCCCTCTCTTCATTCTTCCCCTTCACACTCCTTGTGGCTTCAGAATTTGGAGAAATTATTTTTTTACTAATCTCTAAGCATTTTACTTTAAATTTTGTGATAGAGGTTATATTTAAATCAGAACAGGCATATTTAGTGTGCTCCTGTAGCAATAAGTGCCTGATAGGGATTTTTTTTTTTTTTTCAGATTTTTTTTGCTTGTTCTGTAGTATGCAGTTCAAAAAGTACCCTAAAATGTATTATTTTTTTTTAGCTTAATGAAGCTAAGCACATGAAATTTAGAGTCATGAGGCACTTGAAGTGGAAGCTTAATGCCAGTAATAGGAGGAAGCTTTGTTGAGGGTGGTTTTCTACTGAAATTACTACTATAAAGTATTAATATGTTGCTATTCATTTCATGATGATAGATGTGGGGTTCAGATGCAGAATTTTAAATTTATTCATCTGTATGTAAAGTGTCCATAAATAAATGGTGTGTGCTAAATGTCTAGTGAACATAAAGACTTTTTCTTGACTTGTCCTGTAAAAATGTTGAGAAATAAAAATGCGGAGACTCATGGCAGGGATTGTATTAGCACCATCTTTTGCAGTCTGTGCTTTTAACTTGATCTAAATATGCAAATTTTTTTATTGGTAGATAATTGTGCTTGTATCTTATGCATGCATTAATTTGTATTCATTAAAAAATAATATTTCAACCTCTTCACGGCTTTTCATGAGCTAGATTGCACTGCAAAGTTTAGTTTGTTTGCATGGACTTAAATGTTGAACTGCAGTACTGATCAGCAGAGGGGAAACAGAATAATGGAGATGTGGAATGGCTGTAAACTCCATTGTAGTGATAATAAGTGTGGTGGCAGAAGTATAGGAAGTGTCAACATGTAAACAAGGAATGGAAGAATGTGCTAAGTTTGCAGCCTCTAGAACACTTTATTAAGCTCTGAAAGCACTCCAGATAAAAATAATAATAATAAAGTCCATTCAAAACTGGGGGGGGGGGAGGGAGAGAAATTTAAAATATTAAGTTGATGAAATATTTTCCTAAAATCAATTTCATAAACTGTCCAAGCTATCCGAAGCTTCCAGTGCATGGTATAGGCTTTAAAATATGCTGGTTTTGTCCTTCCCTGCAAGGCTTTTCCCTGGTTTAGGACTGTAAGAGTAGGCTGTAAGAAAACTGTACGTGACACTTTATCAGCTGTTTAAGTTCGTGCGGGTTTAGTTTTAAAGCAAGAGGAGGAGTCTGTCTCGCCATGACCTCGCTCTGTCTGTCTGCTCTTGGCCAAGAGTGAGGCTTCTCCTCCGTGCTGTGCGGACTCTGCACTCGAGCTGAATTAGCTTTTGAACTTTTCCTGTACTATAAATCTTGGGAAACAATAAAGTGCCGGTCACTAGGTGGCACTGGAACATCGCTGTATGCCAAGTACAGTACGGCTCCTCATCTGCGTGTTGGAGCTGCCTGGGTTTGAGAGTGTCAGGGAAATTGTTTTATTGTTAAAGGGCATAGTGTAATATATTCATCTCCATCCAAGGCAGCCATTTAATGCCCTGAAACATGCCCTCTCACAGCTCTGGCCTGTTGACTATGCTTATTTGGTGTAATAATTAGCAGAATTTCTCACTAACAGCGGTACTTACTAACACCTCACATTTTCTTCTGTGTTTTTGTACGTGATGGATTGTGCATTCTATGAATAAAGTTAAGCGGGTCACAGCCTAAGCCCTGTACAACACAGCTATTTTCTGCACAATAGTTCTGAATAGATATATATTAACTCCTTTTTAATCCCCGTGGTGTGTAATGCAAACAAATTTGAGTCTTTTTGTAACAAGCTATTGAAAACTTGTAAGCACAGAACAGTTAACTTGTTGAATTAAAGAATAAAAAAAAAAGAAATGGTACGAGGAACTACAGAAATTAGAGTGCAGTGTCTTTTAATAATGGGTTGCTTTAGGAGACTGTGCTAGTGCTCCATGAAACTTGGCACAGACCTCTATACTTTGTTCTAGAGCAGCAATTCTTCATATGCATGTTAAAGGTGATCATTCTGCTGTCATGATGTTCAAACAGTTACTCTACTTGGTATGAAAATACAAATGAGAAGTCTGAGTTAAACAATAGTGGGTTTTTTTGCACTTTCCTAGCTGGAAAAGTTTATATTGAAAAATTGTTCTGATAGAAATAAAAACAAAAGGTCTTTGAATAAATGCTGTGAGTAGGCATCCTTTTCATGATTCTTTCCAAATGCAGAAGCTGATAGAGTAAGGGTTCCCAAAATTATTAGGTAACCATGGTCTTTTTTTCAGTTTAACTCCTAGGTAAAAATCTGATGGAATTCTTATATAATAAATTAGTTCAACTAATAGTAGTTTGATGCATTTGTCATATGGAAGTTCAGCTCTGCATGGAGACCATCAAACCTTTTTCACTTCTAGTTTAGATGGGAAATGCAGGATAAGTAGTGCTAAATGTGGGTCATAAGCTCCTGCAGTTGTCTGTTACTTAATTTTAAAATCCTCCCTTTGAATATTTTTATAAATCCTACATTGTTCATTCTTTTTTTCATTCAGCCCTTCTTGAATTCTAGTTACTGCTGAAGCACTTCCATTGTAGAAAGGGAAGTAATACAGCGTGTTAAGCCAGCAAATAAGAACAAAGGTGGCTCTGGCAGCTTTCTCTTAATGTCAGTTCCTTGCCCTCAGCCTCCCTTATTAATGCATGTGAGCTGCTGTCACTCAGATGGTTCTAACAGACATGCATACTACATGTCAAAAAGGATGGCCTAGATTTTTAAATCTCAGGTTGAGAGTACCTCAACATGTGAAACCACTGTATCAGGTTATAAAATGGTTGACTCCTGTCCGTGTGGACATTCTGGAGGAAAGAAATTTATTTATTCTTGTCTTTGACATATGCTCTTAGGAAACAAGAGACTTTAGAGTTTTAAGATGTCTGCAGTATTTTAATTTGGATGGACACTTTCCTGTGTGCCTTTAATTTTATAAGAGTTCAGAACAATCCTCTTTGTCAAGTTGTACTTCCATATTAAGATTATTTTTTGTGTGTGTATATCTCTTTTCGTAGACGAGTTTTACCTCTCCTCACCATCCCTGTCCTAATTTACATTATTGTACTAATTTACAGTGGGCTTTTTGATGACTTCTTTATATAAAATATAAAAATATTTACTTAAAAATGCAGAGATTATTTGGCACTTTATTGGGTCATTTCATGGATTCAATTTTGAGTGTTACCACACAGCTGATTAAACATGTCTCTATTTTCCTATCAGCCTGGTACAGCTTTAGTATCTGGTGTGGGTCAGTATGGCTGCCTCTCTTCTTCCTTTGTTTAGGCAAGGGATCCTAACCATTCTTCAATGAGTCAGCACTGATTGTTTGTTTATTAAATTTGGCAGAAGAAATATGCAGTAGTAGAAGTGTAGGATATTTCAGTAGAAGGCAGCAAGTAGGGCAAAGGAAATCTGGAACGTACCAGCCTCTGTCTTTTTTACCTTCAGAAATCCAACCTGTATTTGAGAATAGCACAGAGAAGGGAAGAGATGATGTTTAAAAAGACTTGTCACTACTGAACTTCACAATCTCAAAATACAAACAGAGGTAGCAACAGGACTGTCTAGAATCTTAGACCAGTTAAGAAGACAAGTGTATGGGAAGAAAGAACAGGCAAAAGTTTTTTCCCTGAACAAATGTTCAGGCAAGACTTAAGAAATAATTTTTGTACTTGTCCATTTTAGTTGAGTAGTGCTGCTCTGCAAAATTACACCTGATCACTGCAAGTGAGGGAAAGTTAACGAGAAATAAGGTGTGTATATGCAAATAATAGAAATGAAAACTGGAAATTAAGTATTAGCCTTTCCAAGAGTCAGAATTGCTTTATTAAAACAGCATTATTTGAAAATGTAGGAGTTCTTAAGTTTGCTCAGTAAATGTATTCTTAAGCAAAATGTTGATTTGCATTATTAAATTTGCCTGGATTTGGCACAAAGGAAGTGGCTTAACAGATCTACTTCTTCCAGAGCAGATCATTGCTTGATTGTATTTTAGTATTCCTTAACACTATTTACATTATGCAAAGCCAGTTTAAAAACAAAATGTGAGTGAAAGACAGTGAGTAGTCCTTCTTTTAGCTGTAGTTCTTTAACTTTATGATAGTACTGCGAGTGTTCCAAGCACTGTGAAATACAGATCCCAACAAACTTCTAAGTTTTTTTGAATTGTGAGGCAGAAGAGAATATCTAACACCAGCTTTAGGACTTCAGTAAAATATATTCTTGGTGAAGTAGACCAGGGTCTCCTGATTCACTGACCACTGGTGACTGGCAAAGTGATGAATCAAAACCAAACTGAGGAATGAGATGCATCAAACTTTCAGTCAGTGAGGCTCTGCTGCCTCATGTTTGTTTGGTTAGGGTGTATGTGCAGAACTTCTTAAGGAAATATGGATGATTCATCTTAGTCTGCTGGTCTGAACAGTTTGGGAACCACTGAACTAAAATGTATCATTTAGAAAAACTTCTGAGCTTGATATAGGAAAGAATTCCCAGGGGGAAGAATTCATCTTGCACAGCGGTATCTCCTCCAATGCTTAATTACCCTTTCTTTTAAATTGTGCTTATTGTTTCTGGTCTGAACTTGTCCAACGTTTCAGACCCTGAATTTTGCAGTTCATTTGCTGCCAACTTAACATTTAAATGTTCCCCATGTGGCTTATTTTGGAGACTGTGAACAAAACAAAACCTTCAAGCTAAATAAAATTAAACAAGTTTGAATTGTTCACTATGAGGTGTTTCTTTAAATTATTTTTGTTACAAAAAAACCCCTCTATTTTTTCAGCAGCCCATAGATCAATATCCTTCTTGAACTGATATGCCAAAATGCAATAGTATTTCATTAGTAGTTGTTGTGTTATGAAGTTGAGGCAACAACTGTAGTTTATGGATTTTCTAAGTGAGGGTTACCATCATTTGACCGGTGGTGTAGTGTATGCAAAATTAGGAAATTAGTATCTTGTAAACACAAAGCAGTGTCTATACATTTATTACATAGGTCACTCTTACAAATCATAGAATCATAAAATACCAACTTGGAAGAGGACTTCAAGGATTATCTGGTCCAAATGTTGCAATATGTACTTTTCCTCACTGAACAGTCTTGTACAAATATTGATATGTTAAATTTATGTACATACTGTGATCTCTGATGTTTATGTCCTTGAAAATATTTTGTAAAAAGTGGTTCAACTGTATTAACCCTGTATCCCCATCTTCTTTCAAAAATGACATCTCAACGGTTGTGCTTTTTTGGAAAGACATTGACAATTTGTATGACACTGCATTCATTGTAACCGTGATAGCACACTGGTGATGGTTACCTGTAAATTGTTCTGGGGAGAGGAGGGAGAATTGCACAAAACTCCTGCTCAAAGGCTACTCTAGTGTGAGAAATGTTTGAAGGAAAATTTGAGTTTATCATGTCCTTGCAAATGTCCTTGCACAATGATTGAAGAGCAGAGGCAAGAAGTATGGTACTGTTTCTGCAGCCGAACCCCAGGGGACTCACATACCCCTTCTTTCTGCACTGTGCTGCAGTGATTTTGTTAATTGTGGCATTTACTCTCAAGAATTATCTTATAAATACCTCCTTTAAAATACCTCAGCCGTGTATCTGGTGAAATGTGACAAACAGAAAAGTGTTCATGGAATACATTTCCCTTTATCTGTAAGGCTTTCAACCATCTTCCTGTCTTTTCATTCTGGAGTGAAGAATATAGTTATGTATTCTGTAAATATGTAATTATGATGTCTTGGAAGGCTCTAAACATCTTTATATTTCACCAAGTTTGTAAGTGCTTTTAGACTTTCATAGTGCTTATTGTGCTAATAAAATCTCTGGAAAATAATTTGGTTTTGTAAAAAATATCAAGAGTCAACAATTTTGTAATGGCCTAGAAAGATGCTCAAATACTGTGTAATGGGCATGACAGTTACAGTATGTGAAATTTAATGCTCTAGCTCCTTATTGATCTTCCTTGTAGCCCATTGCTTGGCACATGCATTTGCACTTAACACCTGCTCTTTCTACATTAACACTGTCTTCAGCAGTGTTATCAAGGGGACTTTAGAAGTTGCATTTGATGCTAAATTTAAGTATTTAAGGAAATATCTATATTTTTTCAAGTATCCATTTTCTTTTCACTTTACTTTTATCTGCTTTTTCTTTTAGGTGATATTTTAACACTTAAGGGTTTTTTCCCTTTTTTAAAGTATTCTTATTACACAATGGTTGCTTCTACCATTACCTATTAATATATATATAGACCAGAAATCCTACAAGGCTCATTATTTTCTGGAAATGAGGAAAAGCTGTATGAAAATTAATTGTATCTTTGATCTTGCTGGTGGTTCTGAAAAAGTGTATTAGTGTGACCTACCTGTGTTTGTGTTTGAAAGTTCTTTGTCCCTCTATATCTACAGAAGTTAAAAACCTGTTGCAAAGGTTCTGAATCTGCATTTTAAGCTGCATCAGCCCTTGGGTTTCATTCTGGAGGTCCTTGGTCCATTCTGTGGTTGTTGGTCAGTGTGTTTGCTCTTACATTAATTAGATATTGGGCTCCAGTGAAATTTGTACAATTCTACATTGCAGATGTGCAATATTTTCCAAAACAATGTGGTGATTCTTAATGTTTCTTTCCGTTTCCTTGGGTTATTCAAGGAGAAAAAGCACCATGTCAGTATTATTTTCCATTCCTAAGCACAATGTGCATCTCCTAAGGCTACACAGCTCTACTGCCCTGCATCCTGGTCAAGGACTTTCATAGAAGTTAAGCAGCATCAGTATCTTCATGTCATTAGAACCTGAGAGGTCTACAGACAGCAACACCGAATGTATCCTTGTTTCAGTATTAACTCCTGTTATAATTTAGATTTTTATTTTATCTGCTTTTATTTATTGAGTCTTTTCTCTGTCAAAGATTGGTACCTAGTATTTCACAGCTGGTCAAAACCACTTGGTTTCTTGGTGACTGGATGTGTATTTTTGCTACATGATGCAGAATCAGTTATTGGTGACAGTCACCAAGGTTTCTGTCTGCTGATTCTTTGGAATTGAGCTGCTTAAGAACTGCTCAAGTGAGAAATTTAGTTTCTCAGCAGCTATTGACTCTTTTTAAGAAACTTTGCAAAAAATAGCATGCAGAAATGCCCCAGTGTCTTTATCTATTCACTGTGAATCACAACTTTGTTGCACTAAAAGTATCCACTGTTCTAACTGTTTTCTTAAGTACATGTATGATTTTGTGTCTGTATGTATAAGAAGAAACTAAGAACTGGAGATCTGATTGAAGCTTGGTCATTTTCAAACAAAGTCTGAATGTTCTTTCTTCTCCCCTAATACATACAGCCGACCCATTTACCAACTGGTGCTTGCTGGAAGAGGATGCACAAGTGATAAGGAACAAGAAATGGATGATGGTATCAAGATGCTTGAAGTGATGGTAGAGGGATCAGAAGTTTATTGACAATTATACTGAGGAGGCTTAGGGACATTTTGTCAGTCCAAAGTGTCAGTGCTTGAACTATTTATCGCTTCAAAGTTTTCTTATGATTACTTAAGGTGCTAATCCATGTGTGACAAATACGCACTCAGCTAGGTAAGGAAATTGCCAGTTCTGTTCCATTAACAATCACTGGCCAAAGGAGCAATGTTCCTGTAGGTTAAAACAACAATTAAGGGGCCTTAACAAGTCAAGGTGGGGAAAGAGGGGATACTGGCAGCAGACATTCTTCACACATTACTAAGCTGCTTCAATGCATAAATTAACTATTAGTTCAGTTACATCGGTTGAGTGTGTTGTGCCTGTGCATGACTGGTCTGTGTGAACCAAAATCTGGCCCTGTTGATTTATGAGAAAGGGTAAGAGAGGTTTAAATTAGTAAGCAAAGCCAAACAGTACATTTGCAGCAAAGAATATCAAACACTCTCAGACAGCTCCTCAGTTAAAGATGCTGGTTGTTAGACCTGAGGTCTTTGCATGGCAGTAGATTGTTCATTACGTAATTTTTTTTGTGCCCTGATCACTTGAGCTGCATTTTGCTACTTTTGTAGCTGGACTTTTTTTCAGTGGGAGACCAGGTTTCACTGTGATCATATTAAATAACAAGCATACTTTATTGTAGTGTAATTAGTAAGTGGATGTATGGGGACATGAAATATTGTTAGAGAGTTATAGATAACTTTAATGTGAGTGTATTTGGAATAATAATAATGCACATTTTTCCCCTTAATATGAAAATGTTTTTGACATATAGTAGGCTGTGGAGAGGGCATCTTATAGTAAACAAAGTGTGGTACAGTATGGTCATGTGTCTACCAGTATTTTTGGCAGTCTGGATTATAGAAAGAATGTAGCACAGACAGGGCTTTTGGTAAGTCTTGAGTGTAATAAAGGGCAAGCTGGAAATATAGCTTTTTCATGTCAGTAAATGGTACTGTAAAATTGGCCAGTTCCTTAAGATCTTTTTGATGAGTGGAGTTTACCGAATTAAAAAAAATTCTGAATTCTAGTATATGTGATAATGGAGAAATAAAAGCTGTAATGGTGCATTTAGAATATATTTTTTATTACTTTAGGTTCATTTCTGACATAACTTGTTTTAGCGAGCCACTTGAATGATCTTGGTAGCTATGAGGTTTTAATAGCTAACACTTGGAAAGCCTTGTAGTTTAAACAAATGTCAACTTCAAAATCACATTCCTTCCTTAAGAAACTATCCCAATTTTATTTTATTAAAAAAGAAACCAAAAAACATAACATGTGAGAGACTATTAGGAGGTAAAGTTGTGGAAGTTCCTGTAAAGTGGTGACTTTTTTCTAGATGGAGTTTTACTATTGTGCCACAAAATTTTTGCTATATGAAGTATTTAATCTTCCTCCTTTATAAAGCTGTTGAGCTCTCACTTCAGAGCACTAGTCCTTTGCTTCATGCAGGACTTGAAAGAAATCCATGTTTTATTATAGTTGATTAAAAGAAAAAAGAATGAAAGTGAAACACAAGCTCTAATGTTCATTCTTATCTAGGAAAACAAGCTAATAGAAGGAGAGATTTTTGGAAAACCTAAGGTCTGTATCTGTACTTGTGTTTCGGATCTTTCTTTCATGACAATAAGCATTCTCAGAGTGCCTTTCTACACCTGATAACCTTTTGGAAAACAAAAGACTATTGGGAAAAATAGTACTGGAGATGGAGATGATAATTTCTTATGCTTTGAATAGAGGCCCTTTGTTTTTTAGGATCTACCCCAGAAATTTCTGCAAACACATTGAATTGCGTTGAAAATGAAAAGAAAAAAATTGAAGTTTTACTAGTTCTGATCCCAGGTCAGTATTCTCAAAAGTGTAAAAACTGCAGCAGGGAGTTAGCAAAACTTTTTAAGATGAAAAAATGGCCAATGTTTTAAGAACTTCTGATGAAAGGAGTTGAGGCAGAGGGGCTGTTATAGGCTGGGAGTGAAGATGATGTCCCAGAGCTGCTGTGCTTTCCTTTTGCAACCTCACCTCCAGCAGTGTGTTGTTCCCTCCTGTAGCCCCGGTGAGATTATTTGTCAGATCTAGACACGAGATAGGTAAAATTCAGCCTGGATAAAATGTTCAGCTTTCTTTTAGCTCTCTTTGCTGTAAGGTTGCTGGGGGTGGAGGGGAGTAAAGATGAAGAACATTTTCAATCTAACTTTATGGAAATAATACAGAAATCATTGATGTGATGAAATTAAGGGAAAATTAGGTGGAACTTTAGGTCACTGTGACATGAGTCAGAAAATCCAGTTATTTTGCAGAGAAGAGTGTATATGAGTACATAGAATTTTTTTACTGGTTGTGCTGTTTTCTCTGCATAAGTATCTAAAAATAGTAAGTTACAACACAGATGTTTTGGGTTTGTTTGAATTGCCTTCTTTCATGTATCCTTTATATAGCATGATTCGTCTTTTGCTTTATTCTACATAGTGCTGATTATAAGGTGTAAATGAGTAATCAGTGACTGAAAAAAAAAAGTTACTTGCATCCCCTCTGAGGTTGGGAATAGGTCTGTTAGACAAAAGACCATCTTTTCTGGAAAAAAAAAAATCATTTTTAGGGAATAATGCAATGGACTTTTCCAGAATAGTGAGATACAGTAGTATTTTTTGAAAGGCTAGTTTGAATATAGTATTTAATTTAACTGCTTATCAGACTGCATTCTTGTTGTATAACTAAGAATTTACATCTTTAAATGTTTCATAGCCAGTGCTGTATCTGTCCATGTCTTGGTCTTTTGTGACTGACTTTTTACACCTATATGAGATGCTGCTCCAGGCCCAGAGATATTACTTGGTATAGTGAAGCTGACATTTTCCCAAAATTCAGGAGAAATACAAGGCAGCAAACTGGGTTATCTTTTTAGAGGTGAATGTTACTTGCATGGACTTAAGTCTCCCTTCTTCACTGTGTTTTGTGCCAAGTTCTGGGGGAAGAAAACCCACACTTTTGCTTAATGTTTTCAGTGTTTTTACGTGTTAGAAATTGTTTTGACATTGCAGCCTTAAATTTGTTGTCAGAATTAGTTTCATTAATGTTTGTGTGATTTCAATAAATTTAGTTTTTATATTATATTGTTTCACCCAAGACATAGATCCATAAATTGTAAAATAGCTATTGTCTTTTGACTTGTTTGATGAGGAAACTAAGTGAGAATTTTATGTTGGAAGCACTAAAGTCTTCATAAGCCTTTATAGCCTAGGTATTGAACTTCTGTCTTATAATTAAGAGAGAAATGAAACCTTTTGAGAATGGTATTGACACCCTGCAGGGAAAAATGTCAGCTGCAAAAGTTTTTACATTGTCATACTCCTTGGTCAGAAAATGTCATTAAGTCCCATCTTTTCCTTATACAACTTAATTTGAAAATAACAAACCATGTGTCTGTAACGTAACTGCATTTTGGCCTGTGACTTTGATGTGTCTGAGCTGTGTTTCTGTTACTTCTGCCCTGTAACATACAATGTGTCATTTCTATTGCCGTAAAAAAAACTTATGGGAAAAAAAATTTATAGTGATTGAGACATTCCAATTATTAATATTCCACTTGCTGAATTTCACAATCAATCATCTCATTAATAGGCCTGTCTATGACTAATAGATGAGCAGAGTCTGTCAAGATCTTCAAGAAGTTCATTGCACACTCTAAAATTGGGCATTAGTGCTTTTGATCTTCGTTGCAGTTATCAGTTAGGTATAATAGCTCCAGTAATACCCATAGCAGCCTACAAAATTTGCAGAGGTTTACTCCTCTTTGAAGGGCAGAGTTAACAAAGTTTCTAAAGCAGTGCACAATGCATGTGACATTATAGGGATGGTGCACATAAGATGGTTTTTCATGTATTGGTATCACTAATGTATATATAAAAATCACATTTTTTTTGAAGTGTAAGAAACATAATCATGATACCTGAATAAACTGCTACACTGTTAATAATTTTTAAAATTTAAAAATCAGATTTAGAAAAATTGTTTTTAAGATGCCTGATACCTTCAAGTAAAGGCAATTTTTAAACTTTTATTTAGGGGTTTATGTGTTTGAAGAGCCAATAAACAGTGCTTATGTAACAGTACTTAGATTTACACATCAGCCAGCTGGTATAGCCAGATCTTCAGTTTTTCTTTTTTCTTTTTTTTTTTTCTTTTTTTTTTTTTTACTTTTTGGAGGTATTTGTGAGCAGCTTGATGTTTTTGACATCTGTGTGACAGCTTCTTGCATAAGAGATGAGCAGCATGTTATACCACCCAGCTGTGTGTATTAGTCTGCACATCAAGCTGAAGAGCGGCACTTAGCCAGATCTGACAATCAAATGTGAACTAGTACTACCTAGACACAGGAGTGCATTTTAATGTTGTGTGCTTTTTGCCAAGAGGCTGGTACTTGACAAGGAAATTGTCAGAATCTCTCTTCTTCCCACCTTTTTTTTTTTTCCCTTCCCACAGATGTGAGTCCATGTTGAAATATATTTTTTTTTCCCCTGCAGTTTAATGTGGTTGATCTTACGGATAATAAAGCCAATCTAATGTTTTCAGCGATTCCATGTAATAAAATTCTGACAAGCTTTTAGTGATAGACAAGTGTAACTGTCATTCTCTGCCAACTTAATCCAATGGCTTCATGGCCATAACATGCCAGGAACCTGTCCCCAAAGAAAACTGGGGACACAGAGAAATTACAGTGCCAGTTCAGAAATGTCAGTGCTGTTCTCGGGCTCGTTAAGAGTCAGTGCTCAGCACATTGTGAGCGTGGAGATGAGTAAGTGAGAGACACCTGCTCTTATTCTAGTTGGACTGATCTGTAAACCTCCAAAACCTCTACACTTCCTCATGATTTTAAACCTCTGTCATCTTCCTTAATGCTTAAATTTGAATAAATGGAATTAATTGTCACAGAATGCACAGTTATACTCTTAATAGTTCAGCTTTCCTTGTTTATGTGTTTGCTGTAAGCCAGGAATTAGTTACTACATGCAATATTGTTTTCTTCCTTTTTTAAATAAGATTGCCACAACAGAGAAGATTGTTTTGACTTATTTATGCAACCCAAAATTATGATAAAGAGGGAAATGTAGAAGAAAAAGGATTTTTTTATTTGACAATTAATTCTCTTGTCTATGGAATACTCCATTTACAGTAACATTTAGGTGATGAAATATGTAGTTTCCATATAACTTGGTTTCATTAAAGTGTTAGTGATACCTTTTTATATCTTATTCTGTGTTTCCCTTACCATTCTTGTAAAAACCCTGGTCTTACAACATGTAGGTAAGAAATTCATGTCCAGTTATTAAAGTAGGCACAGTTTTGAAGAACACTAGACTGACATGGATTTTGCTCAGTGTAATAAGGACTGATTATCTAAAAAAGAATTTAGGAGTAAAAGTTCTCATGTGCTGAGAGACTACCTAACTTGAATTACTGCTTTGTAAGTTGAGAAGTTCCAATGATTTTTTTTCATCTGTTTTTCCTTATTTAATTTTCCAGAATTGATGGTAACAAGAGAAATAATTGCACCAGTTTCTGTCATTTTAATGCAACTAATTTTATACTTCTATGTTTATATCTTGGTTTTGTCTAATTTTCTGTTTCAATTTTACCCCTCCAAAACAGAAAAAAAGGCTTCTTGAAGAACTTGGAGAGAACAGACTTCCCTATATGACTCCAGCCGATGATGATTTCCATCAGTTGGTAATGTATTTCTTCTAACTTGTTTTAAACTAAAATGAGTTTTTGGACTGAACAAAAAATAAATCTTTCTTCAAAGAGACACTGTGAAATCTGATATGAAAAAAGGTGTCCTGATGGCTGATAATGGACTTCCAGGTGGTGTGAAATAAGATCTCTAGAACTGAGATATTCATGAATGAGAACTTGGTGAACTTAGTTTATTTTTAGGGATGTGCCCTGAGTTCCAGGTAATGTGTAAAAATCAGAGGTTCTCATGCTTTCTTAAAGTAAAACACATCTCATCATTGCTTTAATTTTTTTTTATCTGAACTGTGAAGAGACCTGTTCTTTATAGCTCGTGTTTGGCAGAAGAGGGAGAATATTAATGTAGAAATTCAAATTTTTGGGGCCTAAATTTTACTTTCAAACAATAAGTAACCACTGAGACATTGCTTAAAAAACAAACTGTGGAAACAGGAATACCTCCAATGAAACCAAACAGAAGTAGGATCAGGCCCAGTAGACACATGAGTAGTAAACCAAATGAGTGTATGGAAAAATATGATGAATTAATAGAATTTTCTGCATCTGTCTTGCATCTTTCTATATCAGCTATAAAACACAGGGTAGGTTCAATCAGATCAAATTGGAACACTGTAAGACAAAAAGTATAAGAAATAATCTCGTAGTTTGAACAGCTACAGCAAGCATGCTTACATTACAGGTGTGTTATCTGTCTTCTATATATTGATATATGGCTCAGAGATGTAGAAGTGTGGAAGAGCTGGAAAAATTTATAAGAGCTAAACAGATGGATTTTATTATTTTTATTTTATTTACAAAAACCCCGAACATTCTTTTTAGTCTTAAACTAAAGTTCATGAAGAAATTCTTCCCCTTTTTAAGACTCAGGGAGCTGATTTTTCTCCTTCCTTGTCCTGTTACATCCCCTCCTGTTCTCTTTTTCTGTCTCTGTTACTGGCAAGAGCTGCTTTGCCCAGCATCTTTTTCTTTTCCTATCTTTGTAAATCCACATTCTCATGGAGCTGATGTGAAAAGAGAAGGTGGAGCCAAGATTGCCCAGGTGGCATCTCATTTGCTCAGTATCAGTAACCCATAAATATAGAAGACAGTGGGAACAAGATAAGCAGTGAATCAGACCTGTTCAGGCCTTAATAAACTTTAGATACACTCTTTTTACAAATATATAATTATATTTTTTATGTAGTATATGTGTGCATGCTAGGTATTTTTAAGTATACATAATAATCTTAAGCATCACAAGCACCTTTTAAATTCTGTGGTGGTTATGAAATATTACTTGAATCACAGCTGTAGAAATTACAAATTCCATGATGCTTAAATGCACTACAGATGGGAGGAAAAGAAGGGTGAGAGCCTGAAGACAACAAATTGCAAAGTAAAATATCACATACACTTTAGTTTTACAGTCTGTCTTTCCTGGACAGACCTGCCTTACTCCTTTAAGGATCCACCTCAGATAAAGCAGCATTCTTTGAACATGTTGGAAAGGTTAGGTAGGCTGCAAGTAGAAAAACTGCCATATCCTGTCAGATGTGGAAGTGCACAGCCTGAACAGAAGTAAGAAATTCCATCATAAGCAAAACTTCACTGACATCCTCTTTCAATGTGTCTTGCTCGATGAAGGATTTCAGAAATGGGCCCCAAGCCATAGGCTGAAAAAATGTGATGTTTAATGCCAGTTTGGAATAAGAAAAAGGCTTTTAACAAAGTAATTCACAAATATTTGAAGTACAAACTATCATTTCATTATGTATATGGTAGTTTTCTTATCAAGGATCCTTATTGCTGATTTCTAACTTTATTGTGTCACTTGTGTCCATAGGGTGGATCTGTGTGTTGTGTATCACCATCAGAAGGGAAAGCATCTATATATTTAAAATCTTGTGTGTAACATTAGATGCAGATTTGACCTTTAAATGTGCTTTTTTATTTTTTTTGTCCTGTAGTTGCCAGCAATGTACCTACTTCTTCCAGAGTGAACAGTGAATTGACCTTTAATACTTGCTGTCAGAGTTACAACACAGAGGACATGATTACTCCTCCTTCCCCATCCCCCCAAAACAACTAGGTGTCCTATGAACCCAGCATTCACCCTGGATCTGATCCCTTAATGTTTTCCTTATGTGGGGCATAGCACAGTCACTGGTTGGAGATTTAAAGAAGACCAAAATGTTTTCATGTGATGTGTCGGAAATGTGTTTCCACTTCCTGCTTTCTTTGGAGATATCAGTGTGATTTTTTTCTTTTTAAGGTAGAATTCGAAGTATACAGTGTGAAACTTCATGATAAAGTAGTTCTTAATCGTGTGATATTAAAACAGAATCGAAAGGTAACATGCCTCTGACTTGGCTGGCAACAAAATGTGCAAGGCATTACCTCTGCAGTTCAGAGGGGGGAATACGATGTTGTTACCTTTGTAAAATCTGTGTGTTTTCAGGCACTTAATTGCTTTACATCATATTCTTATTTCCCTCCTTCTGTTTCTAATAGTTGTTTGTAATTTCATGGGTGCAACTCATGTCAGAAATTCAGTCTCTTTGTATCTTCGTATAAATGGTTTAAAAATACGTAGTATTAATGACTGTTTAAATATATCACAGTAGCATATGTGATGTGGTAACTGGTTAATCTGACCTGAGTACGTCCAGTGCACAGAATTATTTAAAGAAACTGGGATACTGTTCTAGAACTGTTAGTACTCTTTCTTTTATACATGACATTTGCATAATGAAAGAAATAATGCAGTAATAACCTTTGTATGTCACAACATATAATATTCTGTCATTATTAAGTATGATTGTGAAAAGGTATTTATGGTTCACATCAACCTGTACCCACCCGACTGCAGCCTGTAAGTCTGAAATGTACAGTTACTGATTTCAGAAGTTGTTGTTTATAAGGATTTTTTCACTGTACTGTTCAGAGGCTGGAGATACACAGCACTGATTGAAACAAAAGGGACAGTTCAGAACCTCTAAAGGAATCATTCTGAGCTTTTGACAAGCTCAGGTGAATTGCTTTTATCAAGTTTAGATTCAGTTCTTTGAATGAAAGCTGGGATCCAGTGTTCTGTACTGGGGATTGTAGAGGGACCTTCAGACAGATATCTGGGACTGTTTTCAAGCTTTATATTTGAAGTTAAGGATGTAAATACAATTGTCAGAAATTATTATTATCTGTAGATACTGTTAGAGGTTTTTTCCCTCTCTCCAGAAAGCTAGTTTTTGTAAACTGTAAGAATGTGTAAAGAAGGGGAGTTAGCTTCACTGTAAAAATTTCACAAGACATGGTGACAAGGGTTACAGACAAACTAAGATTTATTATGTGTAATCATTATTTTTAAAACAGGCTTCCTTTTATGTTCCTCTTTTTAGTAGAAACAAATGATTCTATAAAGCCAACTCTTCAGTGTTGTAGGATAACAGTGTGTTATGATGCAGAACTGTAACTGTTTTCATGCAGCAGAAAATGTTCATACTGACTTACTGCCTGCTTTGTGTTTTTTAAAGGCATGTTCTTTGGATTTTAAAATTAATTTCCTGAAAGGAAAGTCTTAAATGAGACTTGGAAGTAGATAGTACTAGTGAAGTTATTTTGAGTTGTACCAGAAGCAACCCACAGATGGACTGTAGGTCAGTGCGGTGCTTTGTGCTGATGACTTTTATTTGTATTTTTAAAAGCACTTTGAATGTAAGATATTAGGTTAGTAAAAGTTTTGATGGATCAGTTTTGTGCATCCATGTGCTTTTGCCCCATTGCCTAATACCTTCAGATTTCAGTTTACTTTACCATTTTTCCCCACACCACCATTGGTATCTGCCTTTTCCCCAGTATAGTGACTAATTTCTGGACAGAAGGAGATAGGTGTCCTTTGGAGCTTCACACTTGCTAATTGATACTTGATATGCTCACATTGCAGCCTTTCCCTTACTAAAGGCACTAGTTTGCATCTATTTCTTTTATTTATCTATTAATTTTAATGAAATACATAAGAACTCTTTTTAAGAATTTATTCTCTCTAGCCTTTGTCCAGTTTGCCAAACAGTCTCAGCAGTAGTTAAAGCAGATTTACAGGCAGCCAATAAAAGGTATGATTATGTGATACTCGCTTCCTTAGAAAACCAGATTAACAAAATAAAATTATCCAAGCCTTCCTGGAGTGGGAAGCAGTATTGTGCATACAAAGCAAGACGCTGCTGATTAGCAGTGTTATACCTTGCTGGGAGTTGTTGCCTCCACACACTGCTGGATTCTGAACTCCAGCTGATACCAGAGCTGGTATGGTCAGAAGAGGATATGAGGGAAAAGGATATTACAGGTAGGGAGCTGGGGAGGAAAATAAGTTTGGAAATTTTCTGTTATCTAAAAGGAGAACTTTTATATAAAACAGGAGAGCTAATTGGCATGCACTGAGGAATGTGAAAACAGAAAGGACCAGTGTGTGGAGGACTATTTTGAAGTTAGACATGCAGTGCATTTTTTTTAAATTTACATTTTCATTTTGTGACGTTTTCCCTAGGAAGTATTGTTATATCAAATGGTTTGAGTTTATCACGTAGGCCTCTAGAATTCTGTGCATCAGAATGAAACAAAATGGTCCTTGCAACCATTGCAAAAAGAAGAGTTGCTTTTTCACTGCTTCGTAATCTATTGTTTGTATATGTAAAGGTAGCATTATCTACAGGTTCATCAGATGATCTTATATGTTCTACTGATTTCTGTCAGAATCCTCTGATTGATTGATTGATACTCTCTGGTTACAGGCCACTGGTACATATCCACAGTGTGTGCAATATATTGATATATGGAAATAAAGTAACAAATACTGTCATCTTTCTTCACTATATTCTAGACTCATGCTTGATAACTTGACAATTTAGCCTTGTCTCTTCTTCAATATATGAAATATTTTGATTCTTGTAAAAAGAATAATTATTTTCCTATTTCTGTTGTTTGGTGTTTTTGTCTTTTTCTTCTTTAGTGGAAGACCAAATATTCCAAGCTGATTTTCAGAAAATCTGAGACAGTACCTGAAGAGCTCCATCAAATGGTACAAAAAGGCTTTCTGACCTTGCGAGAACACGATTGTTTCTTTCAAGATCTTGTAAGGATCAAAGGAAAAGATTTCCTTACTCCGGTGTCTCGTATATTAATTGGAAACCCAGGATGCACTTACAAGTACTTGAACACAAGATTGTTTACAGTTCCTTGGCCTACTGAAGGTTATGATATAAAATATTGCAGTCCTCAGATACATGATGCTTGTAAAGCATTAATCAGACTTAATGACTACTTGCATATTGAAGCAGTCAAGACATTACAAGGACAAAATTTATGTGAGACCAAAGAAATTAAAGATACTACTGTAATAGATAGGGAGCAAAGTTTTGCTACTTCTCTTACGGAGCGAGGGTCTGTTTCAAAAGATCAAAGTGGTGTTTGTGTACCAGAGGATGACTCCATAAGTCTAGAGAACAGAACATCTTATAACCTGACTTTATTAAATTATATGGATCCGCTACAAATGCTGTACTTGAAACAAGAACCTTATTTTGGAATGGGGAACATGGCAGTGAGCTGGCACCATGACGAGAATCTGGTTGAAAGGTCGACGGTTGCTGTGTACAGTTACAGCTGTGAAGGTGGGTGATGGGAGCTGACCAGTCATATAAGTATCTTAAATCCCTGAACCCCTTTTCTCTTTCCCTGTGTGTATGTGCATAAGCACACCTGCATGCCAGTCTAGGCTTGTCAAGTGCTTCTGAATGCATTGTGGTACCTTTTGTATTTAAGCCTTATCTTTATTTTTACTAAAACCTGTACAAAATATACCTGTGTTTACTGGCTTAGCAGTTGTTCTCTAAGTAGCTTTAAAAATTGGTGTAATTAACTTTCTGACTAAGAGCCAGGAAATCAAAATCTGTCAAATTCCTTTTTCAGGTTAGTGCATGAGCATGTTTTCTGTCCTGTAAAATGTTTCACTGTAGTTGAGATCACCATTTTTATGGTGTTATTTGTCATATACAGACTTGCTTCTACTTTATGCTATTTTTACTACTCTTCTTTCTTTGGAAAGATCATTTTCAGTTGGTCTTGGATAGAAGTATTACTATATTTATTTTGAAGTTATGCATTTTGTCTAGGCATGCTGTAGTGTTAATGCATGTTTTATGGGACTTGCCAACATTTCTGTAGTTGGGAAGGGTGGACATTTTCTGTTAAAAGAACTGTTATCTGACAGGCTTCGGATTTCTTTTAATGACTCCCAGTTTTGCAGGGTGTAAGATTAGAATTTAGACACTTGATTTGAATTTGCAAATGCAGTTATGTTTCATAACTCACAATGGATTTTTTGTTCTTCCAAAAATCCTTTGATGTTTGCTTTAGAGCATGGGAAGAATTCACGTTGACTTCGGCAGGTTTTGGCTAAAGGCTTTGATGTAAAAATGATAGTTTATACTTTCATGTGCATTTTCTTATTGGTTTTGTTATTAGTTTTGAAACTGGGTCACTTTGTTACTTAATGTACAGCTGAAGTCATATTATTTATTTTTTCCTGGACATAAAACATCAACTGGCATAGCAAACTGAATAAAAGAGATTTCCTGACAAGTAAAAGTGTCATTTTCTTCATAAACTTTTTTCTACCCTGTTTGTCAAAGGCATTGGTATTTTATGTCCAGTAAATACATTGGTTTTTTCCCAGTAAGACTGTAGATAAATATTTTTGCAGTAAGATTTTAAGTTAAAGAAACTTAAACTTAATAATACTGTGTGTGAGGATTTATTGTAATATGTTTAAAAACATTTTACTTTAACATAAAATTTGCTTATGGGGGGGAAAAAAGTGAGTCCCTTTAAGTTAAGAGAGCTATAAATCAACAAATATGAAAGCTGCTATGTTTATTCATAACTCGTCAGTTGATTTTGTTTCTTTTATTCAGCAAATTAAATAGGTAAAAATTATGGTGTTTTAAAACCACTGCAAATTCTGTGGAAGATTTGATTGTTGGGGGTATAAAGACATATTTTATACATTTAAACTAAAAATTATTTTTATATCTATGCACAGTTAATGTTTTTGCCACATACAAGATTTTTTCATAAATATACTTACATTTAAAAGTTTGTAATTTTTTTCTGGAGGGTTTGAAAATAGACATGAAAACAAAGAAACTAAGATCTTTCCAGTGAATAAATTAATTTAGATTTAAAAAAAAAATCAAAAATAAAAAAATTACAACTTAAATTTTTTCTGGTTTTGCTCCAATTGAAGTTTGATTATATATGGGGTGCAGGGGCAGGGGGAGGAGAGAAGTCCCTTGGCAGGAGGTGGCAATATTAAAACCTCAGTGTAACTGGAGATAGTGTAAGAGATGTTTTTTTGGGAAGAAAGTTATTTATGAAGTCAGATCTGAACAAGATTAAATTCCACTTATGGCCCTTGAGCGTGGCTCAGGTTGGGTTCTTGAACCTGAGAGGGAGTTTGAGGTGCCTGGCGTGGCTCCTGAGCCTCGTGAAGAAATGTCCTGTGGTGTCACTTTGTGTGCAAACAGTTCACTCATCTGTCTGTGTGCAGGGAGGGGTTGTCACTGTATATCCCTGAAGCAATGACCTGCTTCTTTGTAAACTGGAGGAAATGCATCCTGTTTATAGCTTATGAGCATGGCTTTGTAGTTGAAATGACAGTAAATACTTGTGTGTGCTGAAGTTTTGTACCCAGCACATACAAGAGGAGGGACCAGTCTGCTTGATTGTAGAGAAATAAATAGATTGGGGTTTTTTGATCTTCTGATTTTCTGTTCACAGGTTTCCAATGCTTGTAGTTATAAGCTTATCAGTGTTTATGATATTATTCTTTCCAGTTGCATATCATTTCAGTGGTTTCTTCAGTTCAGAGACTTCCAGATTTCCCATGTATCTTACCGAGCTCTCCATAACTGTAAAACAAGAGGAATCTCAACATCTTTTTGAAAATTGTTGTGATATCTGTGTAGAATCATGTCTTGACTTCTCTTATTATTTTCCATAAATATATTTACTTTTTTGCCAATATCTTTGATTAGTACTTA
Organism: Corapipo altera; assembly: GCF_003945725.1. NCBI lineage: Eukaryota > Metazoa > Chordata > Aves > Passeriformes > Pipridae > Corapipo > Corapipo altera. The sequence goes on along the minus strand of NW_020884894.1, from coordinate 176,438 downwards.
AGCCATTAATTCATTTAGTGTCGAGTTAGCATTGAGTTCTCACTGTGATGTATAATGACTATCACAGAATCATTACAGAGTACATAATAAAAAGAGTAGATGTGGTCAGAGTTTTTTTGATGGAACAATTTTTCCTTAGGAAATGTCACTTAGATAGATTTGTAATTTTCTGGGAGAAAACACTGATTCTGTGGGAAATGCACACATGCATAAAGCACGTTTATTTTTGTTGAAACCAACGTGATTCTCTTTTCTGCTAGGTCTTGCCCATTTTTTTTGTCAGCTCTCAATTCCTCAAATTCTCACTGGTCTCTGAGGTACTCCAAGCACTGAGGATCTGTGGCAGCCTTTAGTATGTGGAAGCTCAGGCTTCCAGAGCTTCATGGCTAGTGTTGATCTACCCTGCTGCCAGTGCAGAATCCCCAGGTTGTCAAATTTTGAACAGCAGGAGCCCTAGGAGTCAGGCAGTCTTACTGTGTTATGGCAGCTCTGTCAGACTGTTTAGAGATGCACAACTCAAGTTATGTGGTTTTCTTTTACTTTAATTTGCATTTTTATGTCATTAATTGTTAGATACCTACTTATGTGATTAAATAGTGTTAAAACAGATACTGCTGTAATTGAAACCACTTATTTTTTTGTTCACTTGTTTCCTGTTTGATGCCATAATGAAAATTTAATGTTTGAAACTTTGATCAGTGTTAATTGGAGTAGAAGCAGTTTTTAATATGCTGGAAAAGAAATTTAGGCACCAACATAAAGATATTGGAACAAGCTGATATTCTAATTGGTATCAGTGTTTATTTTCTTGTTTCCTTTGTCAAATTGTTTCAAAGCAACCTCAAATGAGTTACATTTCTAACAACAAAACAAGGTAAACATTTTGCTTGATGCTCATCTGAATAATAGTTGCTTTATACATTACACTAGGCTAAGAATAGGTTGTCAAGCGATAAGAACAGACCCTCATAAAAATTTGAGAGGTTTCCTTTTAGTGTGTGTGCTGCGTGAAAGTGCATGAGTGGCAGTCATGGTGCATATGCAGAACTGAATAGGTTACTGAATGTTTGTTCAATTATACTGTCACTAACAATATTCAGCATTAATTTACCTTTCAGAATTTACTAAGGAACGGGAATTTCAAATTTCGACCAATTCAGCATTTTTAAAAACACATTAGCTTACAAATATCCTATCACCTGAGAGCATTAAGGTAAAAACTTATTCAGGATTTTAATATAGTAAGCTAATAACCCGTTTTTATTTCCTGCTGCAGTTATAAAAGTGAATTGCAATCCAGTAGAATAAGGGCATTTTCAAAAATTGGATTTTATCCATGAAAATTTCCTAATGACCAGCTTTCCCTCAGGTCATTTTAAGTTTTGCAGGAAGTTTTATTACTTAGCAGAGCACTCGTTGGTTCTAAAGATGTTCTTTGAAGTTGAGGCTTGTTTCAGTTACTGACTTAAAGGAGATGGAAAAGAATGTGATCGCTTGAAGTGTGTCCATCTTTCTGTTACCTGGATTTCCCACAGACTCTGTTGGAGGTTGGATAAGTAGTTTTCCCTGGATTCTTTACCATATCTAGTTTGTCTATAAGGCCTGTTTGCTGTTTATCTCTTGAACTTCAGAATAACTGGCACTGGTGGTTGACAAGGTGATGTTGGAAGGTTTAACAGATTTATGGTTGGTTGCAGTGAATTCTGATGTTGAAGGAGCTTTTATGCTTGTTTCTTTTGCACACCTTCTCTTCTGTATTTTTTCACTCTGTGATGTTAGAAGCAGCATCCTAACACTAAACCTAATGATGACTGTTTCATTGAATTGTTAATAAAAATAATTGAGATTCACTACAGATGTGTGTTTCCTTACTAGGTTAGAAAAAAAAATCCTGAAACTACAGAAGTTGTTTGGAATTGAAGTCAATCTAACTTTGTAGTTGACCAATAACCCTCTTTATGTACTGCTTAATGGATAAAAGTCATGGAGTAGACATCTGTGCAGGATGAGACCAATTATATGAAATGATTTCTAATGTCAATAATATTATAGAAATATTGCTTGTTGAAATAACAGAAATGGTATTTAGGAAATTATATATTACTTCTTAAGAAATTAATATTTGTGTGGCATGGTCATATCTCTAACTTGTAGTTTCTGACCAATTGGAATTACATTCTGAGAATCACAAATTTTTAATGATCCAATTACTTTCACAATAGTAGATTTGAATCCCTGTTATCTAAAAAGAAATCATCATTTGAACTGACTGTTGTGGGTTGTGGGGGTTCTTTTAAACATACTCTCACTGATTTGTTCAAATACAGTCTCTCCTTCAGGAATGAAGGGGTGAAAGAATATTCTTTGTTCTTATTTTAGTGCTTTTGTCCTTGATAAAGCTGAACACGATATTCCAAATATGAATTGATAAGAACATTGTTGGCAAATGTTAGGATTTTTGGGTTTGTGAATGTCATTTGCAAGAAAAAATTAAAATGTTGGTACAGTTTAACTTCTTATGCTATGGCTTTTCAAGTAATAAGGAAGAAGAAATAACTCTGGGCAGATATTTATTCTTTCCACCAGCTGCTAAGAAGCAAAGCATGCTCTGCTTCTTCCACTTCTTGCATACAACATATATAACTTGCTATTGAAAGACACTAATAATTTATATATTTGATTAATTCAGGGACATGTGCCCAAATTCTTTTAAGTTCTGGAAAAATCAAACAATCTGTAAAAAAAGCCAGCCTTTTTTTCTGTAACTCTGTAACAATGGTCAGTTGGATTTAATGACAGAGGAGATGCTTTCAGTCCTTTTTTGGCAATGTGTTGGCAGTGATTCTCTTGTCTTAAGAAATCAAGCATAAGATTACAGCTTGACTTGAATAAAGAACATTTAGGTTTTAGAGTGTCAAAAAAGTCTCAAACTCTCCAGATTTTGGTGTTAAATAACAAAGAAACCTTTCAAAACCACTTTCTGTGCCATGGAACAATAACCAAACTAGTTCCAGGAAAACAAGTTTCATGTTGTTCTGAACCTGACCATGACCAAAGCCTGATAAGATCAGTTCTGAGAGCTGGAACATCTCTGAAATTTGAGCTGCCTAGTTAAAAGTGTAATGTTGTGGCCAGTTTTCTGTAGAAGTTACATTCTCTCCTTCATGGTTCTACCATAATGGCAAATTTGATGAGGTATTGTTGTTATGTTGTGATGAGCTTGTTACCTGATTGCACCATTTCATTTGGGATGCCAGCATAAAGGTTTTTTTACAGGCCAAAGTGTATAAATCTTTACTGACCAGAATTCAAATTTGAACATAATTTTGTTATATTTCTACTAAGTACTGTTATATTTGACCATTTCTGTATGGTTTACTTCAAAATTAACTTGTGTTCTTAAGGTACTGGGTATGTGCAAGATCAATATGATTTACTGTCAAATACATATGATATAGATGCATCCAAATGTTTTCACTTAAATGGGAACTGTAATTATATCAATAAATATACAGCATTCAGTCATGCTTGAGGTGTCATAGAGAATTTAATAACAACTTGTTTTTATGTAAAAGTTTGTCAGTGCTACCTGGGGATATGCCACAAATGTTGAGGTGTCTTTTCTTCCCTTGCTCTCACTTTCAGAGTAGTGTGCATTTAAAAGCAAGTAGCAGCTTGCTTCCATTTGTTACCAAAATAACATGGTAGGAGCAATCAGTTTCAATTGCTGCTGATAATTATAAGGTGCAATAATTGAGAATATAGAGAAAAGGAGACTGTGAGCTGCATTTGAACTCAGTACTTAAGCAATAAAAAATTTATCAAACTGCAAAAAATAAGTCATTTTAACGAGCACATTCCAAAGGTGCTGGATTTATGAGGAGACCCCAGGAAACTTTGATTGAAATTGCTGTCTCTGATTGTAGTTCTATATTTTATTGGTGCCATATTGTGAACAGTGCTGCTGCCAAAGTGAATGGGAAAGCAGAATAACAGAGAGAGTTAACCCAGAAAGGTTACTTCTTTTCATAATATCCATGATGTATTGCATTAAAAATGCCTTGAAAGCCATCCTATTTGCAGTTTTCAGAAAACATTTTTCTTAAATTAAGTTACGATTTATCTGAAGAGGGTAGAAAACATGAAAGCCCCTTGAAGAGTTTAGTATTGATTTTTCTGAGTATTTGCTAGCTCTTGTTTTCTCATTTGTGTGCTCCTTGATAGAAGGGCCTAGACTTGCTCCCAAGCCAAAGCTTCAGTTGGATGAGAGCTGCAGCAGTGAAGGGAGGGAATTTGGGGACTAAACTTACAGTAAGATTTTTAACTTAAGAACTTTTTAGATTGGCTCTTCAAAAGGTTTTTGCTTCCTGAATATAGACAATATTTAATTGGCATAATAACTAATAGGTTGTCTTAATTTTCCAAGGGCAACCCCCAGTTAAAAAAGCAATGTAGTAACCACGTGAGAGGAGTGACATGAATATTTTGAAAGTGTGAGTTCAAGGCCGTGTTTTGTGGGTGCCTATTCTAGTAAGAGCTATATGTGTTTATATATTTTTCTTCTAGAATTAAATGAAGGGAAGGGTTTTAAAACTTATTACATGAAAGCACATTTCAAGTGGACAGTGAAATGGGCACACACAGTTACTAACTTGTAAGCCAGAATTAGGCATGTTACATAGTTTACTTCTAACCATTCACTGCCATTCTGTGCCAACTGCCTATTAAAACTTCATCCTCCCTGTCAAAATGCTCTGTTACTTCAGCCCTAAAACTGTTATACCATAGCTCCCAAATACCTTGTTATAAGTGCTGACTGTATCTTTCAATTTATACTGCAGTGAAGTAAGCTTATGAAAATAGTTCTGAGGGATTAAGCTCTAAATACTATTTCTATGCAGTGGATTATTTTTTCCCCAAGCTCAACATGTTCGTGTTGCCTAATGATAAGAAAAGTGTTGCGACAAATGTATTGAAGCTTCATTGGCTCTTGCACGTTATCTAGCATGTTTGACTAATAATTTTGAGAAAAGAATGACAGATGTGATTCCAAGATTTGCTCAACTTTGGTCTAGTCTGTGTTTTGTAACCATTATTTCACCTTACTTTGTCTCAGTTTATGATTTACTGAAATTGCAAGTATGTACACAAATGAAATTGCTCATAAAATGCTTTGGCAGTTTATGACTTGAAATTCTTTCAGAAGTTATCTATTGCTATATCATTGTTAATGCATTTTTAAATTTTTTTCTTCTATGCTTATAGTTTTAGTAATGAAACAAATTAAATTGAATGAAGCTTAATGAAAACTCCTCTTGAACGTGCTTGAGAACTTCAGAAAACCTCAAGTCCACTACAAATCTTGGCTTGATTTGCCTTTACTTTGCAATTAACCTGAAGTTTTCATCTTGGTAACTTTTTTACTTTTACCTATTGCATACTTGTGAATTTGGAGATGATGATTATAGCAAGTGGAGGTTATAGAATCTTTAAGCCTGTTAAGATTGTACCAGTATGGGCTATCTTTAAGTCTGTATTATTAGATGAGATTTTATGTTTTATGATTCTTACCCTGTCTCTCATGTTTGTGGTGTTTTTCCCTCTCTCTCAAGATTCAGGTGTGGGAGAATGCAATGAACAAGAACTGAAGGGAAGAGACCCAGCTGTTTGGCACGTAGGCTTGAAGGTAGCGTGGGACATCGAGACACCTGGATTAGCAATACCACTTCACCAAGGAGACTTCTACTTGATGCTTGGTAATTTTCAAGTGCTAAAAAGTTAAACTTTCTGTTGACAGTAGAGAAAATTACATTTATATTTAGGTAAGTTACAACACCTTCCTTTTGGTTAGGGCTTTATTTAGAAAGATGTGAGATCTGGCTAGAGTATATAATAAATTCCTTCTTCCCTGCCTACTTCTAGAGTATTTTGAAGGAATTTTTTTATTAATGTTTCTTTCACTTCACAGCTAAGAAAGAAATAGGTTTTTTGTGCCTTTTCTATCTGTTTTTTAGTCAGAATTAGTAGACTAGTTGAAGACAGGCTTCAGGCCACAGCCAGAATTTCCTCAGATCTTGTGAGAAGTTACACCGTATCTGTCTCATCCTTGTACTTCTAGATGCTTTTTGTATTCTTAATGCAGTTTTTCTGAGTAACTGTGAGCATTTGCATCTGTTATATTCAACAAATAAATTTCTGTTCTTCAGCGTGGCTTATAGGGTGGCACCTGTATTATGTAAGCTGTGAATGTAGCAGTCTTATAGTTTTCTGGTACCATGGTTCTTGAAGTTTCAGTCATTATACCAATCTGTGGATGTTTTATTAGTCACCAATTTTACACCTGACACTTCTGTCCTTCTGCTACACTTTTCCATGCCTATATTCAAACATGCTATTTTCTAGTAGTGGGATTATACTAAGATCATAATGAACAGAACTGCCTTACTTTAAGAGTGAGTCTCAATGTCTCAAGCATAGAGGATTAAAAGAAGAAAATTAAATTGAGTTAATTTACTTGAGCAGCTGAGCTCACACACTCAGGTTTTTCCATGGAAAGAAACAAAGCGAGAACTGCTCCTAAGGTTTATTGACACAAAATCTGTTGCTTTTTCTTTTGACTTGTGTTTCTCTTGGTTATAACTTTTTGTTTAAATAAATTTGGTTACAAATCAAACAAAACAAGAACAAGGCTTTTGGCAACATCACAGTTGCCTGATTAGTGTCTTGGCTTGACAGACGTCACCTTTGAAGACTGAGAGCACTTGCACTGTTGCCTGTTTGTGTTTGTGCCTTGGAAGGTAAACTCCATGGAATGTCCCTAGAATGACCTGTCACTCCCAACTTGATGAGCAGAACAGTCTTTTCAACTTTGCCTTTCCCTTTCGTCTTCCAACAAAGATGAAAACAGTTTACTTACAACAAGCAATACATTTGTTGGCCATCTTAAAAAATATATACTATTCTGTGTTCTTACTTACCTCATCAGATCTTGTGCACTGTCATCAATGAGGTGTCTTATGTGAAAGCCCTGTACTGACTGTGCTCTTAAGTGTGTTCAAACGTGAACAGATCAAGTGTTAAGATGTGAGATCCTTTGGCACAGTGGTCTGGATGTGCCTCCCTTTTCTGTATTTGTGAGGAGACAGAAAGAGAGAGTGAAGTGGCAGCTAAACATTCTTAGAAAGGCTACTGTTAATCTATTTTTGTGCAATAGCATCTGAGCCATCAAGTAAACTTCTTATCTAATCCTTCCTGACTGGAAAGTTTGTGCATACACAGCTGTGCTGGGCAACAGAATCAGAAGGTGATTAATGAAAGAGGGGGTATAACTTCAGTATTTTGATTGCAAAATACTGTAGATTGTAGTTGACTGAGTTACCAGATCATAAGGGAGTTTTTTTTTCTTCCCCAATGGAATTCAAATGCAGTAACTGAAGTACTTTCAGGAATGCTCTGTGAAGGGTGGCTCAGAAAATTAGTTTATTTAATGTGTAACATTTTGGGCCTGTTTAGATGGAAACAAAGGATATATTTAACATTCCTTTGAAGATGAAGAGTAAATCACTTTCTTATTAATACTTTGTGAAGAGCTACAGATTTGAGCTCTGTAGGCCAGGTGTTTTGTTAATCTCTTCTGCGTTTCCATAGTCTTTGTCTTTCTTTTCAATTACTTGAATAAAAAATTACTCTTCTACACAGTCTAAGAGGGTATTCCAAAATGGCCCTTTTATTGGGTTACTGTGTGCAGCAGAACTGCCTTTATCATTTTTACTTGAAGTGGACATATATTGTTTTAGTGTGCTTTTTACTGTTCAGATTTTTTTGAAATGACTTTTAAGAGGAGGCACCTTGAGGATACCATCTAAAAGGTAAAATAGGAAAGTTCTGTTTGAAAAAAAAAATCCCTTGGCAATAGAAAAAGAAAATTTTAGATTCCTTTCTCTTGTGCGTTTTTACGTAATATATTCCAGACCCTCATTTTCAGTAAGCAGAGTCTTCGTACTGGCATTATTTTGAAAAGCAGTGGCAGCAGTAAGTAAGACATCTAGAAAATAGAACATTAAGAGTACTGCAGCTACTGGAGCTGTTGATGTGCAGAGGCTGGTTGATATATCGGACTGGTAGTATTGGTTCTGACTACCATTGACTCATCCAGTCTAGCAGAAGACTTTGTAACTCTGTAGGTCTGTTCTTCCAGTTGTTGAGATGGTGCAGTGCTTACTGCTTTATATGGATTCTCTAAAGTGCTGAAATGTTGCTTATAATTAAAAGTCTGGTCCTATCAAGTCCTATACCTGTAGTACCGTGAGTATTACACACAAATCTTATATAAAGAAGTGTGGTAATAGTAATGTGCAATTGCAGTAACTTGTAAATCCAGATCAATGGGTGTAGCAAAGTAACAAATTAAAACAGGGGTGTTTTTTTAGCATTTCTAGTAGACATTTAATAATGTTTATATTCCCCTCTTCATTGGCTCTATAAAATGGATTTTGTTATTCCGGGTAGAAATTAAGTAAAGTGTCTTAAAATTTAAATTGACATTGCCTTCTCAGCAGCCCTCTTCAGATGAAATCGTGAGCTGAAATTTTAATGCATGTTAATCCTAAACATGAGGTGACCAAATTCATTATTCCATTAAGCTGTTACAATATTATAAGGGGTGGGGGGTTTTAGGCAAAACCAATCAAAACTCAAAATTACTTTCAGTAAGACAGATTTTTTTGAAATAATTTTTTTAAGTCTTTCTGTAATAATAAGAAAAAAAGTCTGGTGAATGACTGCAAGTCTGCTGCCTAAAAACGAGAATCTGAACTTTATATCACTCATGAAACGGAAACACTTTAGCTCAATTTAGAATAATATATTGGTCTGCAGAGGAAGTGCATACTGAACCCTGCTGTCTCAAGTACACAGTCAAAGGGTGTCTAATATGAAACGTGTTGGGTGCATGCAATAAATCCAAAACGCGTGGAGGTGAGCAAAGGGCCCCATCTGCTCTGTCCTAGAGCATGCTTAACTAGGGTTGTCATGGTCCTACTATTAAATTGGAATCTTTCCCCTAATCTTTGAGTTAGACATGACCAGATTTGCAAGCAGATTTACAATTTTCACTAATTTTCCTACCATGACTTCAAAACATACCTAACAAAAATACATTCTGGACTCTTTCAAAGGCAGATTTACTTTTCTGCAGCTGTTTCCCATAGATCAAGCTCTTGCTTGAAGGTTAGGGTTTTAAAACAGCATGAAGATGAACTTTGAATCTTATACCACTCCCACCCCTAGCAAATTATAGTTCGAGAAGCATCAAAAAATCATTTTCCTAACCAACCAGAAGTAGGGTGCACACATTGCAGAGGTTGGCTTGTGGTTAAAGATAAGTATTTAATGGAAGCGCTTCCACATGTATATAATGACTCATTAAGCTATTTCTAGATATTTAATCTGCTTCTATTTTCACAAACTGACTTGAACCCTCTTTACTCTCTAGCATCTTGAATGTGTTGGAGTTTTTTACCTCTCCCCTCTCCTTTTTTTTTTTTTTTTTGAGTCCACATTTAATCCAAATGGTGTATTCCTTACTATTAAGACTTAGAACTTCAGGAATGTATTTGTCATTACCAAACTTTGATCATGAAGGTTGGCAAATCTCAGACACATTTTTTTAAATTTTAAAATTTACTATTTAGCTTTTAATTAATTGTATTTTGTTTGTGCAAAAAACTAAAAATATTTCTTAGTTAGGGAAAGATCATCCTTCTAGCTTTCTGTTATGAAAGTAGTATTCCACTATTTCTTAGGAAGGAGACATACCTTCCTGGTCTTTTTATTGATACATCTGCAGTAAAATTAGTTTTGTTAGATTTTTTCCTGTTAAAGCATTGTGTGCAGTTGGATACAAGTAAAATGGAAATGGTGGAAAAGCACTTTAGTGCTTTGAAAATTGCGCTGTAATATGGTTAAAAATAAAATTCTTTACTTGTTAATGGTAGTTAAGAAAGCTAATAACAAAAGTCCCTTTCACTTCTGTTTGTAGATACTTGTGGTGGCTAGAATATTAAAACTTTTGCCAGTGCTTTAAACATCACTGTACTTTTTATTTGCTTTATGAAATAGATGATGAAAAGGCAAAGGTCTAAAAAGTTCAGGAAGAACAGTTGAGAGAAGATAGAAAAGACTATATAAACCCCTGTTGATAATTCTGAGAGCCATTTTCCATTGTGATTTGTGTTTTCCTGGGAAGTACTTTACCTCCAAGTAATAAGTTTTGGGCCTTTAGTCCCCACTCCCTTAAGTAAGGTTTGGCTAAGAATTCCTTTTCCTTCTACCTTGTGTTTGTTATGACTTAATAGTCTGCAGTGACATGGGTGTACAGTCATTGTTTCAGAGTGCTTTTGCTCCTCACCTCACTGGTGCTCTGATAATTAGTTAAGTAGTAGAGTGAGTTAACTGTGTGTATGTTATTTGAATGTATAGACATATCCATTAGCCTGTTCTTTTGATAAGGTCTGTGTAAGCACAGTGCTTTCAGTGTTTCTGCTGGTGGAGTTCAGGAAATTCAGCTGTCTAGAAGAAACTGGAGATGTGGACAGAGCAGGAGCAGGGACTGAGAACAGTATGGGAGAGAAAAGGAAGGAACTGGCAGTACTTTGAAGCAGCAGTTGAGGACTGTGCTGAGGTTCTGTTCTGAGAGGGACATATTTGAGAAGAAAACCAGGCTGATAGATGTCAGTACAGGGGAGGGAGAGACAGATCTATAATGTGAATCTGCTTCCACCATTTAAAATAGAGTATGCAGCATCCAAATTCCAAAATGTGTCTGCTATCTCTAAATGGCAGTAAAATCACTGAGAATTTTTGCTGGTAAGGAGGCCCCACACAGAGAATCATAGTCTGCATCCAATAGCAGAGGGGTGGTCAGCTGTTAAATCTATGGCATTAGATTCAGCTGTAAGCCCACTTCCTGCATAGAACTTCCATGCAAATTTTGGCAAGTCCCGTAACCTCTACTTACCCTTAGGTTTTTCTGTGTTGGTTACCAGCTTTACAGAGGCCTTGCAAAATAACAAAATAGCATTCGAGCATGTATTGGACTTTATTAGTTTTTCTTGATTGTTCTCTAGAATTACTGTTTTAAATTAGGAAAATTCATAGTGTTTTAAAATTTATAAACGTTCAAAAAGCCTGATGAGACTTCAGAAAAATGTTCTGTGCAAGTGACAGCATTTTTCATAGCCGTGGGAAAGCTTTGGGAGAGGAACAGTCATATAAGCAGAAAATTGTAGTCCAATTCTCAAAACTTCTTTCTTATCTAGCAACTAGTTAATTGGCATATGCATCTTTTAAGCATGCATGTGGAATTTTATTAGAAAGAGAAAGGATTGTGAGACAATTCTTGAAACTACTAAATACATTGCTAAGTTGGTGTTAATGGTAATTTAAAATAATAAGTCGCTTCTCATATGCATTATACAGTTCAAATAAGTTTTTGTTTCTGTAACAGATATTAAAATGAGATATCCCTGCCATAGTTGTCCAGAACTGGTGGCAAGGTAAAGTCCCACTGTTTTGTGACAGGAAAGACCATGTTGGCTCACTGCAAATTCAGGAGAACTGTCCAACAGACAACTGGCCTGCCTGCAGTTTTCCAAAGCAGGGTGCACAGATATATGTCTGCTTTTATATACGTGTACTTTTCGTGATGCATTATGCTGAAGAGGCAGCGTTTTGGTTTTCCAGACCTTACCAGTCAGTGCTTAGTCATTTAAAACTGATGTTGCCTTCACGTGTGTTGTATTTTAGAGAACCCACGAGAGCGCTGTGGCAGTTCTGACACGGGTGACCGAAGAGTGTAACAGCTTTGGTTTGGCTCTAAAACCAAAACAGTAATCTGGGTATGGTTTCTGTATCTGAATAAAAGCTTTTACTGCCAAATGGACAATGGCCAATTTAACAAAGAGTGATTTTTCTTCTCAGTTAATATATACTTAGTAGAAAAAGAAAGCAGATCTTTACCGTAATCTTTTAAGACCTAAAAGGTATTTTTTAATGTGCTTTGAGGCATGCAATCCATGAAGCTTCAACTATTTTTGTACGATTAGAGTTTTAGATGAATTGTAAACTCTTAAATTAAAATTACAGGCTTCTTTCTAAGATTCATAAAGGATTAGAGACAGTTGGAAGCAATTCCAAGGCAGAACTCTACAGTGAAAGATTTGCCAAGGGTTTGAATAAAGGTGCAAATCAAAATGTAATATGTCTAATTCTGTGTTAGCTAAATAAAACATGCCACACTGAATGGACACTGAAAGGGGTAGTGGAAGTGTTTGGGAAGACGTGACTGAATTATCTAAGCACTGGAGAAAAAAGTAGTGTACTTAATTCATATTCAACCAGATTAACTTCTATTAAGTATAATTTTTTCCTGTCCCTAGATGATCTCAATATGACACATCAGCACTGTGTTCTGGCTGGTTTATCACCTCGATTCAGCTCAACTCATCGAGTGGCAGATGTGAGTATCAACAATGTTTAGCTGTTTGGTCCTTTGTAAAACTAATATTCTGGTACCTTATGTGTAACATCATGGTGTGTTATCCAGATTTGTGGTTCATGTTATGCTTGTGACTCAAACTGTTTTCTTGAACAACTCCTTTTTGATTAGCTTTGTACTAAGACCCACTTGCTTCTGTATTGGTAGTTTACCTAAACTCCCATGTAGACATGTCAGATATGAATTCAGACTGTGCTACATCACACCTCATGGATTGCTGATGAAATATGGAAACTGCTTTTTACCTGAAATGTTCTACAGCTGTTTTACTGTGTTCATATTCCAGTCCTAGTTGAAAGGTGAAATTCATGATGAGATAGAAATACTCAAAACACACACCAGCAGTGTCCACTGGCAGAAAAAAAGGCCTTTAGGAGATCAGAACAACCAAGACTAGGCATGAGTATGCTTTAAATTGTGTCCTTCTCTGCATTGAGGATTGAATAAGCAGAAAAGCTAGCTTCAGCATAGTTTATATCAATAACTATGTAGACAATTCAGGAAGCTTTACACTTTTGTTACTGTTCTACTTTGGTTATTTCAGAAGCAAATTGTTCAATATACTTGAGAAGTACATACTTTCTGAAGTGGCTATATATAAATTTTTGTTGTATCTTTATAGTGTTCTAGAGGAACATTGGAATACATATTTGGACAATGTGAACTGGCACTCCAGAATTTACAGACTGATTCTGATTCAATGGCTTTATCTTTGAAATCCCTGGAAGCTGCAGTTGTGAAGCAAGTAGAAGAAATACATAATGAGGTGAGATGATCTGCACCAAAAATGCTTCAGCCAGGTCTGAGTGATGCAGTCTCTTCATGGACTTAATGACAATCGTCTTCAATCAGTGCTTACATTGCTTTGTGTGAGTTTGCAATGTGGATTTTATGACTTTTTTACTTGGCTACAATAATGGGGATTATCATGGAAGTTTTCATTTTTCCTTCTTAAGATCCCTCTGCTGGTAAAATAAGAGAAGTTTCATAAAATATTGCTCCAAATCTGGCAGTGTGGTGAACAAACAAACTACTCTAGTGCTTCTCTAACTGAAAGGAAAAGAGAGAAGAAATTAGAGGATTAGAGGGAAAGAACAGGTAGAATTTTACAGCTGTTCCTCCCTGGTTCCTGTTGAACCAGCTTTTTCCAAAGGCTGGTGCACCACAATTGTGAGTGTGGGCTTTAAAGTGTGTTCTGAAGAAAATGCAGTGGAAGACATTGTGAGGAACATATTTAAGAAGGTCATTTAGTGCTACAATATATGCAAGTGTAACAATGCACTCTGACAGGACTGCACTGAAGCTGGCAGTGCTTTCTTGATTGGAGCTGTGTTGTGTTTCTGTTAAGATAAATACAATCACTATTAGAAGGTGTACATGGGTCATTTTCACTAAAATTAGACTTTGTGTGAAATGTTTAAATTGCTGTCTGCTGAGGAATTCTCATTCTGTAGTGTTACCAAAACTTTGTAGAGCACATTTTTATCTGTATTGTGTTTACAGTTGGTAAAATGGGGTATACTGTTGGCAAAAGATTTGCACCCTTGACTTTTACCAAAACACTCCTAGGGTAATTTAAAGAAGTCTGATGCATGGAGGGGTTTACAAAACATTAATCAGGCTCAGTCCATAAAACTACACGCATATGTGGTTTGCACAGCAAGGGCCACATGCACAGCTGGTGTAAATTTGCACGGGTCCTTTAACATCAAAGCCATGTGCTGCTTACATCAGGTGAGAGACTAGCCCCTGGTGTTTGCAGTCACCTGAATAATTTTGCTGTGTGACATACAGGGATGTTTCCTGTTACACATATGGGATATACTGTAACAGCAACCTTTGTTTAACTTGTATATATTGTGCACTTAGACTTAAGAGACACGTTGGATCTATATTTAATTTGAAAAGAGAATACTCATTTTTTCTGCTCTTTTTGTTTATTCTTTTATCCCAAGGTCATCTCTTTGGCTGAAGGGTAAATTCTGTATGTTAGAGTGCCACTTAAATTTCATTTATTATTGCACAAGTACACAAAAGTTCTAGTGGTTTATCTCTGGTAAATGCATATTTCTTTTTAAAATGTCAGTGAAGTGAAAATATACAGACCTGTGAAGCTATTGGAACTTTCCTTGCATCTAAAATCTTCCTACCTTCTTTTATTCTGTGTGAAAAAATTTTGTCTTTTCAGGCACTAATACAGATTTTAGATTCAAAATTTCTCATGCAGGTGAAAAACAAGAACCTGTTTTGTTTCTTTAGATAATCAACTTGCTTACTAATGAAAATGAGCCTTGCATTTCACTCCCTTAATTTCTTAATATTTTTTAATGCAAAATCTAAATAGCACAAAAAGCACAACATAGTATTGATGGAGAAGTACCACCCAGTTTCCCAATCTTGCTGGTGTATTTCTGGTACACAGCTTTCTGTGCTAATTCTAAACCTCCTTGTAACTTTTTTTTGTTCCTCTGGACCAGAAATCACGAGCTTGAAATGAGAGTATTCCCATCTCTAAAGGTGGTGATACTGATGTATTTTATTTTCAAATGTTGTCATAACTAAAGTTTTTCAGTTTAACTCTGATAACTAGATGCAGCCGTTGTTATTGATTCTTTAGCTTCTTGAAATGCTACGGGTTCATTTATTTTTACCCTCTTGCTGGTACCTCCAAAGTCATCAGAGAACATTAACCAGAACAGAACCATCACAGTACCAAGGTAAAATATAGTAGTTTAGCAGAGGTTCCCAGTCTGTGCTGAAATTAACTGCTCTGCCAAATGAGGCCTGGATGAATTATCAGTGTGTACTAGAGGGAAAAAGCCTAAGAACAAGTCTCAAAAAATGAAGTATGATTCTGTGCCTTCACTGCTGTACTCCTGGGCAGGAAAATTGACTTACTGTGCTGATGAAGTGCATTTGAACTGAGGATCTGAAGCATAGGTAGAGACTTTGGGGTTTTTTTTCCACTTTCATGGTGGGCAGAGAAACCTCTAAGAGAAGTATGGGTGAGTATCTGGGGGATGTCTTTACTTGATATTAAATTTCCCAGAGTTCATTTGTTGGGGCTCTGTCTTGGATGTCTTGAGATGTCTTCCTGTTGAAGAAGTAGAATTCTAACCTGAGGAGGTTTTTAGCATCTCTAGTGGGCAGCCAGGTGGAAGTTTAATATTTCTTTAGACCTAGCTTTGTTGTCATGGTCTCCCTCAGTAAAACAGCCTTCAAAGGAATATCTGAGTAATTGCAAGGTATGTGCTGTTTGTTAGATGTGTGAGTCACTTTGGTCCCAGTATGCACTTTGTAGTTGTAAGTAAAGATAGCCTTAATTAAGGGTGTTCACGTGCTGCTTGTCTGAGTAGCTTGTGGGCTTGCAGTCTGAACAAATACTTCAGTGGCAGGGGTGTAGCTGGGTGAACAGATGTAGTTACCTTACAGCTGTGGACTACAATAGCCTAAAAACTCACACCCAGTCACAATCAGATCACTGTTTGGCCAGTAATAATTTATGCCAAAAGAAATGATCTTGCCGAATTCCCTGAACAGGAACCTCTTGCTCCTACTGAATTACACTTGGCTTTCCAAAATACATATAGCTGCTGAGTACATCCCAAACAGAGCTACAGGGGACCTGGGGAAAACCATTGGCAATTGCTTTTTAAAGTAACAAAGCACTGCTGAACAGGTGATGTAAGTGCTCATATGTAAAAATCTGCAGAAAAGATCTTCACCCTCCTATTCTTCACATTTCAAAGAAAATTTGCTTTTCTTGCTCTAATGCAAAATCTGCTAATAGTTCATGTTGATCTGAGGTACTTTCCAAGGCTTCTTTGTTTGTCAACACCAAACTAATAATTGGATATTCTCAGTGAAGTAAAACACTAGAGGAGTTTTTTTTTAGTGTCTAGGGATTGTGCTAAAAATATGGCAGGTTTCAAAGGAAGTACTCAAGTTTGAAAGATAGAGGTTTTTTTCTCATCAGGATATTTGCTCAGCTGTAATTATCAGATCCTAAGACTGAATGGGTTGTCCTGCTGCTTGTGAGGTACAGTCACCTTTGCCTACAGCAAATCTGTTTTTATGGCAGCAGTAGGTATAGTTGGTGAATACACAGGGATGTAGAAAAGTCTGGACTAGGTGAGTTGAAGGTATGTAGTGTTAGACACTGAGGTCACTGATGAGAAAGGGTAGTGGTGTATGCAGGCAGAGGAAGGTTGATATGTTTTAGCACATCACGGTGAGCTGATGGTATGGTTGGTGGCTGACTAGTCTGGCAGAGGGAAATATAGATCACCTACATGCAAGGCATTTAATAACCAGTACTTTTAAATTGTTGACTGAGGAGCCTCACAAAATGCCAAATGCTACTGTCAGCCTTTTACTACCCAATAATGACAGTAGCCTAAAATTGGCCTTTAATCATTGTTTAAAGGACAACTTGAAAATATGTTGAGATTAGACGTATGAGACCTGATTCTGAGCTTACTTGCACAGATGTAAATCCTAAGTGAAAATCAATTAGGAAATGAAAAATATTCCTCAGACACTCAGCCTATATATTTTTATATGAAAATATGTTTAAGCTTTGTCCTGTTTGGTCGTGTAAAATGCTTTCTAATGATGCCTAAAGTTAGCTCTGATATATGTAAGTCTCCAAATTAAAACTCTTTGACAAAATCCTTGGCAAGAGCTGTTAACCTGATAGTTTTGTCACAGAAGATGAATATTCTGTAACTTCAGTTCCACTAAGGCTAGAATTGAGCTTTTTGTGTCTCTCCAGTATTTAGTGTTGTGAGGGGTTTTTTGTGGCACAGCTCCTCCTGTTTGTGGAAGGAGACAAGCCAAGAAGAGTGCCTTCCTTCTACAGAAAAAGATATTACTGAAGAGAGCACAGTTGAAAGCAAGAGGATATATAGCTTGGAAAGCAGATAGCAGATGTTGTTGTTAAAACATGGATGTGGTGTAAAAGGTGTTTATATGTTAATTAAAAATACCAAGCAATCTTAGCATAGCTAGAATCTCTGAAGATTTTCATCATAGAATCATGGAATATGCTGAGTTGGAAGGGACCCATCAGGGTCATCGAGTCCAACTCCTGTGCCTGCACAGGACACTCCAAGAGTCACACCATGTGCCTGAGAGCATTGTCCAAATGCTTGAACTCTACCAGGCTTGGTGCTGTGGCCACTTCCAGGGGGAGCCTTTCCAGTGCCCAGCCACCTTCTGGGTGAAAACCTTTTCCCTGATATCCAACCTAAACCTCCCCTGACTCAGTTTCATGCCGTTTCCTCGAGTCCTGTCACTGGTCACAAGAGTGAAGAGATTGATACTTGCCCGTCCACTACCCCTTGTGAGGAAGTTGTAACTGCAGTGAGGTCTGGCCTCAGTATCCTCTTCTCCAGGCTGACCAGACCAAGGTGACCTCAGCTACTCCTCATAAGGCTTCCCCTTCATCCTTGTGGCCCTCCTCTGAATGCTCTCTAATAGTTTGATGTCTTTTTTATATTGTGATTTTAGCAAATCTAAGTATTTATGTTTGCATATATCTGAAACAAGGATAAAGAAATCCTGTCACCCTTGCGTCATCAAGATGGTTTTCTTTCTCAGAATCAGCAGTTAGCTGCTCAGAGGAGATAGTTCAGTGCAGTCACATGTCAAGCAGCTTCATGGCCAAGTTGGTGGGTGAAACACTGTTTTTCTCCCCAAACCCCATTTTATTAACTCAGTTTAGAGCTTAAAAGAGATGCTGTGAGATGAGTGTGGACTTGAGTTTGATAGCTGTAGTAGATGTCAGTCCACATCATTAAACAGCTGCTTTTGCAATTAGGTTCACTGACCTCTGATGAGACCAGCTAATCCTGCAGAAAATGAATTAGCTTGTTGCTAAACTTTATGTCTTAGACCTAAAAAGCAGCTCTCCTGTGTCAAATTGTATATGCTGTATAGGATCAAGATACATTTAAATTTTGGCCCGTATGCCAGACTTAGACTGAAATTGCATAGATTAATGTAACAAATCAATATGACTAGCCAGAAATCAGATTGACTGAAATAGATTCATGATGAATCATATTTTAACATTGATTTTAATAAAAAGAATTTTTTTTATTGATTAATGGCCTTGTGATTAATTTCATGAAACCTGTTTGCCAGACATCATGTGGTAGAGGCCAAAGAACTCAAAAAGAAGTGGAGAGAGGAGAAAAAGAAGTATTGAGTTCTTAAAATTCTAGCTGAATATTGATATGCTCAGCCTTCCCAAAATGGTATATACTGATTTTCTTTTTTTTTTTTTTTTCACAAGCCATAACTTGATCCTTCATACCTCGTTAATATTGTAGAGGAAGCAAAGTTTCCTTCAGCATTTTTTAGGAAGGATGTCGTCAAACTTCTATGCTAAAAAGTTACTGGCTAACAGGGTTTTTTAAAAACATTCTAAGGTCTGTGTCTGCCAGCTAATCATGTTATATTTTACCAATAAATTTGCTTTAATATTATTTTTATATACTGGAAATTTAAGTATCTTTTATTGTAAGCTTTAATTCATTGACCAAACCTTTAGTTAATGTTAACTGGGATACTTTCAGATTTCTGTAGCAGTTCAGTTCACCCCTGCAGGAAAGGAAGTCTTAGGTGACAGCTTTGGCCACTTTTCTTTATTCTTTCACCTTGGTAAGTTGTCTTTATTTGCATCTTTGGAATTGAACAGAGATGAACAAGTCTCCTTTGTGGTACAAATAATGATTAAAGTATCTTTGAACTTAGCGTGAAACATAATTACCACAACAAAGATATATATGGAATTCTAAGGGCCAGAACTACGGATTACTATTAAAGAAAAGTGTCTTCTCTGGTAAATGGGCTATTTGGTAAAGGATGAAAGACTATGATTCCTTGTAGTGCCACCCTCTTGTTCCATAGCAATTGACTGGGCTGCATTCTAGCAATTTATGACTGCAAGTTTTTTCAGTCTTCTATGAGGGAAACATTTTGAAACATGCAATATTAATCACAGTGACCCAGAGTTGGTACCTATTTCACTGCATTGTGAGGAAACCTGAATGTTCATTGTACATGTACCACATGTGAAAAAAAAAAAAAAAAGTTGGGGTTTGCAATTCTCTGGGTTTGAAGAGAGTAGCTCGGGTCACAAATTGACGTGGAATAGAAGTAGAACAAACAGCTGGGTGTGAGGATGTGTTTAGAAATGAGTACTTTGGTGACTGTTTCCCTTTCTGTGGGATTGTTCAGGTACAACTGGATTCATGCACTACCTCATTCCTGCCGCAGATAATGAACGTAGATGTTTATGCTGCCATATGTTTTTATCTTGCAGGTTGAATTTGAGTGGCTTAGGCAGTTTTGGTTCCAAGGCAAGAGGTATTTGAAGTGCACTGATTGGTGGCTTAAGCCTATGGCTAAATTGGAAGAATTTTGGAGAAAAATGGAGATTATGGTAAGTACTAGTTTTAAAGTCTAAAGCCTCTAGGGCTTAATTCTGAGAGCACTCACAATTATGTTTTTAATTGTACTGTAGTAATGGGTTTTAAACTTTATTCAGAACATATGAGAAACAGAATCATTGTCAGCCTTATACTGTCTCCTCTCACTTTTATCCCCCAGTAGCCAGAAAAAATGTGAATGAAATCAAATCCAAACCCCCAAGATTTTAGTTATTTCCTGACTTTGCTTGTTTTTAAGGTTTGACAGTCTCATAAGCTGACAGTCATATGTTACATCACACAAACTGGTACATGAAACTACATTGTCTACTTCTTTGTACGACACCCAGATAGACAACTCTGCCAGTGACAACAATGGCAAATGCATCAGAGGAAAGTTGAGAATAGGATTGGTCATCTGGAGGTCTGTACCTGCACACCACAGCTAGAACCAACAAGAGGAAAGTAGTTTTAAGAATAATTGTAATAATGATTCTTGTGTACTTGAATGTACATCCTGCTTTCCTTGAACAGGGACTCGGTGCCAACATTGCCTGTTTGGACAGCTGCTGCTGCTGTCTAGGTAGAGATTCAGTGGGGACACTGTGCTGTCAGAGTTCTGGGAGCAGTGGTCTGCTGCTGGATTTGTGCTCAGAAGGAACTATATGGGCAGATGTCTCCTGCTCATCTCCATGTTTCTGTCGGGAAGTTGCTTCTCGATCACTTCTGCTGGTCACAGCATAAAAACTCGATTTGCCTGTAGTGAACTTGGAAAAGTTTGTAATATTGCTGGTGATGCTGAGCAGAGGTGTGTTTGAATCTCTGGAGATGTGGTGCAGCAAGAACATAATCTTGAGTCTCAAGGGAAATGTTGTGACTAACTAAGCTGCTCAAATGTATTGTAAGCTTCTCCAGCAGTGGCATGCTCCAGATGTGGAAAAATGTCTGGAAAAGTGGAACTTTCAATTGTGAAATCTGTTGTCACAGGGAATCAGTGAACACTGAATTTTCCTACAAAAGGAGAAAAAGTATTTATAACTTGTTTATGTGGGTTTTTTTCCCCTCATTTTTGTGTTCTTTTGTTCTCACAGTCTTGAATGACCTTTCTAATTTAAAAAAATCTTTTGGTTTGTTTTTCTTTCAAATGACAACTTACTCACTTGTAACACAGGCTTAGATGAGGTAGAGACAAGAATGTTTGATATTTTATATGCATTGTGTGTTGAGAACATGGAAAAACAGCAAACTCTGGAGCTCTCAAGGGTTAGGTTTTCTGCAATTGGTGTGACATTGCCAGGTGTCTCTAATTAGAAACATGGTGGCGTCAGTGTATCTCCTTTCAACAGGCCTCAGGATGATATTTATCAGCAAACTGAAGGTTGGGCCAGAACAGAAGCTGCTTCTAATTTAAATTTTAAAAATTGCTCTAATGTTTTATGACTTATAACATATTACTCACAATTAATTTTAGCTATTGAAGGAGACAGAAGAGAATGTTAATTGAGAATGTCTGTTTTGTTGAGTCTCTAAGTAAATTTGATGCTTACTGTATTTGGGACTTGGAGGTGGGGTGGTTTTTTTTGGATTTAACCTACATTTTGTCCTATGGTGTTCCACAAGGTGACAGTAGGGGACAATGTTGAGCCGCAGTTTCAATGCAGCAGCAGGAACGGCCTGAATAAAAATACATCGAAATGTGGCATTAACATCAAGAATTATCCCTGTTGCTTCAAGTTAGCTGTAATCTCTAAGATTCCATAACACAGGAAATCAATTGCGGGTTAACAAATTCAACAGCAATTTAACATAAAAAGTGCAGTGTTTTGGTGCATGCTTAGCTTCCACAGCTAAGTTAAATCAAAAGGGTATTTTTGAAGGTACCCTGTCGTCTGCAGTTGATGTTTTTTCTCCAAATTTATAATTTTAGCTGGATGATTGTTAAAAAAAATGAATCACGTAATATGCTAAAAGTAAAAATGTTTTAGAATTGTTGATCTAGTTTTGGAAGAAGTTTTCTGGTTAAAAGGAATTATTTCTTAAAAGAAAATATTTCAGCACTGTATTTTTCTTTTGTGTGCGGGCTGAACAATTCTTCACTTAGTCTTCTTATATGTGTGTCTAGAGTGATACAAAATTCAGTCTTGGGGTCCCCATATGCTTTTTTTTTAGTTTTCCCCCTTGTTTATTAAAGCAGCTATAAAGAAGGAAAGAAAGTTTCCAAAATTATCTCTGATGCTATTAATTGTAATTACTCCTCTGTCGCATCAGAATATGATATTGCAGGAAGTTTAGCCCAGTGCCTTCAGACCTGTGGGCTTTATTTAATATTTCTGTACGTTATAGCAAGCACACAGTTTTATCATAATGTTTATTCCTGGCATTTCTTTCCCTGAGGATAGTTTTACTTAGAGCTCACTCTTGTGATGTAAATGTTAAACCTTTCATTTGAATGACATTCTGATAAAACATCACATTTCCCACAATATTACCTCATGAATTTATGAGCCATTAAATCCAAAGCAGTTTAACCAATCTTCTCTTTTTTTTCCCCCCTCCCTTGAAAATATGAAGGCTATTCATATGTTTGAGAGGTTTTTTTTAAAAGTCATCCAAGATTAACACATTATCACCTGCAACATCAGGATAAATGCTTGCTGAATTCAAAGGGAGAGTTACCATTTGAAAAAAAGACAGTACAAGCTTTGCTTTCTGGGTAAAGAGAAGTCTGAAAAGCTGAAATCTCATGTGATGTGAGCAACTCTTGCTGTAGCTGTTCTGAGATTCAGTGGAGAGACAATTTGTCTCTCAGGGTCTGATATCATGCAAACCTTGCAATCTGACATTTATTTTAGCTATGAAAATCTTTAACCACCATACCATATCTGTAAGAACTGCAGAAGTCCTACAGTCTTTTTGTTTGTTTATTTAGTTTTAGGTTGATTCATGTTAGAAAAGTAAAATGTAAATCAGTGAAATGTTTTTTGTTTGTGGAATGAAAAGTAAATGTATATGGTTACATTACTTACATATTGAATTTTTAAAGGCTTTTTTTAACAAATCTAGTATTCCTTAAAAAAAAAAAAGGACCCTTGCAGTGCTATATGGTGTGAATTGTATTTCCTGCTTTGACAGTCCATTTAGCAATGTAGCAATGTATTTATATGGCAGTTGGCCTTAATAACCTTTATTGACTTTAGTGGGTAAGAGCCAAGACTGGCATTATTAAAATGTATCAGTTTCATTGCAGTATAAAATCACAACATATATAATTATGCTAGGTAGGCTAGGCTCCATTTAATCCCACCTATTTATGCAAGAATTTGGCAAGACAAAAAAAAATTGTAGAACTGAAATGTAGAGAAAAGCATGAGTGATTTTGAGTTACATGTAACAGCACAACTGTTTGCCTACAGTAAAGGGTCTACTTAAAGGAATGAAACATAGATCTCAAGGTAGTGATTTCTTAATGGTATAACTGAAACACAAGTAATTGTTACACCATTTGTTTCACTTTTCGGCATCTTAAAATAGAGCTAATGAAAATGAAATGCAGCACAACTTTTAATTTGTAAATGTAGTGTAAAAGCAGAAGCATCTACATTCTGTGTAGTGATAATGACCAAGGTGGCATTTTATGCAAACTGGTATCTTTCTGCACAACTTTCACCTTGATTTGTAAAACTTTTTTAAGAACTATATTTAGTCGTGTTATTACTATGTTTATTCTCAACAACATGCTTTTATCACTTTATACAACTGAATTGAAATCAGAGAGCAAGGCTGTTTTCTTGTGAAATTATTTTTCTTTCCTTTTTGAGTACTATTTCATTATTTACTACTATTGCTACATATGAAGTATGTCATAGTTTCAGCTGTAAGCCACTATTGTCAGGGGCTTACAGCCTGACAGTTAGAATTGAGTCTAGGCTGAAACTTGAGCTACAAAATCTCAGCCCAGAGCCATTTTTTTTTCCAAATTAAAGCAAGGGTTTAAATATGTATTTAAATCAAAAGTATTTCAGTTCCCGGATAACCATGAAAAGCTTTAAGACAAAATATGCTTTTACAAGGAATTCTCCCAGCTTTTGTAGGCTTTGGCACTTTAAACAACTAACCAATTATTTAAAAAAAAATAGATAATGGGATCACAAACAGGCTGGTTGGTTGTTTAGCTTCTTTCAGAAAATACATAGCTACTTAACTGACATTTCAATTGGTTTGACCTTGTCAGCCAAAATTCAAGGAACTCTGAGGTATTATTTTAATTTGTCTTTTAGTTTTCCCATTGTACTTAGATATTGCAGTGTCACACTTTATTGGAGGGCCATGTGGCAATGGGTGATCGTATTTACCTAATGAACTGTGAAATGTAGGTACAACATGGCAGCTCGAAGACCCAAATTTTAGCCATATTTCTTGTCTTTTGGGGCTCTCCTTATCTGTTTAGTCCAGATCCTTTAAATAAATGTATTTTGGCAGGTTATATTTTGTGAACACTGGGAGTCAGATGTTTCTGGAAATGTACCTTTTATCTTAAACAATAACAACAACGAAACCTGATCCTGAAGACTTATTTTTCCTTTTTTTTTCTTTTTCTGGCACTAATTTCCTTGACCCCAATATTTTTAGCTGTCACAAATAGGGGAAAGGATTCAGCATTGTCTGTAGTAGAATCACTGACAATCTGTAAAAAGAAAAAAAAAAGTTATATTGCACATCTTTGAGAAAAAAATTATTTACAATTCTGAGGGAATTCAGACTTAAGCTTCCAAAACAACGTGTGTGCTGAAAGCACAAAAGGCTGTGTTTATGATTCTCTTTGAAGTGTTTCTGCAACAGGATAAGGAAAATTTTAGAAACTGTCTGATAGTGTTCAGGGTAAATACTTAAACCCCTTTAGAGAATTTCACACACAGATACTGTGCAGCAGAAAAAAGGATACTTATGTTTCCTAAAGCTGCTACAGCCTACAGCTTTGTACTTAAAGACAGAGGTGTTGAATAGAATTCTTCTGAGGATACATCCAGTGACAATATCTACAGGAACATCAGAGCAAACCAGTGGATAGTACTTTCTATTTTTAACCCTTATGTGAGCTGGTTGAGATCTAAGCTGCGTTGATATGAACCACTGTAACATTTCTGTTATAAACTGGAACTGTTCAAAGGGCAGTCTTCCCACTCGTGCAGCATACTGGGAAAATCACATTGAAAACATTAAGGTTATAATGTAAATTGGCATAAGCCAGGGAAAGTTTGGGACAGTTTCTGTCCTGTGGGACAGTGAGATGCATTTCTGGCAGTACAAATGGGGGGGCCATGGGTGGGTTGTGCAGTTGTGCCTGTCGTGTGCCTGCACCAGATGGGGCAAGGGCTGGATGTGCTGTCCTGCTTCTGGCTTCCTCTCCAGGTGGATTTGCCTCTGAGTTACAAGTCTGACATTTGTAGGTGTTCTTGTGCACACAACTGGATCTTGGTGGGCTTCAGTTTTGGATAGCTAGAATTCCATTGCCCTGTGCTTCTTACTGTAACAGGGCTTCTTTCTGTTGCCTTCACTGTATTTTTGTACTCTTGGATGTATACAATTGTGTGTAGTAAATACATGTAAAATGTGATGAGCTCTGTGTTAGTATTTAAGACATAAATGCATAAACCACGATTAGCAGAAATCAAAGCTGTGCACATTGGTTATTCCACAATCTTGTATCTGAACTGTGTAAATGGATTTCTGTGTCTGAGCTGAGCAGTGTGGCTTAAACAGGATTCTCCATCACATGTTGGAAGTTTTTCCACAGTGGACAGACCAATAGAGCTGATGTATAGTGTGACTGTATGTGTATGTGCATGCTTTACACACAAATACATACTCAACCATATTGGGGATTTTAACCACAATGATCTTCTAATTAACTTCCTTATGTAACTTCTGATTCATATACACTTATGTTTAGTGAAAAGGCATTTATAGGGCATGAGCACTGGGGGTGACTGCTTTCAGTTTTGTGCAGCAGGAGAAATATAGAAAAAGAGTTTAGAGAGCATTGGACTACATTTGGCAGTTCTGCAGTTGCCCAGGGTCTGGCAGGGAGAGAAAACCTGCCTGAGATCATGGTTCCTGCTGCATCCTTGTGAATCCAGTGTCAGCCCTGGAAGGATATTTTAGAACCTGGTTTTGCTGCCCTTTTATTGTTGATGGGAACTGTGTGGCTGGGTTTCAGTGAAAGCTGAATCCGTCTGGTAGGGCTAGTGGAGATTGTGTAAAACTGTACTGTTTCCACCATTGTTCCCCCAGAACCTTGGGTGGACATACACTAGAATAATAAAAGACCTTTCTATCAATGGTATGTTTATCAAGGCTTATTAATTGCTGTGGAAATAATGACATAGTAGTATTGTAGTAGTATTTTACTGGTCTAATTATTCTTTGCAAAGTCAGGCTGGATGGAGCTCTGAGCAACCTGGTCTAGTGGAAGGTGTCCCTGCCCATGGCAGGGGACTGAAACAAGATGATCTTCAAGGTATCTTCCAACCCGGGCCATTCTGTGATTCTGTGATACGGTTCTGTGTTCTTAGAAATCTATTTCCTAGTAGAAAAATGGAATGAAAGGCTGTATTTGAACGTTCAGTATAACATTTCTTGAAAAGAAATTAATCTGTTTTTAGAATTTGTGTATGTTATATATAAATTGATTATTATTACCAATATTTAAAATTATTTCTAGTTCTTATTTATGCAATCATGAAGTGATTATGGATTTGTATCTGTATACATATGTTTATGGACAGGCTACACAGAAAAAAATAATATGGTTTGGTATTAAAACTGTGTATTACAGTGGTTTGACATGAAGAATTTGTGATTGCTATAAACTAGGGGAAGTTGTGATTTTTAATGAAAGTGAAAGCAAATGGCAGTATGACTAAAATGTCACCATCTACATTGCTGTAATTTTTTTTTTTTTTTTTTAGTACAGCTAGTGTTGCTAAACATGGTTTTATTGGTATTCGTATTTTAGGGGCTCTGTAACCACTATAAAATAGAATACAGCTGTTTTACTTTCCAAATAGCTTTGGTAGGCAAAGGAGGTGATGTCTTCTGAAAAGCTGCTGTTGCTGCACTGATACCTTTTCTTTCCTATCTGATCATCAGTCCTTCTAATTCCTAACAAGATCACGGGTGAATAGAGTTTTTGCAGTGTGTTCTTTGACATTACTGAACATAACATAAAGAAATAAAACTTGGCTTCAGAACTTGCCATGGAGAGCATTATGCTCTGATGGATTACGTGCTAATTCTTTCACTGACCCTCTGTTTAACTTTTGCAAGTAACTTAGGTGTGGTTTTCAAAAACTATTGGCTATGTCCTAGGGAGAGAACATCCTGCGTTTGAAGGAACCCAACAAATTTCTGCCTCTCCCACCCATGACTGAAAACTGTAGAATTTGGACCACATATAAGTTTTTTTTTTTCTTTTCGGATGGGAAAGTTGTATCTGTTTAAGAACAACAGCAAGAGCTTACTGTGTTTTGGCTGACCTAGACTGTCTCCTGGCAGTTCCCAGGTCTAGTTCTTTTGTGTGAATCTTTTTTGCATTTTCCGTTTGTCACTACACATGCTTCTGCTTAATAATCCTGAAGCTGTAGATATAATATAATGTTTACTGTTCTGCAGTAGAAAGATAATTACTGGCTTCCTCAAATGTCACAAATGAACATCAGATTTTGGCAGTTTTCCTTGGACTGCTAGTGAATTTGTAGTCTATATTAAATTCTCACAGCAGAGGCACTGATATAAAGTTTAAGTGTAACAAATCTAAATTATTCTTGTAAAACAATATGATTGTTTATCACAATTAGACTACTGGCATTTCTTTTCATAGGACTCATTTTGAATTTCTGTAATGTAGTAAAACAATTAAGGGAATGGTGAGAACAGGCCAGATTGTTGCTGGTGAATAGGAACGGCATCAGTGGAGCTGTGCTCAAGATGAATCCAACTTCGTGCTTAGCATACAGTGTTCTACAAAGTGCACTGTTAATAGGTGGGAACAGTGCATCAGTTAATGTTGTCTAGCTGCCTAGGGATCAATATAACTGTGTAATAAACTGAAGTGATTATTTTTATGTGTGTGTGTGTGTATGTATGCATATATACACTGCTAATAATTATATTTTAGCTCTATCTTCAAGCTGTGTCCTACATGCTAATGGATTAAAGCCTCACCAGCTAGCTAGAAGGTCAATTTTTTTGTGATGTTGTGGTGGGACTCAGCTTGGATAACTGAATTATAAGAGGGTTTTTTGTAATTCAGACACACGTCAGAGTAAGTTAACTCATTGTCATCCTTTTGGTCTCATATTCTGTCCAATGTCATGCTTCCATTTCATGAAAAATCATCTGCAGTAATAGGACCACAAAATTCACTCCCTTGCTCAAAACTAATGATTGGTTGTGTTGCTGATGGATGATAGAAATTATTTTTAGATTAACCTGTACAAACCAATTTATGCTGATGCTGTGTAGTATCGAAGTACACAAAGGTTGTACTTTCCAGATTTCCTTGATATAATAAAGTATCTGAAAGTCTTTCAGCAGCAGAGCTTTACATTTCTATCTTTTCCTCTGGGGAAGAGGAAAGAGCACCATGGTGTTGCATGTCCAATGGTAATACATTTATTCCCTAGGAAGCAGGGATGAGGTAAGATGAAATTAGTTCTGTATTGCATTTATGTAGAGGCTCCATGCAAAAGCCAGTACAAGTCCTGTCTGGGTCTTAGTCTGAAATCTTATGATGCCTCTGAAAGGCTTCAAAATATACTGAATTAGGATTATTACTATAATAATAAGACTTTTAATAATATTTTTAATAATAATAATATAATAAGACTTTTAAAAGTCTTCTGTAGTTAGTGTGTTCATTATTGCAACCTTACAGGGACTGGCATTGTCTCTCAGAGGGATGACAATAGAGAAAGGAGAGGTTGCCAGGCAGGTACGATTGTACAGTCAAGGCTCTTCATTTTTTCCCTTACTGATCTTTTGTTGGTTTTCATGTAGAATATACTTGATACACAATTTTATAAAACATTTATACATTCATGGGTCAATTCCACTGGGGGTTGTTGTGCTAAAGGAATTGTGAATTTGCAGTATCCATAATTAGGAATCTACTGGGGAGGAGAAAAGATGGGTAAGACAACAGAGGAACTAGTCTTGAAAACTCTTTAAAATTTGAAAAAATACTGAAAAAAACAAAGAAGTCCCACTGGTTTATTCAAGAAATCCTCCTGTTAAACAACTTGATAACAGGACTGTTTTTTCAACTTTTTTTTTTGCTTTTCATCTTCTACATTTTCTTCTTAAATGTAAAATACTGTAATTGAATAACAGCATTAGCTGGCTTTTCCCAACAAAACAGCAGATTTAGGCTCTTTGCTGCTAGTTTCAAAAGTAATATATATGGAGAGAGAGCGCGAAGACAAAAATTGAGCACATAGATGTATAATCCCGAAGGAATAAACTGACTTCTGCTAGACAAGCTGAAAGCTGATTAAAATATTTTTCATCCTTTGGGTATGCAACAGCTTTTGATGATGGAGAGTGTATTAATATTCAGCTTAGCTGCTTGTCGACACTTCAGACAGGTCCCAGGAAAGACTCTGATACTGACCAGGTTTTCTCACTCTGCCAGAAATCTTCATGAGACACAGAGCAGCAGCCTTGTAGCAGCAAAAGCTGAGATAAGAATACTGCTATTTAGCCGTGTCTTTATTTTAGAAATTGCTTTTATACATTTTGAAACAGCTGAAAATTTTAGAGAATTCTTTTAATGATACAAACTCATTTAAATGCAACAAAGGACAAAGATTATTCTTAATTGTTTTAAAATAAAGCTGCTGTAATCTATTCAGTTTTCAGTTCACTTGTCCGAGTTGTTTGTAAAGATGCAAAGATGCCAGTAATAATGTCAAGATTGACACTGATCAGAATTTTGGAGAGAATGTTCCTAGTTGAATTATTTTATACCAGTGAGATCCGAGGTGGTGTGGGGTACTGTTCTCTTAACTTTGTCTGATTTCTTGTAATGTAATACCTACCTTCCAGACAAGAATGAGATGTAAACAGCTGCTTTATCAGCTGATGCTTCTTCTGTTCTTTTGTTGACGTGCTGACATATAGGGTGTTTGTTTTTTCCCCTTCCACAGTGACTAAATATATACAGTATCTCTGGAAAACATGTCATACACTCTGTGAGGCGCCTTTAGGATGGCTCCAGGGCTAAATACTTCCTGTAATAGGTGAAAGAACATGGCTTAATCAGCTTAGTTAACTTAATTAAGCTGTGCTTTTTCTCATGGTGCAGTTTAAAAGTGTATTTCATTTAGAAACTGTATTTCATAGTTATGAAATGACTCAAGGTTGGAGAAGTTCTGTGGGATTCTATAGTGGGCTTGAAAAAGATGAAATTTGCTTGTTACTCTGCAATGGGAAGAAGTAAAGTGTTAAAAAAGTATTAAAGGAGTTTGTCCTTTTTACTGAAAATTTAAAGGAAAAACTCTAGTGCAGTTTAGGTTGTACAGGCTTCCCAAACTGAGAAAGTCTACTCTTCTTTTTTTTCCCCATCTAATTTTAATATTTTTATACATGTGAAGAGCTGTCTGTGTTCATCCCAACCTTGCCTTGCCTGCTCCCAGATGCATCATCATGTTCTGTGACACTGCATTCTTACAGAGCATGGTGTGGTTTTGAGGATGTGGATTTTTTCTCCCCTGATGTCTGGGTCTCAGCAGAAAATATTATTACAAAAGAAACTAATTTGAACTCAGTTGTTCTTTCTTGAGATGAGTTGTTCTTTATATTCTTCATGAGGTACTCCAAGGAAAAGGTCTGGTTTACCTCTTGGGGAAATGTTGGGATACTGGTCCTTGTGGAACCCTCCTGTCTGGGAGGGGAGAGGATGAGATTGATTAGCAGGGCACAGACACAGCTGGAAACAATAAGTGCTGAGCAAGTTCTACTTCCCATCTCATTTGCTTCATCTGGCTTCTTAATGTTTACATGTTTAGTTACCTCTCCAGGTGTTTGAAGGAGTACAGGGTGGGGATAAAAAGCAAGCAGGGCAGCAGAATGCAGGTTGCAGTTAGCCATGGGGAGAGTGGCAGCAGGTGCCAGTAGCCAGTGAAAATATGAGGAGGGTTAGGAGCTGTTCTGCTGGTGAATAACAGGACTAAAAGCAAGGTGAGAAAGGACTTATGGAACAGGAGTTTGGAGAGAATGTGGTAGTGGTTGGAAAACTTGAAATGGGGTGTGTAAGTGGAATGGAACCTTCGGGTACAGTGGGAATAGAAGACAAGCTTGGCAGGAAAAACTTTGGAGATTGAGAAAGTGTAGCAAAAGATGGCAAAGGCTCTCAGGCAAAAAGGGATGGTTTGAGAGAAAATAGAATGGAGAAGCTTTGCAAGGGGGGAAGTGGTTATGGGGAAGATGGCAGGAGGTGTGGTAGTTGTGTGTCTCCTTCAAAGCTGAATATTGTGCGTAGCAATTTCTTTGATTTGGTTTTTTCCATACCTTTAAAAAAGTAGTGTTTTGATAGAATTATCTTCATTGATGACTCTGTGCAGTAATACTACTACATTTAATATGGTACTGGGTTATAATACAGAACCAAATAAGGGAGAAATAGTCTTTGTTTAAGCAAAAAGTAATTACGTTGAATGTAGAAAACTGCTTAAAGTATGTTGGAATGTGTTTGCTCTTAATTCAATGAACATAAAATTATTCAGAAAAAAATCAGGGAGATTATATATGCAGAGATTTTTAACAATTTTAAAAATGCATATAACGGTTTAGATATGTGAATTATTTGTTGTGTGTTTATATAGCTCATGAGCACTTACATATACCTATATATGTACATAGAGCCATGGGTACATGTAGAGGGAAAGAGATGTACCTGTTTAAGTACTGAGCTGTTCTCTGTGATGCTTGAAGTTGCAGAATCTTACTGAACTGATACAATATGTTAGTTTCTCATATTAGTACTTCTCATCCCACTACTTGGGCATTTTAGACTTCAGTGTTTCTTCATTGTATGGGGTGTTAGAATTTCCTGATGACTGATTATGTTATTTATAATACAGAGGGTGTTAATCCTTTGGTGATTAACACTCTATTTGAATTACCAGAGGTCAAAGGTACAGTCTTTTATTTGAGGCTGTTTTGGGGTTTTTTTCAGTATTTCTTCCTTTGGTATTTTTTTTCCAAAAGGTTTTTTCATTGTCTGTTTTATCAGAATATTATTTTACGACTGTTTGGGGTGGGGAGAGGAGTATGCTTCCTCCTTAGGGGCCCAAGTCTGTTGAAGCTGCAGGCTTTAGAACATAAATTCTCTTTGCAATGAATGGCCCCTCCAGAACTCCTCCATCTAAAAATAATGAAACTCTCATAACCAAAAGAAGCATAGTCAAAAGCAAGTGGAAGTAGGTATTCCCTACTTAGCCTGTGAAAGAGTAGATAACTACTTGTGTCTCATTCTAAGCCTTTTTGGAAATTTAATCTTATTAAAGATTATAATTAAGTGTGCATATATATAAACTCATATAAACACACACTTTATAAGGTATAAATATATATAGATGTTATTTCAGGTGATGTGGAGATGCTGCAGAGGTTCTTGTCCTGCTGCCAGCTGTATCCCAGTTACTGTGTTTTCAGAATTGAGGAGCTGTATTAAAAGCTTTCAGTTGTTTCAGAGGGTGTCACTGTGCAGAAGTTATCCGTGCTCTAATATTGCAGTCCTTTCTCTACCATGGAGTTTTTGTGTTTTTTTTCTGATCTGTGTTCCTTAAAGGGCTGGAGCTGGTGAGAGGGAGGCAGCAAAGGATTTTTGCTGTTTTGTTGTTCACACACTGTTGAGATTGTGTAACCATTCCCCAGCTCCAAGAGAATTCAGTTATGTGTCCAGGCTTTCTGAGTTTCTGCGTCCAACTGCAAATCCTTGCTGGTGACCTACAGCAGTTTCCAGTGTTTTCCAAAGTGTGCTGTAACATTGGCATTGCTCCCTCCTGTAAAGGTGACCATAATATATTCCTTGACTGCAAATGCTCAGATAGATGTTCCACCTGGAGGTTTTTTCATGCTGTGGTTGTTCTACCTCCTTCTTCAAATCTGGAAAAGTCTGGGCATGGTGGGAAAAAAAACCTGCAAGAGTTCCCTTACTGGCATTTTCCACTCCAAAACCTCACTGGTAGTACCTGAAATTGCTGGAAGGGAGTTACAGGACAATTACGTTGATGCACTGGAGCCCTCTGCAATGTTTAAGAGTCTCATACTGCAGAGAAGGTGGTCAAAGAGTAAAGAAAAAGCTGATGTGAAGCCAAAAAATGGAAGGAGAGCAGCTCATCTGGCTGGGTCAGTGTTTAGAGCTTGTAGATTGTGATATGTTCTCAGCTCAAATGATGCCAGCCTTGGAAGCTATAAAGAGATATGATAAGCTTCCTTCTGTGTTTTCTGATAGATGCATAACTGCTCCTGAGAGCATCAGAGTAGATGACCACGTGTTAACAGTGTATATTTTGCAGAGCTGGAACTTGAGTTCACTGATGTGTAAAAGCTCTGTTTTAACTCAGGTATGAGCTATGAGTTTAATGCCTGAGCTGCTGGATGAAGTCCTTCAATCTGTCAGAAGATTGAAATGTATTCTAATAATTCTTAAACGCTTCCTCTTCGTACCAAATCTGTGGGTGTTTTAATATTGCTCTACAGCAGGTAACGTGACTGCTCTGTAAGTGGAAGCACAGAGGCAAGTTTCTCCTGTCCAGCTGCTCATTTGATGCTTGTGTTTTACTGTCTGTGTGTGCTGCCTTGTTCTCTGGTGTTTTGCTCTGAACTCGGTGAGGTGCTAAGATTAGTGCTGGTTTGCTTTTGTCATAATCCTTCATGTTTGTGTGACGGATAGGTGAAAAAGCAGTATTTGTTCTGCTCCAGCATGCGAGGAATCCAGCTCAGGCACTGAGGGCGATTAGTCCCTATGTTGCGGGATAAAAAGCAGACGTGCTAAAATTTTCGGGAGACTTTTTGGTTGTACGTGCTCCAGGGGGAACGCTGCATACTGCACTGTGGCTTCCTACATGATTTTTCTGTTTAAGATTGTTTAACTGCTGACTGCCATTCAGCTGCTGGCCTGTGGTTAACTCTCTTTTACAAATACTGAGCACTACGCTGGCTCTGTTCCTTCTTTCTTTGTTCCTTCAGTGTTTCACTTATATTTTAATAGTTTCATTTACTCTTAGAAATATGGGTTTTTTTCTGCTTCCACAGAGAGACTGTGAGTAGTCTGGCACCACAAAATGTATGAAAGCATTTGAAGGAGTTCAGTAGGAGGGATAATTAAAGGCCAAAGCGATTTTGTGAGCAGTGCAAGAAATTGCGAGGAAATAAGTTGCAGAAAAGAGGGAATAACAGGGAAAGGAAGCAATTGTAAGAAGACAGATAGTATGGCAAATAGAGAGAAGGGTTAAAAACAGAGAGGAATGGGAATAAATATAATGGAAGTATAAAGAATTTTGGAAGGGCGAGGGACATTGGACAGATTTGCATTCGTGGATTAAAAGAACTAAAGGTATTAATATGACGATCTGAATTTTCATCTGTTAAACTTGTTGACTGCAGCATTTAATAAGGTCTGGCTCTGGGAATATTAAATATGTAAACTACTAATATAAAGTGATGCAAACTAGTTAAAAATGTGACTTCTGTGTGAATGTAGAATTTCACTTTATATGTCAAAATAGTTTTTTGTCTTCTAACGTATTTCTGAATCAGCTTTCTTGAAGGAGTTGTTATATTATGGCCTTAACAGTAGCAAAACATTCAACCTGAAAGTTTGCAGTGTGTATATGTGAAATTCTAAGTGATGAACTGCCTGATTAAAACCAGAATACATTTTTTAGGAAAAGTTGTTATTGGTTTTGTGTAAATCCATTTTTAGTACTACGAACTAAAAAAAAAAAAGCAGTGGTGAAGGAAATAAACTGGGGGATAGCAAGAAAGACTAAAAGAACATATGACTGAAAGAACATAAAACTGAAGGTGTAGTTTGAGCATATAATTATTAATGCTTTTAATGAGAATATTAAGATCCAACTTGGTAACTAAGATTTGCTTCAGGAAAGATGGAACAAGTTGTTTGCTGATTTGGCTGGTATAACCATAAAAACTTCGCAGTTTTTATATTGAGGGATATCTTCTGTACAAATATATATTACATTAGTCCTGTTTCAAAGTATGCTGAAATCTCCTTGATTATTCTTATATTTGTCACAAACAACTATTTATTTTCTTGGGTTGAACCATGAATATTTGCAGAAGTGCTGTAATACTTTTTTCAAAACAACCATTTGAAAGTTTGCATGATGGAACTTAAGTAAATAAGGTGACTCATAAGTAGTGCTATGAACCGGTTACTTATGATGCTCTTTTTTGGTGACTCTTCCCATAATCAGAAGTTATACAACTAAATTCATTACTAGACATTCAAAGTATGCTACTTAAAATAAGCTTGGAGATGTACCTCAAAAATATTAAGTATTTGTATCCTGTTTCCATTTTACTGTCGTATTTCGTTTTGCCTTACATTACTGACCCAGTCAATAAGCATATATAAACCATGTCAACTTATGCTGTTTCATTGCATTTTTGCTGATTAATTGCATTTTTCAAATATATTTTAATCAAAAAACATCTTACTGCTTATTTGCACAGTATGGCTTCTAAATCTAAGACACCACTGGGGTCAGAAGATAGCAGATAGCCTGTACAGTGTTTGAACTGGTACTCCAGTTCTAGTTTCCTGAGGATAAATGTGATTGCTCCAATATAAATGTTTTAGATCACAATGACAGCTGTGGAAATTAAACATAGCCAGCAAAATCTATTTTCTGTCTAGCTAAGTAGAGGACAGATGAAAAAATTCCCTGGGTGAATGAATTCTTATGAACAGTGATTAATCTTTTCCCTTTGCTATATTAATTTTATTGTATTGTCAAAAAAAAAAAAACCCTCTAACTTGGATTTCTGTATGTGTTCTTAGTGTTCAGGTTTATCATATAAAGGTGAAAAATTTAGAATATTATTCTTAGACCATTTTGTAGCACACTTTGCAAACACTTTTCTCACCACAGGGAAAAATTAGCCTTTAAGATAGTTTCCAGAGAGTTGCAATGCTCTGTGAATGGAATAGATTTTAAAATTCTGTGAAAATTTGGGCTTTGGGAGAGGTGCAAGATTTCCTATTTCCCAGGACTTTTCTTTCTCCTAATTTATTATGAGCAGTGCTCTATTTTTCAAAACTTTGCCTTATCCTACCTTAAAGTATCTTAAAATATTGAATCATCTGCAGACAATTCTGTTTCTTAAACATAAGTTTTGATACCTGCTTCAGAGGCCATTATAATGCAGAAAAATGCAGAATTTTCTCATAGAGACTGTGTAGCAAGTTAAGCACCAAGAAAGAATGAGAGACAGTACCCTGCCAAAAGGTAACTCTTAGTCATGTTCATCGCTGTTTTACTTGTTTTCTGAGGCACAGTCCTGACTTCTGCAGTTCTGGAGGATTCATTGTCCCTTCTGGCATCTCCTTGGGTTCTGCCTGTACCTTCACCAAACCCTCTCGGTCTGGACAAGTGGTTTGAGTCCCTTGTTTGTGCTTGTCAGAGGAGACAGAACAGCTCTGCCTTTTCAGGGAGCTCTGTTGGTTGAGGCTTGGAGCACTTGAACATGCTGCTGTTAATAAGCTCACATCCCTCCTCTCTGAACCAATTCTTTCTTGTTTCCACAGCAACTTCTTAAGTAACTCCATCTAGCAAAGTATACTTTGTAGCAACTCGCCATTGGAAGCAATTTGATAGTCTTTTTTGTGAACTATACCAGTCCCTGGGTATTTCTATTTGGGCTGAAGAGTCAAAATGAGCTATGGAGTGCTCAGTTGCTGCATCCATTGTGATTTATTTTTTTTCTTTTTTTGGCAAGGTGGGAGAATTAATGTAGGTTGTAGCTTAGAAGTGAGGCTATCGTATGTTATTTGTATATTTTTTTTAAATTTGTATCTTGTGACCCTTAAGATATACAGACAGGTTTTTTTTTGGTTTTTTTTTTTTTTTTTTTTTTTTGTGGGGGAATAAAAAAGTTCTCTTTAAAAAGTTTATTGCAAAGTAAATGGTTAAAACGGAGCTGCAGTTACTTGAAAGAGACAAATATACATTCATTATTTCCTGAGTATGTTGTTTTTATGGGAAAGCAAAGGAAGCAATGGCTGGGTGTCATTAAGGAGTAGCTAGTGGAAAGTGGTGAAATGAGCAATGAGACTTGTAAAGTGTCATGAAAACTGAAACACCAGGGTACAAAGTACTGCTTATCCTCACAGATATGGATACCATATGGCAACATGAAGGGAAATGGAGAGTAGGAGACAAGAATCCTATTATTCCTCACACTTTCATTTGCTTGCTATTTGCTTTGGGCAAATGACTTCAGAACTTGTTCCTGAACCTTCTTCTGGCACAGTATTTATTGACAAGACACCTGTCTTCCCTGTCAGGCTCCTTGAAGTTTCTTCAGTGTAATTCCAGCTTTAGCACTTATTATAATTTTATTGTAATTTTTCTAATAGTTCTGGAATAATATCTTCTTGACTGTTCTTAAGTTAAAATCTATATTAGTTTTCTGGTACTATAACACTTCCTTCTCTTACACCATTTCACTTATTTTCCTTATGAAAGGCAATCTGCTGTGATAGGTTCTTGCTGTCCCTGAAATCTCTGCCTTCTCCTTTTTTCCTTTACCTGCAATTTACAGTCTCTGGTCAATTTTCTGCACCTCTCATAAATATCTTTGGAATCAAATGGACTGATTGAGTGTGCTGGGAAAGACATGGGAAGGATTTGACTTCTGGAAAGATAGCTGTGTGGTCCATGTACCTTTTGAAATGACACAGAGGAGAGCCTTTGTCAGCTCTCAGGGGCTGCCACAGCTGTGGAAAAATTTTGTCACCTCCTCACCTTTTCCTCCTTCCTATCTCCTAAACCGCACACCTCTCTACTGACTAGAGTTTCTTCACTTATCCACTGTTTTGTATTAGTTTCATAGTCCTCTGAAATCAACAGGTCTTCAGTGTTGTTAACCTAAGTCTACCAATACACAGTACAATTATCTTCATGGTAATAGTTGTTCAAAATGTCAGTTCTAGCAACTTTCACCTTTGCTCTTCTGACTTCTGTGCTCGTGAAACTATACTTGAAATTTTCTGATGATGTCCCACAAAGTTAATGGCTGGTAGATAAAACCAAAGCAAAAAGCAAGTGTGTTGTACAACATACAAAACGGGACAGAGGCTTAGCCACTTTCCTTGTTACTTACAGTGAGACTTTCAGCTATTTTGCCTCACACCAGCTGGAGGGACCATTGGTGTTTTTGGCTTTACCCTCATGTAAGGTTGTGGAAGTGAGCAGCTGTGTTACAGCAAGAAAATGTGATTTTTAAGAGCAGGTCCTTTTGTCATAGCAGTTGGTGCTACATCAAGAGAGAACAAGAAAAGCTACCCAGAAAGGTTGTATGGGAGGTCAAGAAAATCGTGAAGAACTCAACAGAAGATGTTATAAAGGGAGCTCTGATGCGTAAGGTTTATGCTTTGTGTGTAGTAATTCTGAAAATTAATGCTTCGTGTGTTATATCAGGCTGTTGTGGGCATGTAGTGGTGAAATTACAGATAATAAATTACTACTCTTTCTACTGAAGCTATATAACCTTTCCTAATTTTAGCACCACAAGGAAATGCAGTTTAGTGGTTCTCTGTGTTATGGAGTTTAGTGCAAATGTTTGAACTTTTCTGTGGTCTAGAAAAGCTGGCATTTTAAGAAGTATTTTGTAGTTACATAGGTTACCATTACACTACTGTAGTGATTTTGTAGTGCTTTGTTCAGTGGAAAACTAGGCTATTTGTGGGGGAAAAGATGTCCAAAGGACATCCTAACTTATGTTCTCTAAAGTAGTGTTTGATATGACACAGCATTAAGGGATAGAATCAACCCCATACATTCTCAATTTTAGAAACAGGGAGAAAACTGAAATACGAAGCTATTCCCACTAGAAATGTTGTAAATCTTACAAAATGTATAAGCTTTCCTCTTCATCATACATCAAAAGCATAAAACTTGGGAGATTAAAATATGTTTTTAATTTTGGTTTGATGAGCAAAACTTTCACTGTAATATTTATTATGAGAGGCTCTACTTGTGTTGCCTCTTCCCTTTGTTCTGTTTATATATGACTTCCTTTCTTCCAAAAAACTAGGAAGTATCGCTTTCACAAAGCTGAAGGATATTGCAATGGTTTGTTCATTTAAGCTGAATCGTAGGCCCACGTGGCAGGCACAAACTTGTCTTTTATTGTCCTGGGTCCCAGAGGACCAG
Source organism: Corapipo altera (assembly GCF_003945725.1). Classification (NCBI taxonomy): domain Eukaryota; kingdom Metazoa; phylum Chordata; class Aves; order Passeriformes; family Pipridae; genus Corapipo; species Corapipo altera. Next base: position 136,980 of record NW_020884894.1, on the reverse strand, counting down.
CAATGCTTTCTGATGGCTTCCCATGAATGCCTTTCATTTGTGGAGGAGTTTCAGTGGCTTATGCTGACTGTACAAAGATCAAACAGGCAGGAAAATTGTGGTTTTATGAAACTTAACCAAGATGTTTTGTTTTTTTTTCTCAGAAGTTTTTCTTCTGTAACCTTATTTTTTAAGGACAATATTAGGTCAATTATAGTTTTAGTGGCTGATGGGAAAAAAAAAAGATTGTTCTATAATTTTCTCTTTAAAATTTAAGTATTTTCTCGGTTATTAGAAAATTTTTAGGTGTGTATAAAGAAACTGCTGACCGTAATTGCAGTCTGTCTTTATTGCATTTGGAATCAATGGTATCCAAAATTAAGCTTAAAAAAATGTTGTGGCTACTTGGTCCTGCAATTTGATCTATTTTTGGGCCACTGTGCCTGCAGAGTTTTGCTGAAATCACCCCGTTCTGTGTTTTGTTTTTGGTTTTTTTTTGCCTGGGTACAAAGGTCTGTCAAACAGATTTGACTGTGATTTGACCTGTCAAAGTCTCATTTGTTTCAAGAACAGTGCTTTTTTTTTTTCTCAGAGAGTTTTTGTAGCATTCTTCATAGAGGTTTCTTTTTTGCTCAGCTGTTGGTGAGCTTAAGTATTGGAAAGAGATGTGCAGACCACAACTTCTTTTTAACTGCAGTGATGGCAGCAACGCAAAATTTTCATTGTGTTACTCATATAAAACCTCATGTTTGTCATATGAATTCCGTTTTTGTTGAAGGATTATTTTAATAAGACTAAAATGGCTTAAATTTCTGGAGTAAAACCCGTAGCATCTTTAGAGGTCAGACGTAGCTGAAACTTGAACAGCTGTACAACATGCATCCTAGATTGTTTTTAATTGTCTTCCCTTTCTCTAACAGCAGTAATTCTTGTTTATATTGTCAAGAACCTTTCCACTGAGCACAAGAGCACCATACTTTAAGGTCACATGCTTAACCCCACTACGGGGTTACAATGTAAATGGGCCCCCTTTGTTTTCATTAATGTGTGAGGGGTGGGTGCAAGGCAAGGCTGTTCACAAGGCTTAAATAACTTATTGTAAAAGTGTCTTAAAGAAAGCATATTTTGTCTCCATACCACAGTTGTTTAGCATTACTCTTGTGCATCCAACCGACAGCCAGTTTGGCAATGGATTTTTGTGTGTCATTTTGTTCTTTTGACCTATGATACTTTTTTCTTTCTCTTTTTTTTTTTTTTAATTGAGCTAATGGATTCACCTCAAATAATACAAAACGAAGAAGCTTTTCCTCTTTCTATTCTTGATATCTTAAAAGTAGTAAACAAAGCTGGAGCTGCTCTTTTCCACCCAAACCCCCTTTATGTAAAAATTTTCCATTTGCTGTTTCTGTGTTGATAAAGAGGTTTAAAATTGAGACTTTCTAAAAATGTCAGATTAAATTATTATGCTCAGTGCTTTCAATCAGTTTAAAAATTAGCAAAGTATAGACTTTTAAAATGGTTTTAGAAGTTTTAGGTAAGTCTTATGTTTTTCTGCCTATAGTCACTGATGTACGGAGAAAGAATGATATTGAAATCTTACGAGTTGTTTTGGTTATCCAGAATTGGCCCTGAGTCCCAAGACTTTAGATGATTTCAAACCCAGTGTTGATGGTATTCTGTGGCTGACATTTGTAGTTGGTTTTGTAGGCTAAAAAAGTTGAAGTCATGCTCTTTTTTGGGGGGATATCTCAGTTCCAGGTTGTTTGCTTTTTTTCCATATTTGGTGATAAATTTGGACCGTAAATAAAATTTGATTCATGTCTTGTTTCGAGACTCACAGACTTATACCAGTACATGGAACAGTAGATACATGTGGTTGTGATCCATCCAATGAGATGAATTTGATCCAACGGGGTTGTATGAAGAGTTTCTGTGTGGGTACTGAGAGTATAAACACTGAATGAACAAGGCAAGGAGAAAGGATTATGTCTAGAAGATGCAGTAATGCATGATTATAAAAGCAAAACATCATTTTGAATACAGCAAGTTGCATCTTAGTAGAAATAGTACTTTGTTGATTTTCAAACTTTGTTAATCAAGGTGGAAAATTGGGTTGTGTTTTCTGGCTTGCAGTTGAGACAAAAATAGAGACTTTCCCAAGATGAAAACTCTTCAGTATGAATTTAAGTTTACTGTATTTTGTTCCTCTGTTTTAAGACAGAAATGTTGTGGCAACGTATTTTCACAGATGCTTATCAAAATACTCTTTTTCCTCATAATAGCTCTTAGTTATGTCTTGGGTTTTAATTTTCTTGCACTTCATTTCTGGTAAGAACAACTTACCATTTGTAGTGTTCTCTCCAGTATGAGAATAACTGATTCAACTAGTTGTAAACCGGATGAAATCTGCCATCCTTGAAAGAAGATTATTTAATACTCAGGAACATTTGTGGTAGTTTAATCGGGAAGCAGTTCTGTTGATAAACATTTAAGAAACTTTTTTGTGAAACAACAAAATGTAGAGCGTTTAAGACTGTTAAATGAGCATACAACAAATACAAGTCTTGAAAAGAGAGTTATTATCAATGTCAAAAAATATCAAATATTATTAGAAGGCAGTCTGTGTTCTAGTGAAAATGTTTTAGATATTTTTTTCCTAAATGAATGTAGTTATCCCTGAAAATTGATTTGATATATGTAAAAAGATTGCACAGTGATATCCTAAACAAAAAGTTGAAAAGGGAAAAAAAATAAAGAACAGAAACTCCAGAATTCAAATGCTGAAGAGAGACACCAGGTTTTTATCAAATGGCATGTTTTCCTCTTTAAGAAGAAAAATATTTATATATACAACATTGATAGTTTGAATGATTGTTCAAATAGAATGTACCTCTTACATGTGGACTCTGCTGTGAAGTGTGATTTGCCCTGTAGTGTCATGGTAAAGCAGAAAGTGAAGTAGGTAGACAGTAACATTAACTGGAGATTTAGAGCCCTAGCATGGCTTGTCATGATGTATCTTTAAGGGTAGAAGTTTTTGTATGAGAGAACACAGGTCAGACCTTTCTCCATAAACTGCTCTTTTTCATTTCTTCAGCAACCCAGGAGATCCAAAAGCTTTTCAGGTTAGTGGAGAACATCTCCACTGTGGCGTGTACTCACTTTGTGTCTTTTAAGGATGCTCAGCCAGTTTGTGTTAATACATCCTTGACATTGCTTTTTTACTAGTGGATTAAAAGTTCCTTCTGGAAGAGTGCAGAGGTGATTAGTCAGCCACCTTTGACCTCTCTCTTAAGTTGGACTTTGCAGCTGAACTTGAGAACCCATATCTTGTTTCACATGGCTGTAGAAGGACGTGGTAATGACTGGTGAGGCAGCAGCTGTGATTGTCGTGGTGCAGGGTAACAGAATGCATTGTTATGGGATGCCACAGGGTAACAGTGTTGTCTGTTTTCCAAATTGCATTGTCTTAATTTGTGAGCACATCATGCAAGTGTCATCTCTGCTGAGTAGCCAAAATGCTCAGCACACGACTTTTCCTTCAGAGAGTAATCAATGTGTGTATGTTCACAGTGATCTGATGATCACACTGTTTGTTTTCTTTGTTAGGCACATGAATCATATGATGAAAGTTTATTTTCCCTGACTGAATGTTGTGACATTAATGAAAATTTTCTATGTAATATTTTTTGATCTAGTGAAATTTGCAAATAGTTGGACATTCAATCTTTAAATACTTCTTCAATGTTGTAGCATGGTGTTTTACTGGGACACAACTCTAGCAGAATAATCAATAGCTGCCTATAGCTGGCATTAACTGCCTTATAAAGGGTAGGTTTTACTGATATATTGCATTCAGAAGAAAAAGAAATAGGAAAGAAAATGTTACTGAGTGCTTGGCGTGATGGAAGTTGGCAGCTGAGTGTCTCTAGAGGATGAGAACCTCTGTGGAAGTGACCTGTCCTTAGAAGGGATGGAGGTCTACCTGAGTGTACTGTGTGTTAATGCTCCAGCTCCATGAGTCCATGCTGCAGTTAAGTGGGATGTGACAAAACAGTGACTGCAGGTGTACTGTCTGTGTTGTACCCTGGTGTGTGTGTCTGTATACAGCAAATATGGGCATACACATAAAAGATTAGGCAGAGTTTTAATTTCCTTTAATTTAGGAGGAGCTGTGATTTGTGATTTGTTTTGTTTGTTTGTTTGTTTAATTTTTGTTTGTTTGTTTGGTTTTTTTTTTGTTCTGGAAAAAGTTGTAGGCTTCTCTTGAGCCTTACAGGATGGTAAGTTTGATCAGACATTAACTATAGTGAAGCATTGCTTATTTAGCATTGTAGGTGTACCTGAACTACTGAACTAATTTTGTAATTGTCTTTTTTTCTTATAAGATTTGTGTTGCCTTTATGTACTAGTAAGATATAGTAAGACATACTCCCCTTCATCACTTATAATGGAAAATTAGTGTCCATATATAGGTGGCATGTACATATATTACAGGATTATGTATCATTATGCTCTAATAAGTCAGAATGACATGTGCAAAACTTTATTCCTAAATGTGCTCTGAATGCAAGAGAATTAAGACTACATAGTTGCCTGCTCTTCCAGGAGGAATCCATATTTACTGGAAGGACTGAATCCAAAACAGTGATGGTATACATCATGCCCAACTGTTTTGGGCAACTGTTTGATGTGAGTTAATCAGTAGACCTTTCTGTATTTCTCCTTTGTCAATGCCTCCATTTTTTAAATTTTCTAGTACATTCCATCAGGTTGTACATTTTACACTGCACACCCTCAATGTCATGTCATCACCATTTGCATGGCCTATATGTGAAGTGCCTAGCACATGGTTTTATGTAAAATATACTGTAGCAAAACTGGAGGAGGATAAGGCACTGAAATCAGCCTAGTTTTCAGTTGAGAAACAAGGATCCACAGCTTCTAGAAAAGTGTATTTCTAAATGCTGTTGTCATAATGAACTAATAACAATATCTGGTGGTGCTCTCCTTGCTGCTTGTCAATGTCATATTCCCCATACATTAAGTACATATAGTGTAGGAGGTTCTATTTTGGTTTTATTTCCTATGCTCTTCCCAGCAGTGTGCTCTAAATTTTCTTTCTGTCCCTTTGGCCATGACAGCTTGTATCACTACTGCACTTACATGATTATGAATTTTAAATCTTCACAACGGTGTGCCATGGTGTCACTGGGGGTAATGAAGCTGTTACTTGAGCCAAGTGTGACAAAACTTCATTTCTGAAACAACATGGTGAGAATCCCATTCTCACAGGGATATCCACAGACCCAGTGCATTTAGTGCTGTGAGGATGATAAAGGCATTGAAACCCTTATGTCATTCGAAGATACGATTCAGCTGTATGTGGTTATCTTGCATATGTACTAAATTGCTATTCTGCTATGGCATGTGTCTTAGACAAAGCATGCCCACAGGCACTTCTGGACATGTGGCTTGCTGCTTCATTTGATTGTGGCTTCCAGCTTCTTCATTCTGCAGCGTTTAACCCATTCTGTAACGTGGCTTTCTGTGTTTTAAATGATTTCAGTCAAACTAATGACACCCTAAACTTCTGCACAACTATATTTTAGTACACACTGTGTTAGGAAGCTATGGCTAAGGCAGTAAGTAGCTTGATGGCAACAGGTAGTGGCTTCAATGATGGGAGGAAAACATTGGTATTTAGGCTTTTCCATACTAAATAGATACTGAGATGTGCTATTCAAGGAAATCAGTAACATGACATGTAATTAAACACTGAAGGTAGTCACAAATAAAAATGCAATAATGAATTCAGAATCTAGCACTCACTGTTTTCCATCTTTCTTCATAGTTTGTGGATGACTTGTTTTTGTGAGAATAATGTTAATTTTAGTGATTCCAGTTTGTATTTTGAATGCTACAAGGGCCAGGGGTCTAGTTTGGAGATTTTGGTCCAAATTTTCATCTGTAAATATTTTAAGAGGAGCTTGTATGTAGCTTAGTGTTAGGGCTTCAGTATAAATTAGATGAATCAAGGCAATGCCTTGCTTATGTGTAGAATTATTTCATTAGAATTAGTAAAATTATTTGAGTATTTAATTTGAACTTCAGTTCATTTCAGTGTTTGTGAGGTGCGATTACCTACTTCTGGCTTTGAAGTCCATCATTTTTTCCTCTCCTCTCTACCCCACCCTAAATTATTCAAAGTAGGTGATGATGTTAGTTTTGGGATGCTAAGAAAATTATAGGGTACTCTTTTGGGTTCTTCTGAACGCATAAAACCATTTGTTGTGTGGTTCTTCAGTGCTTATGAGAACTACACATATTTGTTGCTGATGAAATTCAGACTACTGGCTGAGCAAGCATGTGCAGGTTGTGCTTTGCATGATTCAGCATTGCAAAATATAAGCTGTCCAGAGTGCAGATTAGCCAAGTGAGTCTTGTAGTGCATCTTAGCTCAACTGATTTCAGCAATAGTAAATAATCACTGAAGCATGCACTGCTGTGCAGTCCTTCAGAACTTAAGTGTTCGGCGTAACTACTGTTTGCATGTGACCAAAATGGAAAAAGGGAGGTGTATACAAAGGAGTGAATTATAACAAAGAGCACTTTCTGCTTCAGTTCTTGCTCAGAAAACATATGTTCAGCCATGCAGGCAACAGTTGGGCTAAAGACACTGTAGGTTTGGAAACAAAAGGCATGTTCTTTTCTTGCATTCACAATGTTTTCAAACATATTCACTTGTTAGGGACTGGCCTGTCAGCTGGATCTTCTTGCAAGCGTGATTTCTTTTTCCTGACTTCTTTCAAAAGCTTTTTCCCCACAATGTTTTACACTTCATATAATCCACTATGCATGGTAGGCCTGCCTCATTCTTTGTGCTATTGATGATTCAGAGGTGGAGGGGCCATGCTCTGGGAGAATGTGGCTGAAGGGTAACCTTTCACTCACCCATACATCTGAAGACGCTAAGCCACTCTTATGCCAAATATCTTGAGTGGTTTGGTTGCTCTTTCATGGTGAGATGGGTTATACTTCACCTTTAGAACATTGCCAAACCAGTTAGTGCAGCAAAAATACTTGGAAAGTGTTGATCTTTATACATTTTTTTACTTTGTAAATAGGTATTGAATATCTTACAGACACCCATCATAACTACAGTGAATCATCCAGTAAAAAGGATGATTTCCAAAAATTTCCAATTTTTTTCTCAATTGGAAATTCGTTCAGTTGTGGCATGCCAGAGTAACCAAAAATTACTTGGTCATTACTTCTGTTTGGATTGCTTTTTCCTAAATATATGGTTCAAGACCCAAGTAGAAATACACTTATACAGGCATAAAGTAATGGTTATTTCCAAGTCAACTCTACCTGGTTTAATTTATGACCTTTAAACTCATAAAACTAGAAAATGTACTGCTTTAGCTCCACAGGTATAGATAAATGGTACAACTTTCTAGTGCAGACAAGACTACAGTTTCTCTGAAAAAGTCCAAGTGATCTACTCACTGTAGGTTTTTCTAGGTCAAACTACTCATCTATCAAGTCAGGTATTCATCCTTTGCTGTCAGCAGTGAATACCTCAAAGGGAGGCAGGGCTGCCAACATTTTAATGCATGTAGACTTGTATATAGAGCTTAAACATATGTCTGACTTTAAGCATTCTGCTTTATAATTGGGTTATGTACTTGTTTAGTTTTGATGTGCACCATTGAATATAATACTAGGAGAGAATGTATATTCTTTGTGGCAATGGTTTCACATCAGCAACTTGAGTTGTCATTCCTTTTACCCTACAAAAATTACACGTCTTTCATAAAATTTTCTAATCCTTTATATTTTATTTAAAATAGACATAATATTTGACTTTAAAATCTGGGTTTGCATTGGAAGTTCTCAATCAATAACCAGAACAGTAGGGAGTTTCAAGTTGGCTTGTGGATTATTCATGTGTTTTGTTGGAGTACTGATAGTGTTAGCTGAATTTTCAGCAGCCTGGGAAATTACCACTGATGAATGTCCAATGATTATAATATCCCACATAAGGCCCTTCAGACCATGAGGATCATTTAGTCAACTAGAAAATCCTCAGACAAGAAAACTCTGTGTAAATATTTTCTAATGGAAGGTGCCAGCAAATACATCCTTGCCAACATATGTCAAAACTGCCAGAAGATCTGTGAGGATGGGGATTAACTTTTTAGCAGTGTCATCTTAAGAGCTTTGACAGGGTAACATTATTTAAATGTTTTTCTTTGACTGTGTATGACTGGAAAGATGCTAACGGTAGATAAAACTAATATAAAGCAGTTAATGATACTGACATATATTCCAAGTCTGCACTCTTTTCTTTACTTGAGGTCTGTGTCAGAAATCCTTGAGAATACTACAGATGTAAAATAAATTGTCTTTTCCTTTTCAAATGAAATTTGATGATTCGTCTCCAGTCTGATACGAGGAAGCACACACTAGTATATTGCTTCTTTTGAGGAATTTTGTTTTGTTTTATAGGCTCCTTAAAAGTAAATTATGTTTTAGATGTTTTAGTGACTTCTCTGACTCTCAGAAAGAAAATAGTTAATAATAATTTCTTTCCTTTCAGCTCCCATGGGCCTACCTTCATTGTACAGTTTGCATATAACAGCTAGTAAGAGTAGAATGTACTGAACCTTAAACAAATCTATTAGGATCACCATGGCAAGAAACCGGGAAAATGGCAGGAAAAACGAACAATGATTTTGTAAACCCTCCAAAGGTCAGAAAAAGGCTTTCAGTAAGTATGCAGAGGCTAGAAATCAAATCCCATTTCCTATCATAAGAAACCAGTTGTTTTAGCAGCAGTGGTTAATGTACTGTATGTGAAAGATTTAAGACTAGTTGGAAAGCTTTGCTTCTGTTTTATTAGGCTGCTATTGAAAAGCCAACAGCATAACTTCAACTAGGTGCTTTGAGATTTCTTAATGGGCTGTCAAGGGCAAGACACCAGGTCTGTGCTATACTAGCTCTTTCCTGTACATTAAAACAACAGGGGCCAAATGATCATATACAGAAGTATGAATTACTTGATGCTTTCTCTGTTCCATATGGTCAACCATGTCTTTGGCAATTAATCATGTACAGAATCAGTTGAGTGCTCTCTGAAGCATTGAAGTCAACATTTAGTTGTACCTGTGCCAGTGGGGGCAGTGGGGGTTGCGAGCGTAAAATAGCAGGATGAGGAGCTGCTGGCGCCGAAGCCAGAGCAGCTGGCTTCTATAAACAACACTTTTTTCCTCTTTACCTTTTTTTTTTTTAAAAAAACTTTTCTTTGACAAACATGAGTCATTTTTCAATATCATCCAAAACATGCGGGTTGCTGAGTGAAGCTGTGATATCTGGCATAGTGGATTAATAAACAAAAGGCAGAGAATTGGGTTTAATGTGCCCAAATTACTGGGTGATAACTTAAACCATACTGGCTGTTTCCATCATATCAATGAAAATGAGTGCATTTGATTGTATTTTAAAAGTAAAGAAGAAATGAGCAATGTTTTGTAAGCAATTACTAGCTTTTTTTATTATGGAGGAATTACAACATGTTAAATTAACATGGCTTAATAGATTTCAGCTTCTTTTCCTCCACCCCTTTAAAAGGCACCATGTTCTAGTTTTGTAGAATTTCATCAGGATACTTTTTGCACTGAAAGCAAAATAAAATGACAAAAATAACAGGGAAGATACAGAACAACATTTCATCTCTGCTTACAGATTTTACTCTTATGTTTTTCCTTTCTGTATTAGTTATTGATTTTTTAGAGATAACTGCTATGTTAAAGTAGGAGTGGTTGGTAAAGATTCAGAAGCTTATCCTGTTCAAACTGGTGGTGAGTAAATTAAATCTAAGAGTGAAAAATCTGATTTGTTGACCCAATAAAGTAGAACCAAGAGGCAAACTGTCCCAAGTGCCACTTTAGTTCAGACTGAAGGCTAATTTGTTTGACAGAACACTAGGCTTCATGTCTCCAGCTATACAGTGTTTTTAACCTTAAGTCTGGCTCCTCAAGAGGTCTGTATTGAAGGAAGGAAAAATCTAGCTTTAGAAGATTGAAAATGTACCAGTGTGGGGTTTGGAGTGTTTAGATGTTGCTTTTACTTGCATGTGTGTGAGCATGTCATAGTATTCACCCAGGATGCACACAGTTCAGCAGGGTAGTGGCCTATGGATGTTAAAACAGAGTTTCTTTTGCTGTGTATCTAAGAAAAAAATATTACTGTAATCCTGTTACAAAACCTAGTTTAAATTTTTTAGGTATCTAATTTTGAGTGTATTTCCTGGGTGAATAGAAAGACTTGGTTATAACAGCTTCTATTCAGTCCCATCTAACTGATATATTTTGTCAGTGGGAATGAGAGGTAATAGGGTGTTGGTCTCTTAAAATCTAATCTTAGTACCTTCCTTTCTTACATAATGAGAGAAGATGCTTTGATGGCTGCTGCCTGATAGGTCAGTAGAGCATTAGATTAGTTCTACTGCTGTACCAGGAGGAAGTCAAAGAGTTTAGTTTCCTAGATAGTATGTTTAATGTAGAAGGCTGGATTGACACACTTTATTTATATATATATATATATTTTTATATATATATATATATTTATATATATATGTAAGATATATGTTTGTATACCCTTGGGCTTTTTTGAGAGGTGGGTTGTGTGTTTGTTTTTAAGACCCATGCCATTTGGGATTTACAAGGAAAGGCTTTAAATACATTAATAGATCTATAAGGAGAATTGAGTAAGATTTACTGAAAATATTAACAATACTGCTTATTAAAATGATATGCTGAACAATGAAACAAGGAGTTGCTTCCCACAAGTGATAAGCAGTTTGCATAATCTCATTGCTTAAGTTGTCCAGGATATGTTTTTGCCAGCTCAGGAAGCAGAAGAAAGAAAGTTTCAACAGTTTGTAAACATTACCACCCTCAAGAATCTCTGTGAACACAAGGATGAGATAAGACAGGCTGTAGGGCTGGTTGCATTGTTTATTTATTCTACTGTCCTGCAGTCCCATGTGTGCTGAAAAACACTGAGTCAGTGTTGAGTCCAGTTCAGAAATGTGAAGGCTTCACTCAGCATTGGGCAAAGGGGGCCTCTGCAGACAATTATCTGTCATTGAAAGAATTGAGACACAAGATCGGATTTTCTTTGATGGGATGTGCAACTATAGTGATGTTCAGAAGGTCATTCCTGCTCTCTAGAGAAGGGGTGGTATCAGCCGGGTTTCAGATGGATTTTTATCAGTGTTGATGTGAGGAAATGGCTTTCCCAGCTGATAACATCTTTGACCGAGTTTCTTGAACCCTTGACCTTTATCAGTCAAGGTATAAAATCCCCTTGTTAAAAATAAATCCCCAAACAAGTTACATGGAAAAGAAAGGAACATGTTCCTTTCAAAGGAACATGTTTTTTAATATTATTTTACCCAGAATGCTACTTTATTTGTTACAATTTGAGATTTTTATTGAGATTATAAGAATAGCAAGTTATTAAGAAATGCCTCTATAAAAGCTACACATCAAGCCCTGCACTCACATTCCAGGTAACCTCACTGCCCTCAACACTCCTAGAAAACAAGTAAATCAGTTGAATGGCTATGTATTGTTGTTGTATGTTGCTTAACCATACTATTTCACTCTCCAGGTAGCTGCAACTGTTCTCACAGGGCTTAATAAAGAAGCGTTTATGATGTCAGTGTCAAACTATGCATTTGACTTGAACTATGCACATCACCACATAAATGAAGGGTGTTAACAGAAGGCTGGAGCAATATAATTTCTCTCGGTAAAAATTAAGTTCAGTTTGCAGAGTTACGATGTTCCTGTAGATGGAGGGGACTTCAGGTAATGGAACTCGGAACCAAATTTACAATTTGACCAGCTCCACAGAATTCATGCAATAGCATTATGGGATTGTGACTACTTGGAGAAGTGATCACCCATCCCTGACTGATAACAATCTAATAACATCCTCTCTTTGTTAGATTTTAACTAAAAATTCTTTAGGAACTATCAGTTCTCCATGCTCTGCACTTTGTGAATCACTTATGTTGGGGATTTTGATGTTTGTTGCCTGCAAATAACTATTCTTTCAGCTTTGGGAGGCAGAGCATCTTTAAACTTGGGACTTTACTGCAGTCTCGGAGAGAAGTAGGCACGTCACTGTCACCAGTGGGTTTCCCTGTCCTGTTGTGATTAATGTGGCCATCCAAGGATTCCGAAAGGGAAGTTTGGTGGGCTGTGGTCTAGCTGTATGGCTGTGGTTTGGTCATCCTATAACAGAGAGAAACTGTAGCTGTAGTGCTGTGTCAAGACTTGTACATGATAAATATAAAAGTTAAAGCCTAAGTAGATATATTTATTGTGAATGACAAGGAGTGTTAATTTACACTCATTAAAGAATGTACATCTCATGTGTGTTTTCACATGCTGAAGTCCTCTATCAAATCCTGCTTTAAACTGTGCAGCTGCTGGAAGTGAGGCTGTAAGGTCAGGATTGTTGAAGTTGGCGGATATTAGAGCTTGTGGAAAAGATGTTGTAGGTCAGTGCAAGGGAAACCCATGTCAGGGAATCCTTATCTGAAAATGCTCTCTGGCTTTTTGTTTGCTTTGTAATGTCAAACCAAGGTCAAGAATGTGATCTGTATAGACAGAGTTTTGAACATTTTGAGTTTTTACAAGAAAATGTTCTTTTTGATGTGTAAGTCCCATATGATGGGCTAATGCCTTTTGGTAGACCAACTGATAGAACTGGGAGGTGGGGAGAAAGATGCTTTTTGCTCTTTGTCATCAGACATTGGTACAATAAAATTATTTTCTGTCTCTGTGAACCCTGTCATGCTTGTCTTATGGAATGACCAAGGTGGTAGTAATGCTACTGCTACTTTATGTAGCTTAAGAAGTGTGTAATCTGCATGTTATTGTTTCTCGTGGAAAAAAAAACCCTTTCAGACCCAGGGTAGATCTTCCTGTTTTCACAAACTAAAGATGATAACAATCATTTCTCTCACAGAATCCCCAGAGGAATTTTAGTTTGGTAGGGCAGAATGTAACGTGTATGTGATTTTGAGGAGGAGGCAATATGCCATGTGTTTTTGTCACATTGTTCCTATAAGAGAGATTATGCTGGGAATAGGAATTGCAGCTCTTAGTTATGTTTGAGTTGTGTTTTCAAAGTCACATATGCAGCTCTTCAGGTTAGAAACTTTTTTTTTTTTGCCTCCTTTACTGTGGAAAAAATAGGTTTGTGCAAGCATTCTGTCTATTCTGTCATCCTTCCCAAAAGCATTTAGATACATGTTCTGCAAACATATCAAAGTAAATGAAGGTTAGAATAGCAAAAACAGTTAAGTGTATATCAGTGGCTGGTTAAGGTGAAAAAGACAATATCTTCCCTGGAGGAAGAGACTGTTGCATTGACTCTGCCGTGGTGACTCTGCTGCACATCAAGTCAGCACATGTGCACTGGTGGACATCTGGCTGGTCAGTAGTATAAGCATCAACACGTGCCATGTCCTTCCCAAGTTGGCAGGGATTGGGAAGTGTAGGGGAAAGAAGGGAAGGAAGTGGTAGGTGAGTTAGTGAAGGCAAAGATGGAGTGATGGATTTAGAGTTAGCTTGCTGGCTGGATGAAGGATGATAGGAAGATCTGCATTTCTGTTACACCAATGTTAATTGTCAACACAACATTTGGGAAGGCCAGTAACTTTCAGTCTGCAGAGACTGTGTGTCATCATACTGTGCAGATGACTTAAATAAATTGCATTTATAGATATGTATATTTTTAGCAGGTTTTAATTTATTCTATGCGTGAAAATATTTTTCTACTTGTTTAACTGAAATATTTAATGATAAAGAGAACATGGGGACATCATCAGAAATTCCTTTCAGAAGATACAGTAAAAACAGGTGTTTTCATTAGCTTTACCAAAGAGCAAATGGGGAGAGTGAAATCTCCCAACAAATGCATTGAAGAAAATTCTTCTAATATTATTTGATACCAGATAATATTTAGAAAAGAAAGGAACTACGCCTCAAGAAAATGATGCCTAGTATGCACAATGTCTTGTCGTGATACTTAAGGCAATGAGATTTTAAGGTTTACCTTATATGCCATGTATATTGATTAAATACCAAATATATGGTGGCCATTTCTAACCATCATTTACTGTATTGATTTGTCAGCAGTGGAACTGTAATAAAAAAAGCTATTGATTTACTGTCCTTATTTGCTTATGGGCTTTTTATTAATTTTACACATTGTTTCCTATTTCTAGATTATAATTTTTATGTGTTTCCTCTCTTTAAGACAAGTCTGGTCCTCTCCGAAGTTAGAAAAGAACAACAGATTGAGGAACAAAGGAATGAAACCATCAACTGCTTCCTGCTAGTCCTTAAGGAGCGACAAAGGCTGCGTAAAGAATGGACAGTAAGGTGGGAAACACTCCTATAAATCCCCTTGCAAACTGACATTTTCAAAAAAATTTCAAAATTTTCATTGTTCAAATAGTAATTCCTTGAATGGAATAGTCAGTGTCTCTGCTTCTGATTTCAGAGTTACTTTGTGGGGTAGACTGCTCCCTTACTGTGCTCACATAATGGAGGCTATTGATAATAGCTTGAGGCAACATATATATATATATTTGAGGATTGGTGCCACCTCAAGTGCCCTGAGGTTTTCCATATATTGCTGACAATATGAGCAATGCTCTTTGCTGGCATGCTATGCTAAATGGACACACTGGTTGGCTGCTTTCTTTGTGATCCTGCCATTTTCCCGTGGGATCCAACTGGTGTTAACTGGGTTCTGTTGGGTGAGATTGGCATAAGTGTATGTATTGCTGGAGTTCATATTATGACTGGTTTATTATATGTAGGTCTTAATAGAACTCATTGCCATGGTAATAGATCAGGTCAACAATTTTAAAAAGACGTTTGTGTTTCTGTTTGGAAAGGTTTGTTACTGGAATGTAGCCTGAATGCATTTCAGAAGCTACAGCTACACCATACTTTTGGTTTGCTCAGAAACAGGTGAATAGAAGCAGAATTTCCACCATATGCCACCTTATGTCTTTCTCTTTAGCTGTTAAATGAGTTGATGTCACCCTTTTCCACATTTATTTCTAAAAGCTTTAGATTTATACTCATTTCATAATCTTACTATTTTCTTGTTCATGATTTACATTAAGTATCTATCAGTCTATGAAACTTTTCTACCAAATATACAGCTTTTCTTTTAAACCAGGTGTTCTTATTTAAAATTAAATACAGTTTTTACTAAAAAGTAATTTTTAATGCAGAATTTGTAAATGAGATTTTTTTAAAATGAGATTTAACCCTTAATTGGCATTATTTTTTACCTGCACTAAATATTCCATTTAAGGGAACTCTTCTGTGGTTTGTTGTAGTTCTTGAAAACTGGGATAACTTTTTAAAAGCAATCTGTAGATTTTGGATCTGACACTTGAGTGTCTTTGCTGTTCCAGACAGTTACAGTGAGTGGACTTGAAATATTTTAGAAGCTTTAGATAAAATATAAGCATATAACACGTAATCATTTTGCAAATTAGAGGCTGCATTTTATAAGTTTGTGTTCTTATGAGTATGGAATATTTATTTGTGTATTACTCAGTTAAGAACTCCGAGTAAAATATTGTCCATATTATCATGTGGGTTTTATCCTTTTTTTTGAGGAATTTAAGGAGGTTTTTAGTTGTTTGAGGTTTCTTTTTGGGGGGGGGGGGGGGGATGGAGTTTGCCTTCCATCACTGTGCTTGCTAAATAATGCAAACATTTTGGCCACATTGGAGACAGGGGAAATCACTCAAGGCTTTTCTGGGACATTCTGTGCATCTTTGTTGTGAACCAGAGGGGAAAGCTTCTAGTGAGTCAAATATCAGTTTAGTGTTCCTTTAGTTTAACAATAATTCCCTAATACATGAAGTCATCACAAATAATAGCAATTGGGGGTAATTTAAAGATCAGGTGGGTTTCTGTGTTTCTGGCCTCTGCTGGCTGCTCGGAGTGCTCCAAGGCTGGAGCCAGGGCTGCAGTTGGAGCTGTAACCTCGTCCCTGACAGAGCAGCACTACAATTTTGGGGGGTGGGGAGAGGCACAAGCAGATGAAGTGCAGGCCTTCTTAAAACTAAACACCTGAAAGAAAATTTCAAGAGCATTGTGCCTTGAAAGTTCTGAAAGAAAGTGTCCTTTGAGTATTAAATATCCATAATCCTTTTTCTTTCTATTTGATGTTTCCCATTCCAGTGACCTATCTGAGAGTCTCATCCATATGAGCTGCATAAACAGGCTGTTACCATACACCTCACTTTACTTCATCAAAGCTCCTGCTCCATGTCTGGAATGAAACACTGGCTGTGGTAGCCATCGAGCACACGGTGGTGAAAGTTATAAAACGTCCGCCGTGGTACAAGCAGGGCTGCTCATGTTTTAGAGATCAGTCTATTGTGTACTTTGGAATTACATGAGAAAAATGTGCTTGGACAGGAAATAATTAGCACTTGTCAAAGGGCAGGCAATAGGTTACAGTATTTTACTTTCAACAGGCTATCAGGGGATCAGCTAGATTAGATAATAGAATTTTTTTCCTGTGGAAGTTAAATACAGATGACTCTAATTACCTTACATTGTGCATTAGAGAGCAGATTATGAGCAGTACAACTTCAAGAAATTTAGGTCAATGAAGGGAGGGCAACTGGAAGAAAACTTTACTGTGTATTTGGTCTTTGTAGAGTTTTGTAGTCATTCTGTTCTTTCTGGTGCTTTATTTGTGTCATTAACACCTGAAATGACACGCTGAGAACTGGTAATACAAACTGATTGAACTTTTAGAAATTTAGCCTTCCTCAGAGAAAGGCATATGTACTGTTCTGATATGTATCTACATGGTTAAAGCATGCCCTTGTGTTATGTGCTTAAAGTTGTACCAGTGTTTCTGCATGTTAATGAACTGAAATGACTCCTTGAGATTTTTTTTCAGCTCCACAGTCCAAAACTCATGGCAGTGTGCTTAGTGTTGCAGCTCAGCATTTCATATACTTTTGAGGCAAAGATGTCAGTATCTCAACTATCTGAACTGGTCTTTTAGGGATTCAAGTTGTTCTCTGAGTGGTAGCGATCCCAAATACTTCAGGTAGGACTCAGTGAATGTCTTCTGAGTGTTAACAGAAACGGTCCAGAGTTTCTAAAGCCCCAGATTTGTTTATACTACGTGATAGTGCCTGATGGACAGGTTGTTATAGCTGTTAAAGAGCTTCTCTAGCCCTTTGAACTGACCCCTTCTTGACCTCTCCTTATAGAAGGTCACTGTTCACCTTATAAAGTGAGGGGAAACCTTGGATTCTACTGTAGCAAATAGACGGTGAAGGGAACAGCTGTGAATTTTGGACTAACCATGCAAACCTGTATAGACTTTTTAGGGTCACTGTATGATAATGAAAATTGCTACCAAATTATATGGAAATTTAACAGCAATAGTGGGAAAGAGAGGGTGGAGTCTAATGCATTTGGTTTGATAAATGAAGTGTGAAGTTACCCATCTGGCTCTAGACAGCCCTCTTTTTCTCTACGAAAGGGAAACATTTAAAAATAACCATGGTACATCTAGAATCAATGACCCATACAGAGAGCTGGAATAGATCAAGATTTAATGGTGACTGTGGAAGAAATTATCATTTGAAAAGTGAGACAAAGGATGAAAAAGTACAGTTCAATATCTGCACCTGATTAATTTTTTGAAAAGGGCTTAATATTTTTCCCCATTGATGATGCTATTGCCATTTTTTATTTTACTTTTTAACTGGAACCAGAAAAGTGGTTGTATCATAAAGAAACAGTTTGGCCAAAAAAAAAAAAAAAAAAGAAGTACTTGAATTTCAAGAGAGGATGTTGCACTTTTCCCAACCAGTAAGTGCCTGAGAGAACTGGACTGTAGTTAAATAGAATTGTAGTTCTTATCTCTCCTAATAGAACTTGTATCATGTTATAATAACATTGTCTTTAATGCTTGGATGACATAAAACAAAAACCAATTAAGCAATTAAATGCAGTATTTTTCATAGATGTATATTTTCTACCAAACTAATTTATCATCAATGAATCAACAATAGATTAATTTAAAGTAGTGTTTAGCTGCATTGAAGTTATTGACTGCTAGGAAAAAATATGGTTGGTTAAACCATTCCTAAAATATGTCTTTTTTAAATGGAAAAATTTTATTAGTACAAAATGATTTTATTATGACACAGACTCTGATGTCCATTTTGCTATTTTCCTCAGTGAAATTGTACCATTTGTCTTAGGGGAAATTCAACCACATATTGGAAAATATAAACTGTAGGAGAAGGACATAATGGAATGGAAAGTTTGATAAAATTATTTATGATCATTGTATTTTCATAGTTTTGCTACTCAGCCAAATTCTGAAATCTTAACCTCTCTAAATCATCGTGTAACGACAAATTGACATAGTGAAAACAGAATAAACGTTCAATAAATAGTTTGTACCAAAGTAAACACAAAATTCTTCTGGTTCGTGAGATAAACAGCAGAAAAGTGTTAATTGATTATATCTTGTAAGAATCAATAACTTATAACCTTGCATCATTGAAATAACACAATAAAAATCTATTTTTATGAGGTCATTCTACAACCCATAATATTTTGTAGATTGGGTCACTATATTTCTAGAGTTGTTATATTCTTCCATCTTTGCACAGCACTGAAAGAAAGAACCTCTTACTCATAGCAAATCATATTAGTTTCAGGTTTCAAGTCAGATTTGAGCTATAATTCCTCAGCGTTTTTTGCCTTTGTCAAACCCCTTCTTAGATCTCACAGTTTTGACATAACAATGTAAAGATATGTATTTATTTTTTCTAACTACAGTGAGCAGTTACACTGTTAAGGTACTCAGCTCTCAACAGTGAAATCTGGATTTTTGTGTGCATATTTATATAGGAATTTAAATTATAAGTGCCTGCTGTGACAGTTGAGTCCTACTCTGTGATAGCGCTGTTCTGTTCTATGAGAACAATGAAGAATCTTAGAGTGGAATCCTAAAATAGTATGCATGTTAAATGAGAAACAAACAGGAGGATTTTATATATTTTCTGTTTTGAAGAAAAAGTTGTGTTTTTTTTTTTCTTACGACTAACCTCTTTATACCTCAGAATTTTAGATCGCAATTAAGAAGGTAATTGAGGTAGATTTTACTCTTTTTAGCTCCAGTAAGAGAAAGTGATGTTGATGTAAAGAAGGACTGTGTCTTCTCTGTAACAGAGGAAAAGGTGATGGGTTAAGAAGTTAGCATGGGCTTTGGGAAAATTGGAGGTTTTTTTTTTTTCCTTTTTTCTCAGACTTTGTGTATTGTGAGGAACTCACTGAATGCTAGTTTTTAAATGAAATGTGATAATACCAGTTGAAAGACTGGTTGATAAATACTGAATTTACCCTTTCACAGGCCTGGAAAGAAGATAAGTATATTGAAATAATGTGAACTCTTCAGAAACTACTGCAGTGGGATCTACACTAGTTCCAAAATTTAACAGACAAACTGCAGAGGCATCAAAGTTTGGCTGAGAGTGAGTGGAAGTATTTGAGTTGTTTAAAACTTTTGTGGTCTCTTTGTGTAACATACAAATGACAGATTTTTTTTTTTTTTTTCCATATGGTGGAATCCAGGATCCATGTTTCTGAAATTAATAAGGATTTCAGTACATACAGCTGTGTTGTTTTTTTTTTTAATAGTTGTCCTCTCTGGACAAAATGTGTGTCAGTGGAAATGGATACTGAGCAAGTTAGCAACAAGCATAGACCAAAACTTTCATTCATCATTTTGGAAATCACAGGGAGGAAAAAAAAATATATTTGGATTCTTTGATATTCATGTTTTATATGTGTGTATATGCTCCTTAAAAGAAGAAAATGAAACTGTTCAGCATCCAGTATGTAACCTAAAACAGGTTTTCAGAAAGTAAATGTACTTAGACTGTGTGCAGAAAGTAAACTGTGGCTTAGCTAGTAATCCTGGGTACTGTATGTTAATCAAGAAGATGCTTTGAGACAGACTGAAAACCAACCTTGCAGCTTTCAAATGAATGTAGAAAAACACTGCGGCTTCAATGAAGTTGTCAGGTCTCCTGCTGTAGTTATGCTTAGACATCAGCTGCCTTGTTTGACCTTTGACTTCTCTCCAGTTGCTTATTACCAGACTTCTTTTGCTTCTCGTGACCCTTCCTGTTTTCTGCCTCTGTCTTTCACCTGTGTTCCTTGTATGGAGGAGTCATTGAAGCAGCCAAGCTTGGGATCAATAGGTGCAAGTACTCTACGGAACAATGGAAATGCGGCTTGATTAAATGCTGCTGTTTAGCTGCTCCTTTGAAACTGTCTTGACCCTTTACCCTTGAAAAGACTATCTGTTTACAAGCTGTGGCTGCTTACAGAAAATGCTTCTTCTTACCTTGTGATGTCACTATATACACAGGAAATATGGTGCAAAAAAAAGTTATTTGGTGTTGGGACCTAAACCAAATTATATTACGGGGCAGTCTAAAAGAAGTTGCAGAATTTCAGCTTTGTGGTTGGCTTTTGTCTGTGTCAGACTCTTTCATTAAGACCCTTCGTAGGGATTGTTTACTCTGAGAGTTTACTTTATCTTTTTAGTTCAGTTTTAATGGTTCACTTCTGTAAACCACAGAGATGCATCATCCTATACCTGAATAACAACTGAATCAAAGTTCTTTGGCATTTTCCTTTTTTGATTTCTTGATTTTTCTTCTTGTTGTGCTAGATGGGTTTTTTGAAAGATAATTCAATGGCACTTCAAAAACTGGCAAATGACACAAAATTAGTCCTTATTTATAGTGCAATTAAAGTTTCAAAAATGAGATAAAGAATTTTCCCACTCTATCAGAGAACCTTTGATGATTTATTATTTTTATGTTTGGTTTTACTTGGACAGGCTTTTAAAGTCAGCATGGGTGACATTTCCTTATTTATGTAAGCTCACATAATTGCAGTAGAAGAAGGATAGTTAGTGTTGTTTTTTCCATTGCCTTGACAATGATTTTCTCACTACCACTGGGAGACACCTGCATGCTGGAAATTGAGATTATTGCATTTCAAGGCTGCAGGATACTGGAGATTGACTAGATCACAGAGGTGACAAATTTATAATCTGTGGAGACAAAGTGTTTAGCCACATCATCAGACAGTTGAACCAAAAAGTAGCATTAGCATCAGCTGTCGTCTTTCCTGTAGGAGAGAATGGTGTCTCCCAGAGGCAGGGGGAAAGGAGAAAAGCTGGGAGAATTCCATGTTGTACTGTGCTCTGTAACTGTCCACATTAGCTAAAAATCTGGTATTATAGACTAGGGATAAAGTGTGAGTGGTCCAGTGAATGCAAAATTATCATGGGTTTATTTCTCTTTACCAACTGAGGTTTATTTTGTGCAATATCAATCCATACTTCCCTCTGCCTTCAGCAAAATGTGCTGATGTCATGGTATGTAACATGTCCGTTGAACTACTGGCAAACAGTATGAACTAAAACTTTGTCTAAAACTAGACATTAATTTGGAGGTGTGTTAAATAATCTGTACATTACCAATACTTACAAAACAGAGGGTAACATAAAGGGGTTCCCTTGCCAAATGGTGTGTGTGCTGATCATGGTGCAACATTAATGAGCAGATGCTTATGTAAGTTCATGACTTAAGTCCTAAATGCTGTCAGCCTTGTGTTATTAAAGTTTTTCCACATGTATAGAACTTGATGGCTCCAAGGACTGGCAATGAAATACAAAGCCTTTTGCTTTCAGGTCACCAGTTTAAATATGGTTCAGGTAGGTAGTGCCAAAGATTATTCCCGTTGGGTATCTGTGTTTGATGGCCTATGCAAAATGCATCGGTTCTCCAACCCTACTAGGCAGGTGTGTATATCACATAAAGCAACTGCTACAGCTGACACTAATAGGTACCCTTGCTGGCATTTTTGGAGCAGCCAAAAATTAAATGAATGTAGAAATTGAGCAAGATGCTGAGAATGCTCTAAGCAGTCTAGACTGTGGTTGTGAGGTGGTGATAAGCCAATGAGTGTCATGGCTGACTGTGGGCAGAAAGAGGCTGTCATTGCTCCACAGTTTACTTGTATTGCAGTTATAGAAGCGTGCACAGATAATCATATGCTGGGAGAGAGGCAGGGTAAATTACTGGACAATCTTAACAGGATTGACGAGAGGGAAGTGCAGTCCACAGGGAGGTCAAAGAATGGGTTGGAGGTGTATCAAGTAATCAGAGAAACTAGTATAAACTGGAGAATAGAACTTGCTTATTTTCACTGCTAATGAGATCTTTGGGGCATTTGAACAGTTTAAGTTAGCTATTTTTATTTGTTCCATTTATTTTGTCTGAATTTTCAATAATTAATATATCATTGATGTGGAATTATTAAATGATCAACTATGGTGATGTTTAAAATAACTGAAAAAGGAAGTTGGCATTTCTTAAGCTTAAGAGGCTCTGTAAAAACATAGAACTTGAGAACCTGTTATAAAACATACATTGTTTTCATATTCTTTGTCTTATTTTGGTAAATGACAGTAGCCCCAAATGGCAACAGTGCTTAAAGCATATGTAATAGCAACAAGAAAATCCTACTATTCAGTAACTCAACCACCTGAGAACTCTTCTAGAAGTATGCAACCCCCAGAAATATGAGAGTACTCATATTTCCACATTGCTGTATTTTAGAGCTTATCTAACCCAGAGTGTGGTGGAGCAGATAGGACTTACAGGTGGAAAGGTGTTAAACTAATAGTGGTGGACATCAGTGATATGATTAGAAATTGAGAGAAATAATTGAAACAAAAAGTATCTTGAAAAGATTGAGAAACAGGCCTTCAAAATACCGGGTTTGCGGGGGAAGCCAAGAAAAGTCTATTTATTGAGTGTTGAAGTGAAGGCACTAATACTGGGAGAAAAGAGTATTCTGCTGGAAAATGAGAGTTCTGAGAATTCTAAGAGCTACTAATAAGAAGGTATTCCACTTTTTCTGCAAGAGTAAGCTGAATGGATCCATCAGTTATGCCCAAGAATATGCTGGAGTTAGATTTAGCTCGAAATTACACTGCAGGGCTTTTTCTTGTGCAAGTTTAGACAATACTGTTAAAATTTTTGACAGTTTTTTTTCTCATTTTTACTTTCTCACATATGTTACTACGTCAACATTTGGTCTTTCTGAGATTTGAAAAATATTCTTATCAGAATTATTTTTGACCACCTAATTAAGGTGGATTTGAGCAAGTGCACAGGAGGTGTAAGGTACTCAATGTATCCACTCCAGCATAGATGACTTGCTGGCTGCACAGCATGTTTATTGTAAGATGTAGTTTACTGCATAAAAGATCTAACCATTCTATATTAGGCTCTTCTGAAAGCATTTTAGGTATTTGCACTTCTTTTTATATTTGGAAATACAGATAATCCCCAAATCCACATGTGTATTATTAACAATTGATAGGCAGGTTGGAGGAGGGGAAAGGAGGGGAGAAGAAGGATTTGAGAGGTAAGAGGGTGCAATGTTGGAGAAGGTTTTAACTGTTTTGCTTGCCTGTAGGTGACACTGTTGCATCATTTATCTGTACGTTTTCACATATGTTGTCCAGGGACAAAAAAAAAGTTCCATTAAAATAATTTGAGAGATTCAAAAAAAGTACATTTCACTAATGATTCCTTAAGCCTTGGCTAGAGAGTAGAGTCTTAGATACAGGCAGATGAATTGCATGTTCTCCTTCCCAAAGATGGCAGCAGTTTATAATATTATTTCTGATTAACTAGCTCACTAGCATTGCATCTTCAGTTCAGTATTCCCTTGACAGGCAAGATGCTAAAAAGATTGCTCTGCATGTTTCTGAAGACTAATGTAATAAACCAGGATGATAATACACTGATGAAAAAAAAAATCTTAATTTGCTGCTAAGTTACAGCAATAAAAAGTTAAAATGTTTTTCTTTACTCAAGTCATTTAAATTAATAATGTGTGCCATTAACTGAAATCTCACAGAGGATTTTTTCTTCTTTGCCATTAAGTCTGCTGGCTGCAGCGAAAATGAAATATTCTATGAGGCTTGAGCAATCATCTATCTCTAAGCTACAGTGTGCCTGCTGCCAGATGTTCAGGTGCTGGTGCTGCTGCTTTGACATGTATATCTCTTCCAGGCAAAAAAAACAATATATACATCAGTCCAGGTGCAAGGTGGCCTTGCCAGCAAACCTGCCTCCTCCTAGCAGTGACACTCATCCACTCCCCGTCAGAGTGTGTACGTTGGAAGGGGATTGTAATTAACCCCTGGAAAGCATAGGTTTCACTAAAGTGATGTGCACAGTAATGATATTGTTAGCTTCCTTAATTTCCAGTTTCACCATCAATTATGCCATGTGTTTCATCCAGTTGGTGCTACCCTCCCAGTGTTAATTATAACCTACAAGACTGTTACAGTTAATTTTATGGCAAGCATATTGTCTCTTCAAGGCTCCACAGCAGCTCATAAATTATCTTGAAGGTAAAATGTAACTTGGGGAACTAGTTATGAAAATTCCATCCATCTCGCTTAGGAGGTGCAGCTGCTACTGTCAGCTGCCTCGCTGCTGCATTGTGAAGGAATTATGGTGGGTCAGGTTTAAGAGGCGAGGCCCAGGCTGTCACGGAGGAGAAAGGCTGTCCTGGCCCTGTCAGACAAGTACCTTCTGCCAGTCCCTTGTGGTTTCACTTTGCAGGCAGTAAAAGGCAGGCGGTGCAGGTGGATAGTCCCCAAGCTGTCTCTATTCATTACTTTACAGAAACTTGTTTTAGGTAGGCAGGTACGGAGACCTTTTCACTGTTGTCATAATGTTAGGCATCATCTGCAAAGTGCAAGATAGATAACTCTATAAATAACTCGCTGTTCTGTTGGGCTGGAGTAGTGGAGAAAAGATGATTAGCGCTGTAGAGGCACATGAAATAGCTCGCTGGTTTGTAAAATGACTGTTGGTTTAATTGTAGCAATAGCTTGGTCTGGAAGAGCACATCTGTTCGCCTTTATTTGGAATACACAATAAGAGGAGGTGCAATTTCACTGCTAAGTAATTTGTGTTGGAGTTTCACATTAAATAAATTAGCATGGGTTTATATGGGCATTATTTATGACATCTCTGTGAGTATCCTGTTTTTTTGCTGAAAGAACTTCAAACGCTCATTTCTTAAAAAAAAGGGGGGAGGAATAATTAAAATACAGCAGCCCACAACTCAGAACAATGAGATCAGTGTTCAGTACTATTTAAATTTTTGTAGTACACTTTTATTATTACTATAATGCCTTATTCTGCTCTTTATAATAATAATACAAGACTACCATAGAATACAATTCCTTGTTCTGCTATATTTCTTCCTTCAATATTTTGTATTTCAATAGTTTTAAATGCTCTTAAGCTTTGGGCGTTCCTTTAAGAATAAAACCAAGGTGCAAATTGAATTTCCTGAGAGGCTTTTTATTCTTCCACTCTTTTACCTTTCAGGAGGCATTCTGTATTTACAGTGTTGTTTCCTAACCTCATTTACAGCTGGGAGGGCATATGAGAAGGAATACTGAAAGCTGATACTTTTCCGTAGGCAACCGCTGTGCAGATGTGAGTGTGCAGGCCCATTGTGAGTGAGTAAATGTTATGAATTCAGTTGAGAAAATGAACAAACACAGTAATGAGAAACAGTAAGGATAATCCATCTAAATATATGTTGGTTGTTTGTTTTGACAGTCTTCATTCAGTTTTAATTATTTTTGATCATTCATTATACAGCAAAGAAAAAGTGCTCAAAATAGTGCTGACATTGTAAATTAGACCTCTTATATGTTTGAAAAAGGGGAAAACAAGGCTCTTGAGAGACTGAAAATTAGTATGCTTTTAATGTATGTTCTTTATTGCTTTTCCCTAAGAATTTACAGTAAATGTGCCTTGTGATATCTTTTAGAGGTCCATTCTTTCCGCAGAGTCAACAGCACACAGTTTGGTTTATTCCCAGAAGAAACAACTAAGTTTCAACTGACCAGAATCCTGTATTTCTGTTTGTTTAGTTTTTTTAGAGGGAAGCTGTGCATTAGTTACAGCCTTGGGCAAAGTGAGGTGTAAAAACAGAATTGCCTCAAGAGCAGACCCAGAGGCATTGCTTCTAAGACAGTTCCTTCTTGGCTTCATCCTTACCTTGTCTCCCACGGAAGAGGGAAAATTTTAAGTGTTGCTGGTATATCCTGTTGAATGTGGGGTTGCTTCACCTGGTCATGTATGTCATTATCTCCTACACTGTAGGATGTCGACCTCTACACAAAGATTATTCGTCAGTACTGCCAAAGCAATTGTGGGGTACTTTCCAGTTATGATTCTGCATCACGACTGGGAAGAATCTGCAACTGCTGTAGGATAGTTCTCAGGAATTTGTGTAGGTAGATAAGACTGGGGACAGGAGAAAGGTCTGAGAATTTTGATGTCCCATAATGATTTCTTAAGGGATAAGTCGACTGCTGAGTATCCAAAAAAATAACATTTATTTTGCTTAAAATCATGTGAAAATATCTGGTTTATCGTTATCATCATCTCTTCTCAGCTTGATTTTGCACCATTGCAATATTACTGAGTTTAAGAGAGTTACTCTTGATTTGAGTGTGATTGAGAAGAGAATCAGAGCACAGGCCCTGGTAAATATCCTCTATGTTTTCTTGTGATGGTATCTTGGACTTTTATTGTGACACTGTTGCAGAAAGATGCATCCTATTTGAAAAGTCTTTATGGTTTTAATTTGACACATAAAATGGTCATTACCAAAGTCATTCTCTTTTAAACATAAAAAATATTTTTTATGCAATTGAATAGGAAATTTTTTTTTCCAGAACAAAGTACCTTTATTTCTTGACTCTTGTCCAACTTTGATAGGTAAAAACTGAATTTGGAAAGAGAACTGTGTAGAACTGTGAACTTGTTTTTTAGGAAAATGGATTGAAGTAGCTGTGAAATAATTGGAAAGAAAACAGCTTAAGAGTTGGATCCAGACTATTCAGTTTCACAGGCAAACACATTTAAAAAATGTTGCTGTTTCTTGCTTAACATGACTCAATATGTTCTATTATCAACCCAAGAAAAACTGAATTTTCAAAATAGCCTCAGTATTAGTCCATAGATTCAAAAAAACATTTGGAAAAAAAGGATTTGTTTCTGACTTGAGTCTTATTTATGACATACAGAATTTAAACTTTTTTTTCTTGTAAAAGAAGTAGTTTAAAAGAATACAAACTCAAATGTTTACCAGTTTAGTGCACTATCAACCTAATGAATTTCTAAGGATAAGAATAATTTTGAATATAAAAGGGATTTAAATCAGTGATAGGTTGTGCAGATTAGTGTTGAAGCTTGATGCTTCAAAATGTATAAAGAAACTGTGATTTTTAATAGTGTTGCAGTAGAAAAAAAATGGGGGTTGAGTTTTCTGCATGCTAACAATGAATTTTAAGTTCCAGTAGCGTGGGGGTGGAGGGCCTCTGTGCAGTTTAAATTTTGTGAAATCAATGGAGTGCTGAACACAGTTGACCATTTACTCATTCAGTTTGCCCATGAAAACAAGTCACAGTACTGCTTATCTCCTTTATTTTGCACTAATATAGGAAATTCTGGTGTGAAACAATTTTTATAGTCTTTTATTTCACAATATTCCCATACCCTGCTCTTTTTTTTTACTCTGAGATGGAGAATCACTGTTCTTCACTATCGTTTTAGGGCCTTCTGCTCTGTTTTTTCTCTGTGTAAGACAGCTGCTCTATAATTTGCCTTGGCTGAGAAGTGTAAAACTTGGAGTAGGATTGCTTGACTACCATAATACCATGTAAATTTAATTGTGTAATCAAAGTTACATGATTAAGAAACATGATGATGATATATATTTGGTTCCTGGCTCAACAGAAGTATGAAACAAGATCATTTCAAGAACACGTATAGTCTCTTGGAAGGAAAATGTAAATAGAATCACTTATGTGTTTGAGTTTTCATGTGTTCAAGGCAAGCTACTGTAAGTGTATGTCTGACTTTTAGCATGAATTTGGGTCCTCTTTGTCATTAGTAATTCAGTTTAACTGTGCACACAGAAGTACTTTGTTGAAGGCATATTCTATTGATGGATTTGGACTACAGGGATTTCTCTGTCTACAATGTCCTTCTGTAAAAGGAAATCCTCTTGGTATTTCACCAGAGTATTTTAAAGCAAACCAACAAAGTGACCAAAACAAACAAAAAAGTCCCTCGAAAGAAAACCAAAACCCCCTTGAAATTTATGAAGTACCTATGTTTATGAAATATGTAACTTTTCTTTTTTCTCACTAGAACCTATTAGCATATGCATTACCATGCTAACATAGATGCAGATCTTGAAAAGTGCTGACTGACTTTCTACAGACTCTGAGTTGCTAACTGATATGAAAAATTCTAATCCTTGAATTTTTACTAATTTTTATTTTTTATCCTACAGAAGGAACTGTAAGAAAACAACATGCTGTAAAATATTTTTAAAAAAGTTTAATTTCTTAAGCGAACAACTTTTAAAAATGTATCAGTTATTACAAGGGGCAGTTGAAAATGAATACAGAAAAATAATTTTGTTTGCCTACTCATTTTTTTGCTCAAAGCCTGACCTTTTTTTTAAGCATATTATTTTTCTTTGTCACACACAAAAAAATAACCCTACAAGATTTATTGGCGTTTGTATGGAAAAAATGAAAGGATTTTCATGTTTTGTAAGAAACTTAATACACTCTCACAGATGGCCCAGCTCAGGTGTGATTTTAATTATGAGATAAAACAAAGCCCAACACAGTAGGAAGTAGTCTTAATAAACGGCCTGAAGCTTTTGTCTTCATGTGTCAAAAAGCCTTTTTATTGTGTGATGAATTTTTTTTTTCTAGCCGTTTCCAAAAAATGGTTGGAAAAAATATAAGGGCTTCCAAAGTTCAAGTGAATTATTTTGGTCAAGTAAAAAATAAGAATTTTTTTTCCATTTCATTTTTCCTGCCAATAAGTTGAGGCTGCTTCTGGCAAATGATAGAAAAAATGCATTAATAATAATTAAACCTGCAAGGACACTAATGCTTTATTTATAAGTTAAATAATTTTCTATTTAGATGTTGTCATTGTTTATTGGTGTATCACATTGCTTAGTAGTAACAAAAATTAAGAATTTGTTAAGCCTGGCTTAAACTGCACTGTCATAAACTAATATTAATTTAAACCTTGCTATGGTACTCAGCCTTCATTATTAAAACACAAATAGTATGATCCTATTGTTAAATATTACTAATATATTATAATAATGTTGTACTGTCTTTCCCTTAGTGGGGAATTATGAGGACCTCATGTTAGGACCTCAGTGTCCTGACATAGTTAATTATCCATAGATAATGGTTTTCAGCAGTAGCTGTTCTGAACATCACAACCTCACTGTTAAGGGCTTAATAAATATTTGCAGACTCAGGTGCAGAGCACCTCCGTCCCCCTCTACAGAAGCAAACAGCTGGGGTTGCTTTCCTGTGCTATACATCACATACAGCATCTCATTTGTTGTGGCAAACCTAATGGTGCAAATGGCAAGTTTTATGTCCTGTGCTATACTGGGCTAATGTTTGTTGCAGATATGCTAACTTGCCTTTCAGGAGTCATCTGTCTTTTCCAGTGCAGAAATATCTTGGAAAGCAGAAACTTCTGGGGTTCATTTACTTGAATGCTGTTTAGATTGGTGAAATCATTTAAGACTTCGTTTTAGAGTGTATAACTGCTGTCACCTCTGATGCTGGAAGGTGGAAAATGATAACCAGATGGTTCACAATTGAATTCTGTATCCACAAGCTTACTTTTAGGGAACAGTTATTTGTAATAATTGTTTTAATTATAGGAGAGTGAAAAGCTTAATCTTAATGAGCTTTTACAAGTAATACAGGTTAGAGATTTTTATTTGTGTGTGGTTGAATAAGTTTCACGGGAGGAAGTACCCATAAGGTTCAGGTAGCTGTGTATCATCTTAAATTATGGCTTGGAATATTGGGTTATTCTTACATAACATCCCAACTTTAATTGCTGTTGAATAATGAAGCAAAAGGATGAAACTCTAAGTTCATGTTTGTGGAACTAAGCCACATTCAGAAAGAGGCATTCTATCAGTGGTACAACTTTTATGGTCTTTGGTGATTAGTTGTCAGTAAACCTCTCTGTCTAATTAGTCGCCATAGCAGTAATATTTAAAATGTTACTCAAGAAATTATTTAACATTCAGTCCAAAAAAAAAAAACAAACTGAGCTTAAATTCTTCATGTTTTTCTCATAGATTTCAATGCTTTCAACAAAGGCCTCGAGATAAAGTAATTTTTTTTCCCCTCTGAAGTTTTCCATTCTCTGCTTCTTCCTTGTCCTGCCATCCATGCATCCTTGGTCCTAATCCTTTTTCATTTGGGGATTTTAAGGGTTATATTGTATTAATTAATCTCTTCTAGTCATATTCATCATGTGTTATGAGAAGGTATAATATAAAAAGTAGTCTATAATAAATAATGATGTGTTTTAACCTTTTGACCGTGTGCTGACTGAGGGAGCATTTGAAAGAACAGTGTATGGTCCATGTTCTACAGGATTTATAGTCCAGTTTAGGCAGGAAAATTATCCTTGTCTGTCTTGTTCTGTGTGCATTAAGCACTGTGATTCTCAGTTTGTGTAATGATAAGTGCTCTATTAATATTTATATTTTGTAGGAAATCAGTTGTTGTTGAGTCAAGGGTAGCGATCATATTTGCCTTGCTGGGTGCCTTGACTTGCATGGTTTGCCATGAAGCATCGTTCTCAGCACTGATTAGCCTGGTCTCTGAAACACTTCTGACTGGTTTCTGGTTGTCAAACACACAATTTTTTTTATTCTCACAACTTGGGAAAACTGTAGTGACCGTAGGAAGCTTTGTAAATCAGTGTTAATATTACTGTGAGCTTTATGTTTCAGTTGAAGTTGTGGTTATGGTGTTGTTTATTCATTATGAGTTTGGTACAAACCTTGAGGTAGGAATTTTCATTCCGATGTGCATCCTCTGCACAATAGGTTATATCTTTCTACTTGTTAACACAATTCTGGTGATTTACTCCAAGTGAAACAAAAGCTGGCAATAATGGTCTGCATTTAAGTGGTGATAGGCTGTCAGTCCTAAGTGTTGTGTCTTCCTGTGCAACAGAGGACACAATGGCAGTGCTTGCTTCCCCTTGACTGTTAATGGTACAAACCTAAAAGTTACATGAAAAACACAGATCTGACTGTAGGATTAAAACTCAATAAATCTAAATTAACTCAATTATATATCTTTCTAATTGGGTGCACTTTAAAATTCTGTTGTAACTATTCTGTTGGTAACCTATGCCCCTTTGAGTCATTAACAAAATGTAACTGATCTTCATCTATTTTATTGGGGGGGGAGGAGATTAATCTTCAGTATAATCAACGCAAGAAACTTTTGGCTCATGAAAGTAAATGTTTTCAATCCTTTGTTGTCAGATCCCACAATTTTCTCTACAGCAGACTTAGATGAAACAGAAAACTGATACACTGAGCCACTGGAATTGCAGTCTTGCAATTTAGAAATATCCACTTTATCCCTTATAATTTCTTCACTAAGATTCTTCGGTCTGAATCTGATATAGGTAGGAGCCAAGACAAACAGTAACCATTTATAATCATTCAGAACAGTTTGGATTTCACTAGAATGTAAAGCCAAAGAGTTTTTGGCTTTGTTTCATGTGTCTTACAAGGATAGAAAGTGCATTTAAATTGTAGTACTCACCGTGGCTGCATGTTTCTGTAGAATCTACAAACTTTTATTTTCAGCATTATAAAGATGTGAAAATACTAGTACAGTAAACTTTCTCAATTTACCAGCTGAAGAACTTGATGTAAGATCCTCTGGCTTGCTAGAAAGAATGTCTACAAAAATCTATCTCCAGTCCTTCAAGCATGAGTGAGAATGCAACAATACCAGTGATGCCACACGTGCCTATAGGAAGGAAAGGGCAGGTGTGCATCCGTTCTGTGTGGGGCACTGTCTTGGAGTGCTGACACCTATTAGAGTTTTGATCCTTCAAAACACTTCTGAATGCACGGCTAACCTGGGGTTTTAAAGAACAAGTGCTGCAGCAGAGAGTATTTGCAGGACTGAGACATAAAATTTCTTTAGTGATTTACTTCTTTACTTGTTTTAGAGATATTTCCTAACTAGCTAGAATAGGTTATAGTGTGTTTTCCAGTTGCATAGTACAAAAATGGAAAATATATTTCTTTTCCTGCAGGAGTCTTAGTCATAAAATTATAAAAACTATCAAAATAGGCTCTTCCCCTCATTTTTAGTATGTTACTGCCCTACCACTCAACATGTGTGTGCATGCATAGTTCATGTTGTGGTATGTATACTGAATTGATACATAATGAGTCCTTCTAGTAAGGAGAGTTTGCCAGAATATCATTCAGATTTGTCTTGTCTTGCCCTGTCGTCCTGAATTATAAATAACTTGAGGTTAGGAGCAATAGTTTAATTCTCTGTACCTCCAGGAAGTTGTTTTTAGTATTATAGGTCAGACTTGTTTATTCTACCTTATATAGTACTTTGAAATTCCTAGATGGAATTGCCATGCAATATATATGACAATAAAAAGAGAGAAGCCTCATGTTTGCAAAATCCATGCTGGGAAAGCATTATGGCAAAGCCATTTTAGTACTGAGTTCTTAACAGTTGGATCTTGTGAAATGTTTTGCTCTGGACTTATGGTGAGCTTAAACTTATGGTGAGTTTTCCACATCTGGGGTCAAGCCCTAGCAAAAGTTGTGTTATCCTTAGACTTGAGCTGGGCTGGCATTTCTGACAGACGTGTAAACAGATGCAAGCGTTGTTGCTAATGACAGGTGATT
Organism: Corapipo altera; assembly: GCF_003945725.1. NCBI lineage: Eukaryota > Metazoa > Chordata > Aves > Passeriformes > Pipridae > Corapipo > Corapipo altera. Next base: position 103,951 of record NW_020884894.1, on the reverse strand, counting down.
ATAAGTGGCATGGGTGCCAAGGTAATTAAACCATGCCTTGACAGGAACATTTGGTGAAATGGTATTTCAGCATTAGAAAAATCGTTTCAACACTTTTTTTTCCCCTGCTAAGCTATAGACCTGAATATCACTCATTTTGATTCTTTGGCCACAGTACTCCAAAAACCTGCTCACTGCTTTACCTATAGAAGTGTTCAGAAATAGTTGAATTGCTCTGCTACATATCAGTGGGGTTTTGGAGCTTTGAATTGAAGCATCTGCTTCTGGGAAGGCTTTTAGCATATAAATACAGTATAAAGTCCAGCACGGAGGGATTGGTGATGTATTATCTTGCTTTATGACAAGATAATGGTTACTGTGCCAGATTTATTAATGGCTGAATTATTGTGCTGCTGTTTGTCATATATTTCTTATTGGACATCTTAACTGCTTTTACTGCTGCAAATTGTAGTTTCTAAATCTATTTAAGATTTTTTGTGTGTGAATGTACTTCACAATGAAATACAGTTTATTCTAAAAGTGAAAATAATGGTTGCTTTAAAAGTAATGCACTTGATATTAGAACTTTTATGAACTCCAGGCAGTATATTCTCAGATCTTCATGAAGCAATTTCATAGTTTAAGATGACTTTATCTTTTCCGTTCTTTCTGTAGCTGATAGTGAATAATGCTAGTTCCTTATTAATGTCAGAAATCCTAGCAACTCTTTATTTAAAATATTCACTCACATATTGCATGAAAGCAGTGGAAAATTTTGGTTTAATCCAATAAATTAATCAAAATTGATTTAATAAAATATGAAATATCTAGTTTAAGGATATTTTCCCATTATTCTGTGTGAAATTCATAATAATCTTAGGATGGAAACTAACTGTTCACACTATTGATGTTCCTTTGGTTTTTGCCTCAACCTTGAAGCGATCAGTGTTTAATATAATAATCTCAGCTAAAATCCTGGACTTCTACCAAATCTGGGAGTAGAATTTAATCCTGTTTATTTTTCATTCAGGATGGAAAGAAATTATTTCTCTCTGCTGGTTGGTCAGGACATCACTATAGCAGTACAAGAAACTGCTACAAATAGTAGATTGTAGCTAATACAGTCTTAACATTTGGACTGGGTACTTAGCAAAGGGTCTTGGAAACTCTTTTAACTCTTTTAGTTTAAAGGTCATTCTTATAAATGAAATTTTAAATGTGGTGAAGTTTTCACACCAGGTACTTGAAAAGATTCAGTTAAATTACTTGTTAGATACGTGTCCTTCCATGTTCTTATGAAAAGAAGGTAAAATTCAGTTAAACCCCTCAAGATGACAATGAAATTTTCAATGTCTCTTGTTGCTTTTTTTCCCCCTGTCTCCCAGTCCAAGTCTCTCAGCTTTCCATCCACTGTTTCTTCGAATGAGTGGGCTCATAAGACATTGATTACAGTGAATACAGTTGTAGAATTTTAAGCCTCTGGACTGATAAAGATCCTGTAAAAAGTTTGTATGGTCCAAGGAAGCTGACTTGGGTGTATCTGATAAAGTCAAGTGTGGCAGAGGTGAGTGGTGTGTCTGTGAAGTGCAGCAGTGGTGACCTAGCAAAGTGAAGTAATGCCTCTATGGAGAAAAAAAATTAGGGGATCACTTTTAAGGATTATAGAGCTGAAAAATGGGAAGGTGACTTTGGCATTTTTACCTTTAGAATTTCTCTGTACAGGAGCGTTTCAGAGGTTTAAGAAGCTAGACTGTTTTCAGCAAATCAGAAGGTGTGCAAGTCATGCTTCTGTTACTGTTTGCAGCTTATAAGTAAAGAAACTGTAGCAGAAAGAAAAGGATTTGGATGCCCATAGTTAAGGGAGGTGTAATAATTGTAAAGCCTATCAGAAATAAAATCAGTATCATACTGAGGTCCAGTACTAAATGTATGTGTTTCTACATACGACTTTTCCAAAGGATTTTAATGTTATGTGCAAGTAACCTTGGAGCCGCCAGTTTGCTTTATTTATGATGTTGCCTGCTAGTCCCTGAAGCAGATAAACTATGGATTTTTTTTGATCCTCCATTTGCTAGGCTTTCGTTATAGTGTGGTTACAGTCACAATGTCAGCACATAAAATGTTAAACATCACTGGTCTGAAAGAAGCTTCCATTGTCTTCTACTTCTGGTGCCTGGGGATTCTTTCTAGTCTTGCAGTGGTGGTTCTGTCAGTGTAATATGTCATGAAGCATTTCTCAGTAATGACAGACATTGAATATGAGTGACAGGAACTCTGACCGAGTGAAATGGGTTCAATTACCAGAGATGTAGGGTTACCTGAGATAAAACCAAATGGTCCAATTGTGCTTGGTTTTGACCCTGTGACTCCCAACTATCCAGCAGCAAAGACAAATGGCTGATTAACCATCCCCTAACCCTCCTTTTCTGTGATAAACTTGTTTGGATTTCCTTGTCTGAATAAAAATCTAAGTGTGGCATGTTTCTAAAAGGAAATATGATAGGAAAACAATGAGTGCTGGTGCTAGTCATTTTCTTCTCTTACCGACACAAAACAGAAAGCTGTCATTCTATCTTGGAATGTATCTAGGACATAGTGTCCAGAAATCAATACAAGATAAATGATTGCTCTCTTAACCTCACCTTTCTTCTGCTGCAGCGGTTACGTTGCTCCTGTTCACCTGTAGCCAACCTGACGCCAGAATAAATGAGAGAACCTGCCATGAAAAGTATCTTCTTGGGTTTTTTTTGTGTTGGAGGGCTTTTGTTGGCTGGGGGGGAGCAGAGGTTGCTAGTCAGTATTGAGTGCCGTTTTACACTTGTTCTAGTCCAGTGCCTACAGCTCCCAGATAGAGTTATAGCAAGCTCCCTAATTAAACTGTCGCTGTCTGCCCTCACTTGACTGCCTTTACAAAGTCATTTAACTAACAGACATTCCTGACTATTAAAGCTAGGAGCAGAGTGTCTCCAGTGCTGGAGATAAAATGAATGAAATTTGTTAATCTCTACTGACACTTGATCCTGGATGTTGAACTAATGCTGTTGCACCTGAACTTTTTCTTTATTGTAATTACTTCTCATGTTATTATTTCATGTAATAAATTGGAGGAAAATTTCAACAGGTATTAAATTATTCAAGTTGATTTATGGATGCTGAGTGAATATGACATTCATCTTGTGCATTCTTCAAAAGCACATTTCAGTGGATGTTCAGAGCCGGATTCAAGGATTGTGCTAATAGAATCCTGTAGTAAGAGGATGTGTTTCCTTCATCTGAAAGAAATGCCATTTTTAAGTCTCTGCCTTTTAGTAATGAAGATAAAATTTTGTGATTTTACCTACTCTTAATTTAAACAAGTACTTTGATTGAAAATTTAATACATTTTCAAATAGCACATAAAAATACTGCATGCTATTGGTAAAATTAGAGGGGCTCAAATTACAGGGTAGAATTCAGTTCTATTTGAAGGAACAAACATTTTAAAGAAAGATTTGTAGTTTATTTTTCATCTCCTCTGTATGTTCTGTGTTTAGATTTTAAGGCCAGAAGGGATATTTAGATCATCTAGTTTGACCTTCTGTATATTGTAAGGCATTACATTGCACTTGGCTTTCCCTGTATTGAGACCAGTGATCTGTCTTTAGGTTTAAATGCATCTTTCAGAATGATGTCCATTGGTCTGAAGACAATGGGAAATGGGAGTCTTTTCTAGAACTGATTTCAACTGTTAGTCAGCCTCACAATTTAAAAGTTCTCTTTTCTGTGGAATGCTTTGATTCAGCAATTTTTCAGTCTCTACTCCTTCCTTACTGTAATCTTTTCTACTGGACAGGAAAAAAATAACATTAGTGTCCAGTACTTTCTGTCTGCAGAAGTAGGTATAAACAGCAGTCACTTCAACCTTCTCTCTTATTTCTGAACAATTTGGCAGACTGAGATCCAGAAGGGTATTTATTTCATATAGGTTACATGCAGAGCTGCTGACCTGGGTTCAAGAAGCCATATATGTGATAGCTCAAGGTTCTGCACCACCTTCTGTTGCATACTTTTAGTCCTGTACTTCCCGTGTTGTGAAGTTTCTATGCAATATTTAGTGCTTAACATCTAAAAGTGAACAGCAAGCCAGAATAATAAGAATCATCTTCTTCTCTAACCTGTTCTTTAGGAACTCCCAGATACCTAGTTATATGGTTCATTTTAAAAGCTTATACATAACAGGTGATGATTTATAATGGTTTTGATTCCTAGTGGACTTTTACAAGTTCATCACCATCTTCATTGCTAGGTTGTGCTTCTTATTCCCAGGTCTGAGAGAGGTACATTTTAAACCTTTCTGACTTTTCTGCATAGTACACTAATCAGGGTGTAAATACTAGATCTCATTGTTCCCAGGACCTATATTTCAGCATATTTTTTTCACACAGGGTTGAAAGGATGTTTCTTTAAAGCACCTAAACACTGTCATCCACCCTAGAGATGCTTTCATTAACTTCTTTCTGCTAAAAGCTCCGGTCACAACTAATGCTCTATGCCATAGAAGTGTGGAAAAAAAACAACCCTGATATTTTGGTATTCAGATTTAAGAAGATTGTGTGTGTTCAATTCTTTACTCTGTTGTGTAATGAGCAGTGGGTGTGGAGTTAAAAGTATTTGGCAACATGTCTCAGAAAAAAAAAAAAAAGTCCACTGGTATATACTAAGGATGTAAATATGAGCTAGCAATATCATCCTTTAATGCCTTATGTGTCAGTTATACTTTTGGGAGGATAGTTTGTGGTGTATTCACTATTTTGGAGTCAGAGTTTTTTTAACCTGTTGGTCTTCACTTTAATATTTGAAACATCTCTTGTATTAAGTTCAGTGTTTTTAAGGTAGTGTGAATGTATTTCATAAGTAAAAATACGTATTGAGCAGGTTTTTCTCTCAGTTTCAAGGGGTCTGTATTTAAAACCAAACCAACCAATCAAAGCAAAGTTATTTCCTAGACTATTTGCCACAAGATCTGTAAAAGAAAGCTCTGCTCAATGCAAGTGTCAGGAACACAAGGGATTTCCTATATTACTGTAAAGGCTACAGTGTATAGTCCCTTGTGTGGCCTCCTAAGGATGCTCTTCCTTGTGTATGTCTTGGGAGAAAGGGTTCAAACTGTCAAGTGAAAATTTTTGTAGATATTTATTCTGCTGAAAAGCCAAAATTTTTTCCAGTCCTGTGAGTGGTCACGTACCTCAGTATAAGATGACCTCCTGACTTTCTTTCACTCCATCTTTCTTTAGAGAGGCTGCCAGAATCAGGTTCATGGGTTTGAAAACACACTTTCACAATGTCAGAAAAAGATGGTCAACCAGGTACAAGTTTAGACATGGAGATTAGATTGAAGGAGTATTAAACTGATAGAGTAGATATCTTTTTTATATATATGTCCTATTGTACTAGTTCATCAAACATATATTTGAGAAGGATGCAAATTTAAAAATGGCGTGTAACTATTAGGCAGACCTACCTACCTTTATCAATGGAATAGATACCTTGGTACTTGGAGTAACCTAAAATACATTTTTATTATTGTAAGCTATACATTAATTAGAATTTACTGAATGTCAGTGCAACTATCATATTTCTAAAATGTAATTGTATATTTGCATGTTCTAAATTTTGTGAAAAATAGTCTCAAGTCCATCTTTTGGAAGAAAATGGACATAATTTTGATATTAATATTCATTGAATTAGTAGAAAATAATATCAACATTTCCTTAGCACACTTAGTAAGAGTGAAGTTTCTTTTCACAAATGATGAAAAAGTCATGGGGTCCTAGTAAAAGTATGTGCTTTATTAGCACTTCTGCAAGGTCAAAGTCACTTCATTAAGAGAATGAAACTTTTTCTATGTTGTAAATATTTTCTGTTATAACCATGAGACTCTGGTAGGACGAGTGGGCGTTTTCCCTCACGGAGACTTTGATCTTTGTATCTCTGCAAGCTAAACCAGATCTCGGTGTAACTTTGTTCGGTGGGTATCCACGAGTACACGTAATTCTGTTAATTTTAAAATTCTTCTGCCTTAAATCTGTAGCTCTCGTATTTCATCTGTATAAATAAAGCTCCTCGTGCAAGCCGGCCAGGAAAACATATGATACCATTTGCGATTGCAGAATGCGGCATGCTGTTCTTCTGTAATTATAATGGCCTGAGCAGTGAGGGGTTGGTTAGCCTTCCTTAACAATCATTAATCTAGCGAGTCTTAGTTACAGTGGCCCATCTTGGAGAACAGCAGTCCTTGGCATGAGGCACCTTGGGCTGCGAGTTTGTTTTGAGCGAGGGATAGCCTTGTTTGTTACATGCTGCTGCTCGCTGGTCCCTCAGGAGTCTGGGAGGAGGCTTTTGCCTTGTCTTGATTGCTGCTTGCCCTCTCCCTCACTCTCTAGCTTGTCCCTTTATTTCTCCTTGTTGTGAAAGTTTCTTTCTGTGTGACTGGGAGTCTGTTTAGCAGACCATATTGCAAGTGAAGGTGCATCGTTTGTTGCCTGATTTTGGCAACGCTGGGCAGTCAGCTGGGATGTAATTAAGACTCTGAGAACAGGCTGTCTTCTCCACAGGAAGGGCATGTTAGATGTTGCTGGGATTTGGGGCTGTCAGTTTGGCCAAGGCTGGAAACTGAGAGCTAGGGACAGTGATCTTTTCTTTCATTTATAATCCCTTTATGTACAGTGTATGCACTTGGCAAAGTTTACATATAACCTAGTGGCTGGAGCTTGCAAGCCAGTGCGGCTAAATTAGCATATGTTACATGTATATTTTAGTAATATTTTAAAGCAAGTGCAAATTTCCAAAGTGAATTATGCATGTATGACAGAAATAGGGTTGTGTTGCATTGGGTGTCAAATCCCACAACTTTTTGTCAAGACCATGGATTTTACATTAAAAAGGCAGAGAGACTAAACGAGGTAAAACAGTTTTAATTTTTAACAGTTTGGTCCAGCCCAAGGAACTGCTCTCTGACAGTTATAACTGACATTTGAATAATTGGATTAATTCAGAGAGGGGCAAATCCTGTATTGATGGCTGTGCTTGTTCTATATATTTTTTTAACTTAAGGAAGGAACCAAATGGTTTAATTATTTAAAGGACACTTCTTGCAATATAAAATACTACTGTTTTGCAACTTTGGTCTAAAATCAAGGAGGAAAAATATTTGCATTATTTCATTCATTACATTTAAAGGCTTGAGGAAAAAAAATATGAAACTTACTGTTTTGTGGTTTTTAAGCCAATGTAAAGAAAAGCAGGAGAGGAAGAAATTATCATTTGTGGCCCAAAGCACCAGAAATGGAGATGAGCCTGGTTTAGTCTACGAGATTCCAATCTTTTGTGGGGAAGTGTAAACCCTAAGTAATAATCACATTATGCTGCAATTGCAGAATATTCAATCAGTGCTGTTGCAAGAAGGACCTCTTCTAGTTTTCTTAAGCTAATATGAAATTCTTTTTTCATTCGGACTCTTCTTTTTCTTTCTTTTTTTAATGAGAAATTTAAAATTTACAAAAGTAAATGTTTTTTTACTGTACTGAAAACCAAGGGTAGGAAAGCTAACTATTGTCAGGGACAGTTCAGAACACTGCTTTGGCTCTGGCTGTTTACCCAGCAGGACATAAATAGTATTAACACTCAAGGAGAAAATGTGGATTCACAGCTTACGATATTAACACCCTGTAAGTGAAGTATGAAACATGCCTATGAAATGTCACATGCATATATGGATGCATGTATGATTTTAGACAAGCAGAAGTGCTTGTTTAAAGGGTTGTGAGGTCTGCTTTGGTTTTGTTAGTTTATGTTGCAAAACAAGCAAATAACACCTTTCCTAAGCATTCCCACCTACCATCACCTTAAATTGTGCTGACATAATTTTGTTTCTAAAAAGGTTTGTTTCAACAGATTTATATATAAATAACCAAGTAAAATTTGAAAGTGTGTGAATCAGTTCTCAATTTTTATGATTAGATGGCAGGGAAACATTATATAAGTGAGTTTTTTAAATTGCTAACCTTAGGAGTTGTCCTGAAATGTTTTATCGTTTGCTTTACAAACGAGACAGTTCAGCTTTCCTGTATCCAGACTATCATTCCTTTGGGAATTCTCAAAGCCTTTTAAAATTATGAGGGTTTTGGTGTTGGTTTTGTTTTGGGTTGTTGTTTTTTGTTTTTTTTTTTTCTGGGGCAGTCTAAGAAAGTCCCAGGAGTAAAGTTGCCATCTGTCCTCTATATTAAAAGAATCTTCTATTTTATATACCTGATGTTCTTGTCCCAGAGATAAATGTTGATAATTAAAAGGACAGCATTTGTCCTTTATTCTGAATTAAAAAATTTTCCTTATAAACAGCTGCAAAACTTATGAACACTTTTAGGTTCTTTAAGCTCCTTTTTTCTAGCATGTCCTTTTTTTTGTTGTTGTTGTTGTTTCAGAGTTTTGCTAAGTACTGGCAAGTAAATTGAAGAGTTTATTAATCTAAGAATGTGCACATATGATTTAAGGAACACCTCAGCAACTCTGAATACAATTGAGTTGTAGATAAATTATTCTTTTAGATAAGATACATATGAACTCTGATTGTGGTAGAGAGGAGGGAAGGCAATGGGTTGAGATTGAGAGGATTATATGAGCCAAGCACTTATTTAGATAACGTTTCCTCCGTAAAAATTGCAAATTACAGGCTCCACCTCCCCCTTCAGGAAAGCAACCTACTTCATTGTATGAACTTCCTTCCCCAACACACATTTACCCAGGAACAATTCTGCATCCTTACACTTCAACTGTAGCTCATTAGTGTCCATAGTTGCTCCCAGTGGTCCCTCCGTTCACAGTATCACAGTGCATGCACAGCCTGAATACCAAGTACCTATATTCTGAATATCATACTTATGCAAGTCAAGATTAATGATTGTTAAGTAGTGTCCTTGTTTGTTGTTTTAATACTCTCTCCATTTGTGGTTTTAAGACAACAATGTGAAGAATGTGTCTATCAATAAGAAGGGATGTTTCCTATAATAATCTGTTGTGCTGCTCTCTATCCCCCATGGTAGGCAGCACCATGCCAGGTCAAACCAAAAACCTTTCAGTGCCACACAGCGATGGACAATGGCACACAGCAAAAGAGGGGGAAAAAAAAGATAATAAGGACAGTATCTAGTGATTCTCTATGGATATTGATCCAGCCCTAGCAATTTGTGGCTAACAATTCCTGATGCAAAGGTGATAACTTTAATGGTCCTGCGTAGATCCTTGTTCTTGGTGAATTTATGCAATCATTTTTAATTTATGTGGACTTTTAACTGTGTTACTTTTCTGTTCTGAGCAGTTGCACTACTCCTTCCACCCATAAAAACCAAAACAGACCACCAAAACCAGAAATTCCACAAACCCCCAAAATCCCACCAAACCAAAAGCTCAATCTGCTTTTGCTTGTTTATTTCTTTTTTAGAAAAGAGTAAAAAGTTAATTCACAGAATATTCAGAGTTGGAAGGGGCTCACAAGTGTCATTGAGTCCAACTCCTGGCCCTGCCACAGGACCATCCCTGAGAGTCACACCATGAGCCTGAGAGCACCATCCAGGCACTCCTTGAGCTCTGTGGGCTCAAAAGCCTACGTAGCACCCGGTATTCCCAGGAGGTCTCCCTTCCAAGTACTACCTGGGTCTGACCTTGCTTATCTTCCAAGATCAGATGGGATTGGATGCTCTCAGGGTGGTGTGGCTTTAGGCACTCCTGCACCCAACAATTCCCAATGTAAAGTTGATGCTTTGGGTTGGAATGGGGTTTTTTTTGTTCATTCATGATTTTATCAAATTCTGTTGCATCTCTTTTGCGATCACTTTTCTAGGTTTGGCAGTCTTTATTAAATTATTTTTCATACAGAGTCCTTTCCATATCACTCTTCTTTGTCTTTCTTAATTGTAGTGTCTATGCTTTGAGGCAGGGAACCAAAACTGTTTAGTTCTTCATGCTTTGGCACCTAATCATATACAAACATCACCATATTCCTGTAAATTAGTTAGTTGTTCTTCCTAACTGGAGTTTCATTTTACTTCTGATTATTCATTCTCTAGGTTAAGACCAAGAACCTCAATACGTAGTTCTAGGGATGCGAATCCATGTAATTCCAGGGAGGGATCTGCATTTCCATGTCTTTGTGCCCTCTGGTGGTACAGCACAGTTATGGATCCAGGGAGTTGGGGCTTCAGTGGTTAGGTACCCAGTCACTACCCAGGTGATGTTTAAGCCTTTATAAAAGCCTTGATGGGATTCATAGGACAAAGGGCAAACATCTGTATGCTGAACTACTTTAGGGTTACTTGTAGATCTATCTCCACTACCTGTTCTTCAATTCATTAATGTCTTATTTAATCTTAGAAACTCTTTTAGGCACCCAGGTTTGAGATCGATTTTGAATCTCCTACAGTGTGTTTGCAGTTTACATCCTGGCTTCCAGGATACAAAATGGTCTTCCATTTTTCTTTGCCTGAATTTGGTCTCATCTGTACCTACTTTCTCCCTTTCTACTGCTGGGGAGGGGAGTCAAGTTTTGAAAGGGGAACCAGTAATAAGTAAAATGGTTCATAGAAAGTCTTGGGTTGAAGAGAACTTCACAGTTGAGTCTTAATGTATATATGGATTTACCTGCTACAAAAAATTTTGAGGATATTTCCCTCCTGAGATATGAAAACTTTTGGAGGGAAGTACAACAGTTGTGCATAGATAGGCTCTTTTTACTCTATGTTTAAAAGCCACTGCAAAAAAAAAAGTATGAAAAAAAATGTGTATGGCAGTTTAATTGTGGATGATGAGAAATAACAGAAATTATGTCATTCAATAGAGAGCTCTGTCTGACAGGTAGGATATGAGTTTTAGAAGATACTGTTAACAACTGTGTAAAAACATGAGAATTCAAAAATAGGACACAACTATAGGATACAGTATAACACCTGATATTTGCTTTGTTTCCATAGATTACTCAGCAGTTTGGGATGAGGTGAGTTTTCTACTGACAATATGCACAGAGGAGACATGTATTTTAGGCAGTTGTGAATGGCTTATTTCAAACTTTGTTCTTCAACTACTTAAGAGTTACTTGTTCAACTTCTAGTGTCAAGTTGTTGGTTAGTGTATGTGAGGTACCTCATGATAAATGACCTTCCAGAGCATATAAAGAATTATTATCTCTTCTTAAAATCACCCTTTGCAGATTTTTTTTTGTACAATATATTATCTTTTATACAGTACTGTAATCTGTCTGATTATTGAAAACTTAATTTAAAAAAAAAATCCTGTTCCCCAATAGCTTCTAATGCATCGGGTTTTGTTACCTTAACATTTTTCTTTCATTAATATTGATTAAATTGTAGAGGGTTTCATTGCTGTTAATAGGGGGCACATTTTAAATTTTAGATCATTAACATTTAAATAGATTTTAATTGTTACATTTAACAAATTTATGCAGGTAAAGATTCAATTTCTTCAATTAATTTACATTTACAGATTCAGAGATCTTTTGGTAGGGCTATTCTCATAAAACTTTAAGGGTCCCAGAAGAATCTCTCTATACTTATATTCTTTTCATTTTATCCCTGCTACTCTCTCCATATTATGTCTTTGAAAGTGCTAGGCTTATTTCCGTATGCTGCTTAATAAAGCAACATTTCTTTTAGCCTTTTAGGTGGAGGTTTGTTTCAAAAAATTTATATATAAAGACTCAAGTGAAATTTATGAAATTTTACAAGTTTGGGAATTAATTGTCTTCTTTATTATGCCACACACGGGGAAAAGAAAGTATCTACTTGTTTGATGTAACATGCAAATCAGTCAAAGAAACAATTCCTGGGTGTACTTTTCCATCCCCACAGATTTCAGAAGTCCAAATGAAAATAGGTAAAGTTAGTTTGGTACTTTATCTCATACAATAGAGGAAAATTCAGAAAGATTGTATTCTTACACATTCCTTGACCTGGGTCTGGCATTTCTCTGGAAGCATATCATCTTGGGTGTAGCCACTTTGTATCTACATAGAATATAAGTATATAGGATAAGTTTCTATCAGTTCAGGAAAGTCACATGTTTTGCTTTATTAAACTAATAAGGTAATATTGACTTGCATGATGTCAAGATAAAACGCAGTATAGAGTAAGGACAGGAAAGAGAGATGGTGAACATCCTGTGTCTTACAAACAAGAGGACAACTATATTAAATTTCATAAAGAAGGGAGACAAATTTCTTCATTTCTTTGGTAGCAGCCTGATCAGCTTAGAATTGCGTGTGTATGCTCCCAGATAAATTACTAGTGAAAATTACATGTAACACATATTATATTGCTATATGTTACTATGTGTCTTGAAGTAATTTTCTGAATTCCCTAACCCAACGTGCAAAAACAGGGACTCGAGGGATTGTAGAAGATGGATCAAAGTCATTTGAAGTTTTTATGTTGATAAGAAATTCAGAGATGTCAGGGACATGATGAGAATTTGACAGTGGGGTCAAATCAATAGACAGCAAAGCATTTATTATGTTGGAAAGCAAAAGTTAATACATTCCATATGAAGGAACTGCTCATTTAAAGAGTGAGTGGACCAAGAGTGGGCTGTGGGAGAAGGACCTGCTGGAAGACATGGAAGAGAATATCAAAGGAATAGCAAATGAATCTTAAATTCTCACACACAAACAGATTTTAAGGACTTTGGGCCCAGCAAGATTAAGGGCAATAAAGGAGAGTGGAAATAGTAAAGCCTCTAAAAATGCTCAAGGCAAGTATTACACCATTTAGTGGAAGTGACTTCTGTGAACACAAGGTGACCCAACCTGTGGTGATCAGAAAGAAGTTGCTTGAAAGTGTGATAACTTGGAAACTGAAAAAGAATGAAAAATAATTCTTCAGTAGGTCAATTTCTTGACTTTCTGGTAATCAGAGTCTTCTACGTGGCCCCGTCCAGAAAAAGAAGTTGCAGAGCTATATATTCATCGAGGAAATAGAGCTAAGTCAGAAAGTGATATAAATGATCTCAAAGCATAAATACAATTCAAAACAAAGTATATTTCCTTCCCAGAGAGAGGAATATACCATTTTGCTGAAGAATTTGCTTTTCCATATTTTTGATTCTACACCTGTCATTACCAAACACAGACATGATTTTATGTATTTAATTTTAATACAGAAGAAGACAGTCTGATTTCCAGGAAGGAAAGCGTTTTGTGTTAGGGCATCTTGGGCTTCTGCTAATGTGAAAATAAAAATATTTGCTGCTGAGGGACTGAGATCTACACATAAAATATCTATGAGGGAAATAAATATTTTAAAATGCAAGCACTAAAGTGATATTGGCACTTCAAAATAGGGTCAGAGGCTGATTTCTCCTTTAGAAGTGTCAGTGTTCTAATGTGTATGACTGCATACACTGAACCTTTCATGATAAAGTAACTACTGTTGCTTTTTTTTTTAATGGAAAAAATCACACAGAATTCTTTTTTCATTCAGAAGATAACCAGTTTCCTAGAAATAGTAATACAAGGCCTCAGTATTATGTGAAAAGGAAGTGTTTTTTTAAAGCTGATTTATTCTATCCAGACCTCACAGAACAGAACACCAGAATAACATCTGCCTGGCAAGTTAATTCATGGGTTTTTTTAATGAAGATAATTTCTTTAAAATGAGCAAAGAAAAAGCTTTGCTTTTGCAAGATAAATGTATCCTTTCTTTTTTTTTTTCCCAGTTGGCCTAGATGTATACCAAAACATGTAAAAATGTACTTCAGCCTGTATGTACTCAGCCTCAGTGCAGAAAAGGAGAGGATGTGCAACATCAGGAATTTGGGAGCCAGGAGTCTCTGCACTCAGCAACCTGCTGTCATCAGGCCTCACTCCTCTTTGTTCTAGGGAGCATAAGGGATGTTGGAGGAGACAAAACCCTTGCTTCAAAAACTTCTTGCACCTAATGTTGGTGATGTTATTTGATCTATAAATAATAAATAGGACTTTTCAGTAGTCCTATTTCCTTCTGATGTACAACAGCGACAGGGAGTACTCAGATCTGCTTCCTGCCTTTGCACATTCCCCCAAATTGGTAAAGTGCCTCAAAGCCCACATTTTGGTTTCAGTTTTTGGTTTTAAGGTCAAATTTTTGTACAGAATAAAGTGTTTATTATGTATTAAGTCATTTTCTGTAAATATTAAATCTCTGGTTGTCATGTCTGGATGCATAAAAGCTAGCAAGGAGTAGACTATTAATAAAATAGAATGAAGGAAAATGAGAATGTCACATGGGTCCTTGACTCATACTGAGTACCTTTAATTAAATGCTGAGCAATCTGAACTTTTGTTGACCTGGTTGGGAACTGAAGTTGTTTCAAATGTGTCTCCTATCATTTTAACAACCCTCAAGTTTCTCTTGGAAATTACATATGGTTTTGTGTAAGGGGGATGTTAAATAGCTTGTGCTTTTACTTACCTTGTCCTGCGTTCAAGCTGCTGTTAGACGAAACACATGGTCAGCTGTGTTATTCCTTAGACTTTGCTGTAGTTCAAGACCAAAATTCCAAGATAAATAGCAAGAGGACAAGAGGTGTGGCTTAGCAGGGAGTGGCCACCTCAGGTCAATTTGTTAGACTGCTGCTGCTTCCAGTGTCAGCAAAGAAATCTGATAGACAAAAGCAATTCCTGGTTGACATTTGGATGTTTGTAGATATTCTTTTAAAGCAAATCCTAGCTTTAGCTAACATATACATATGCATATGCAAAATAAACTGTGTGGGTTGTGAAAACTAATGCTTAAATTTCCTACTAAAATGTTTTAAGGGGATTTGTTAAGGTCTGCTGGATTAGGGGAAAACAGAACCATAAATTTAGGTGTTTTATAACTAGTTTTCAAGGAAGCAACTGAATAAAATTAAGGTCTCAGGAAAAGTGAAAATAATGTGAATTTGAACTGAAGAGCTGCTACCTCTGTTGCTTTGTTGTGCAGAAGAGTCCTGTGTGTTAGTGTCAGTCTTTACTTTTTTTTTTTTTTTTTTTTACGAAACAGTGTATTTCTAAACTGGGCTGGAACACCTCTCCTATGAAGACAGGCTGAGAGGTGGGGATGTTCAGCCTGTAGAAGAGAAGGCTTTGGGGAGACCCTAGAGCACCTTGCAGTACCTACAGGGGCTCCAAGAGAGCTGGAGAGGGACTTTTGGCAATGGCACAGAGGGATAGGGTAAGGGATAGTCATCTTAAGCTGAAGGAGAGTAGGTTTAAATTAGGTATTAGGAAGAAATTCTTCCCTGTGAGAGTGGAGAGGCGCTGGAACATGTTGCCCAGAGAAGTTGTGGATGCTCCATCCCTGGAAGTGTTCAAGGAGAGGTTGGTTTGGGGCTTTTAAGTGGAAGGTGCCCCTGCCCTTCACAGGTGATCTTTGAAGTCCCTTCCAACCCAAACCATTCTATGATTTTATGAATATTCTTGTTTATTTAATATAAAAATAATTTGTTAGAAAGAAAGACATGCCTTTGCATGTCCCTACAAAGCTCTGCTTGTCAGCTTGCGGAGTCGTCATTGGTCATTTGCAAGCTAACAAGTGCATAGAAGTGTAATGGGATACAAAGAACAGTCTCTAGCAAAGTGTAGATGTGCACACAAAACCTACAGAAGAGCTGCTTCATGGCAGCAGATATAAATTTCACAATCTTGTTATCCACCTGCACAAGTCTGTACAATTGGATTGGATAGACAGGCATGCAGATGGCAAACTCTGTAAAAGTGTGAACAAATAAGGTAATTAAAAGATAGGTTTTATTGCAGATAAAAATGTATGATTGCTTTTCCCCTCAAGTGATACTCTAATGGAAGTCACAGCTGTAATGGAAATATATTAACATATAATGGAAGTATAGTAACGTGTAATGGAAATATATTAATACAAAACGTTACCACTATCTTAAGTTCCTGAGAGTGACAGTAGGAATGAGGAATGCTGCATTTGTACTTCCTTTTCCAGGCTATCTCACATATACTTAACTGTGCCTTTTGTATTTGTGTCCAGGATTTGAAATTTTAGCCCTTTCTCATAAATAAGTTTGAATGAAAATTAGATTTATTTTCCCATCTTTAAATAGTCAGGAGAGTTGATTTTAGTCTTTCCATTTTACTCAATATTATTATTAGTCCACCAGATTTATCTCTAATGAACTAGAAAGTAAAATATAAGTAAATGTGATATCTCTTCTGAAGATTGCTGTTCTTTGCTAAAAATAAAAAAGCACACTCAGATTGCACTGTTAGGACATGATTTCTGAGTCCAACCAGTTTAGACAGGTCTGACTAAAACTACAATCAAGTTGAATGTATTGCACTGGTATTCTAATTTCCAATTTGGGATTTTGCTACATAATCTCTAGTAGAGTATGTCTAATCTCTGTGAGATCCAAAGTCTTTGTATAAACTCCCTGAATTTTCCTCCATGTGTCTCTGCTAAACTGAGATGTGTCTTCTGGCTGAGTTGTAGAGACATTAAATTACTGAGTAAATCAATACAGTGCTGTTATGTCACTGTATCTTTTTCAAAGACCAGCTCAAATTTTGTGTGCTGTAGCTTTGATCCCTTTTGTTTAATTCTAAGAACACTTGTTATTATAGTAACTGTTGTTTGTATGTTATTTTAGCTTTTTACTTAAGTAGCTATTTAGCAATTTAAATGAAAATGTAATTGGGTTACATCTGTTTTACATGCATGTAATACCACGCAGATGTAAACCTATATTAAAACCATATTTTCTTTTTGGCAAAAAGACATAAAAATAGAATTGTAGCAATCATGCAATACATCTCTTTTTTTTTTTTTTTTTTAGAAGTGTACACAAGATATATTCCAGTGTTTATGTTGTGATGGTAACAGCCCTTTCTATTTTTATGAGAGCTAACTGGCATAGCCTTTTATTTTAGTTGTACAAGGACAAGTACAGTGTTACACTGGTGTAAATCCCATGGAACTCCATTGAAGTTAGTTAAAATTCCTCACCAAACTCATCAGTTTCAATAACTGACTCTTTGCAGAGCCAAATTCCACTCTAAGGATCTCCTCTGAAATAAGGAATGTTTATGGGGTTACACTGTTATGAATGACAGAGATATTTGGCTTTCAGTAGCTTTATTTTAAAGAAAGATGAACTTCTTGCTGGCTGATCTTACAAGGTGCTGAGTGCCCTCAGCTATTGTTGACTTTGTTAAGGTTTTTTTCTATGCTCTGGAAAGAGAGATAAGAGATATGGATTCAATTCCAGCTTTCCCTCAGCTTTTACCCTTTGTATAGGTACTCAGGGAATGTACTTGATGTCTCTGTACTATTGTAATCATAACACAGAGTTCCTCCTGCTTTATTTGTCCTCTTCATGGCTGACTACTACTCTTTGTTTATGTGGTGTCTAGCACACTGCCAAGATTGTGAGTAGTGTCCATTGATACAGGTGTAAGTCCCACTTACAGTGAAACAGAGAAATAATTAGGGCACTTGACAGTTGCCTAAAGATGACTGGGATCTTTTAAGACTTTGGAATTTCTTTAGAATAGCTGATTTCTCTATCAGCAGGCTCAAAATATTAAGTATTATGTTAGTTTTGTAGTCTAGCACACAGTTTTTTGATAATGTAATGCCTTGAAACCTGTGTTTATAAAGTAAGACTTCTTACTCCTTTAGTTTCACTTATATAATCATAAGTCCAAAATAAACCATGTATATTTTACTTGGAGTGAAGATATGTTTAGCAGACTTCCATTGTTTCAATCTCTATCTGTTCAATAACTGCCTTTTTAGAGAATAATTGTGAAGGACATAAAAGAAAACTGTTACATGTTTTTCTTCATACTTTTTACCTATGAACATTTAAAGCTTTGATTTTACAACTGTAGCATATGAGACTGTATGGAGACAGAATCAGGATATAAACTTAAATTTATTCCAGTTCCTCATTATTAAACACTTTTAATCTAAATCTTGTTGCTCTGAAATGTGATTTTGGCCCAAATAAGGACTTCAGTATTGTCTCTGAAGTGTATTTAAATGGGTAATTTTCAAATTATCAATGTAAAGATGATAGGAAGCCACAGAGAGTCAGTATTTTGGTATTGTTTCTCAGCTGTGCCTGATAACTCTGCTGCAGTTTATGTTTGGTACAAGGTTTGTATTTCAGGAGTGTGTAATGCAATTATTCTGAGCAATCTGTAATGAACCACTCAAAATTATTTTCTCCAAACCCACAGTTTGTTTTCCCTTATTTGTTTAAATTAACTAAGACTAGGACTTTGTGAAAAGTCCACGATACAAGTCTTGGTTAAAAATTATTAGACTTGTAAATTAAATAGTCTTGTAAATATTGACAAATCAGTATTTTGGTACACATATAGAGTATTTTAAACATTTACTTTTAAAGTCCTTTTCCCACATGTACTGTGGAACTCCAAGTTTTGTCATTTCAGGAAACTTCTCTTTTGCTTTTATGTTAATTGGGCTGGTATGATACTCCAAATTTTCTTCATGACTTTGCCAGAAATCTTTACTTCCCTCACACAGAATTCAGTTAGTTGGTTACTGTAATGCAGGATTATACACATGATCTGTACATAGGTTGGTCATATTAACAACATGAAGACAAGAAACAATGGGATTTTCTAAATATTATCAGGTGAAGACTGACAGCTGGGATGCCCAACATATTTCCCCTTCCTCTTCCTTTCTGCATGGAAATAGTTTTTCCCTTTCAGTGCCATTCTCCTTACCTGTGGGCTGGGCTGTGAATCACTTGCCCTCAAGTTGAGATAATGATTTATAGATATATAAATGTATAAATATACATAGGTGTATAGGTACCCGTGTATAAATATCTACCTAGGGAGATGTGTGTATATATATACATACTTAGAACCTCTTGAGTTTTAAGAATTTTTGTGTGGCCCAAAGCCATGCCCTCAATACTGTAAGAACTGTCTTAGTTTCCAGACTGCTGGTGCCAAGGACCCCTCAGCTGCTGCTGCTGGGGATGACAGCTCTGCACCTCTTGTGGTGTTTGCAGATTGGGTGTACTTTGCAGAGAATGGTTTGGTGTTAACTTTCATGAGGACTGACTGTGTGATTTATGGTGACTTTCGATAGGAACATAGAATGTGCAATGGATTCTTCCTATTTCTGTCTCCGTTTATTCCATGTAAAATGTAACTGCCTGTGCTTGGCAAGGAAAGCCATTTCAGAGATGTGGTGGGGAGGCTTAGAACTCCCAAGTACTTTGTCTTGAATCCACAGCCTTGCTACTCAAGTGTTCCTTCTTTTGGCAATGAGACAGAACATGCTGTTCATTGTCCCTAACCTTTCCCTTTTTTGCCAATGTGATGTAATGCTTGTGGTAAATAAAAATCATTGTAGTTGAGATATGAGTTAACTTTGATTTTTGGCACCTCTAATTGACTAAGATCTCTGATTATTAGTATTTCATAACTTAAAAAATAGTCTTATGAATTAAAGATACTGAATATATTTTAAGTTCAATCTATTAAGTGGAGGGGGAGAACAGAGTTACATGATTAATAACAATTATTAAAGCACTTGATGTAGCATGTAACTTCTTTCCCTTTATGTTATGACAGCTTTCTTTGCTGAAGAGGTAAATGAGTGTCTGTTATGACTGCTGGGGTGAGAAGAGCACTGAAACCTGGACTCAGTATCAGATCATGTTTCACTAACAGAACAAGATTGATTTATTATGTTACATTAGGGTTAGATGGACCTAGTACTGCTTCACC
Organism: Corapipo altera; assembly: GCF_003945725.1. NCBI lineage: Eukaryota > Metazoa > Chordata > Aves > Passeriformes > Pipridae > Corapipo > Corapipo altera. Next base: position 84,168 of record NW_020884894.1, on the reverse strand, counting down.
ACATGCTATTTCATTCCCTTGTCTACTAAGTATGCAAGTACAAACAGCTTTAACACAATTCTTTACCTAGAAACAAGCCTGAGGCTTCATCCAAATACTTTTAACATATGAAAATTGAGCTGCTTTGAACTTGTATGTTTTTGATAACTGCTTGGTATGCTTCCTGGAGGATCACCTGTAGGCTTTTCTTTCCAAATCCTAATCCCTTTGATTAAGTGCCAGGACAGATAGCTCTCATTGAATAACTCCAGTCTCATAATTCTTCCTTCATTCAGAGTTGAAAGGGAGCTGCTCAAGCTTCAATAGGTAAATCCTCAGATTTAGTTAAAGTAATTCAGACACTTAGAAACTGAAATTGTTTTGTTCTGAAACAGGGTTCAGATGGGCTACTGAACATTTACATACCACTTGCTGCCAGAAGCTGCAGGATGAAAAAAAAAAACAAAACAAATTTTTTTAGCGAGAAGGATTAAGAGTAGGAAAACTTTGAGAACCAGACATTAAAGACAACCTGGCATGGAAATTTAAACCCAGAAATAGGAACAGAGTTACTCTGCTTGACTGCTCTTGTGGGTTTTTTTCTGCAAGATCAGACTGTGGTGCTGAGCTAAACATTCCATTCCTTCCTTGGCCCTTCTTGTTAGTAACTACCAAAATAGGGAGTAAGCAGGGGAAAAAAAAAAATTCTTAGTCTTTTTATCTTTACAAGTATGCCTGCTGGGAACAAACCTGAGCCAGTTCAAGATTCTTCTATTTAAAAGTGTTAGTGGCAGACGAGTATGACGGGGAATTAGAAATAAACCTGTTAGCTGCTGATATCTGGGGGACATAGAGCTATCTATTGCACATACGTTTTTTTGCACACGTCATTTTGCGTGTGTGCATAATGAAGCAGTTTTCTCCGTGGAGGACTTACTGTGCACCTAGGAAATAAGAATGTTTTGCACACAAATAATTTGCCTTTGTACTAGAGTTGATTAACTCTAGAAATGGAGCAGAACAATTAGAGAAATTACACTCAGTTCATGTGATACAGATTTTCACAGTTCCTTCAGCCTGAAAATTTGTTATATTTAACAGAATACAGCCTACCAAAATAGTACATAAACCTGAGTATTGTGGCACTGAACTAAAGAACTAGCCCATTCTGTGAGCAAGAGATGGGGCTTCCATGGCTATAACCAGTTTCTAGTTAAACTTGAACAAAAACCATCGGGTGACTGTGCACCTTGCCAGCATTAGACTTTCAGTCAAATCCTCTTGCCTCTTTGCTACCAGGTTGTTCCAAAATGTTCATGTGCAGTCATTTGCTCTTGTAGGAAAAAAAATAAGTTCTTACACTGTCTCTCTTATTTGTTGTTGCCATGAAAGGCAATGGTGTTATTTCTGCAGCTCTTTGGCAAGTAAACCATGTGAGCCATTTTAAGACGTGGCTTTACCATGAAAATAAACCACCACTGGAATCAAGTACAGACCTCAAAAACTACAAGAGTAGATTGAAAATTAGGAAATATATAAAGAAGCCAGACCCCACAAGGCTGGGGTAGTTCTGACTTTTGAATGTGACAGTAAAGTTCAACTTGATTTTTTTTCTTTTAAGAAGACTTTTTTTTCAAATCATAACCCCCATATCAAGAGATTTGTAATTGAGTTGCAGCTCAGAAAATCAATATGGTTAAGTTTGGAAATAGAATGGAATGGGATGCAGCTGCAACTAATAAGCAAAAGCTAGTAGGCCGGATGACATAAACGAGGTAGAATTTTTAAGGACACAAGTGCTAATTTCTTTGATCTAGAAAATAATTATATATGGTAAAGGATTAGGATTTCAGCCTTTTCTGGGAGATCTTGCTCCAAACAGCATAGCAGCACCTATCATCTCGAATCAGTGCTAATTCAGTATTACATCCAGACGAGGTCATCTCAGTCTAATATCATGAGGTTTTATAAGTTCTTAGGTCTAACTTATTATTTTATTCTTTAACTAATTTGGTAAATTAATCCAGTAGGTATTCAAATTGTTACTAGGGCAATGACAACTTGAGGGTTCTGGTTAATAAGATAAAAATAAAGTAGTTTGGTTAAATAAACTTTGAAGCAGAAAGCCTAAAGGCCTCTTGTTATTACCTCATTAACAAGAAATGCCATTAAGTTATTATTATTATCCTGTAATGTTTCCCCTTCTTATCACTCTTGCATTCTGATCAGTAGGGATATTTAATGAAACAGCAATAAATTTGAAGAAATTACATGTACCCAGCAAGACTATAAACTCAAAATGAAAACAGAAAGATTTAACATTTGAACATAGACTTTTGAAATGGAGAAAGATTCTGCATGTTCTTATGACAAAACTTTGGAATGAAAGCAAAAATTTATGACACATTTTATTAGACCTGTAAATCTGAAAGCTTAGCTGTAGTTTTTAATTTTTATTTTGCCTGTATAACTATTTTTATACCCTCTTTATAGTTGACTGGTCCAAGGTTTAAAATAAGTTCTGCTAGAGTATACGCCTCATTAGTCTTCTATAATAAAATGTGAACATGGCTAAAATAAAACATTATGCCTTAAGAGCAATTAAGAATGGTCTTTTGTAGATAACTGTAACATGAAATACAATCACTGTTTTTATTAATGGATTTGGGAAAAGCAACTCAATGATTTATAGCAGAAGAGAGAATTATTTAACATTTTTATTTCTTTTATTTTATGTCTCACTCTTCAGAAAACCTTTTAAGACTCCTGAAATAAGCAAAATCTGTGTTTCAAATGTTTATCATGTTAATGTGAACCTTGGTCCATTTTATTTAGGTAGTGCTATGATGTCAGCTAAGAAGGTGTCCTTTTTTCTGCTGTTACTCCAGTCCAAAAAGTGTTGTTTTTGAAAGAAAATCTTGTTCCATATTTTATAAGAGTGATAAAATGTAAAAGCTGTGCATTGTGCTTTATAAAGGCAGGATTTGTATGGTACAGACATAATCTATTGGGCATTGTCTGAACACAAGGCATAGCATTTCAAAAATACATAGTTTCTTAAAAAGTATAAACACAGTTGAGAGATGTTTCTCTAATTGTATAATAATTGTTTCTTTTTGATTATTCTGTTAAGCTTCTGATAATTTGGTCTTCAGGATCAGTGTGACTGGAAGTAGAATCAGTGCTCTTAAACTTGGAGGTGGTATTGTTCTTGTATTTGAAATATTTAGAAAGACTCATCTCCTATTTGGATTTTCATTATGTTTAATTTACTACTTGCAAGCAAAAAGTGTAAATTTTCTGTCATTGTGAATGAGGGGAGAAGGACAGAGAAGTGAAAGGAAGGTCTGAAATGACTGATATCTTTTCTCAACTCCTTCAGACCATAAATGCTGTCAGTGTTATGTGGGGTATGTGCTCCTTTGGAAGCCTTGGTTTCCAAAAGCCCTGAAACTGCCTTCTAGGTTCCTGCTGACCAACCAGGTAGCTGCAGGGGTGCCATACATTGCCCTTTATTTCTCAGTCTGTCTGTGGGGGCTTGCAAAGTCTTGAGGCAGCGCAATCTTGGTTACACAAAATTAGGACCATGTTTTCTAGACTTTGTACTAGTATATTTGTATCTCAAATAAGAAATTTATTATTATGTACTAGTAAGTGTGAGGCAGTGTTTGAATAAAGGTAGCTCCTTTTGTCTTTGAAACCTCTTTTTCCACAGCAGAGCTGTGTGTAGCTTGAAAAGCCATTAGCATAGAAACAGAAGGGCCACAGCAATATTCCACACTAGGTGACTGCTGGCATTTAGCACGAGCAGGATCAAAGCAGAATGTGTGCCTTGTAGATGATGGAGTTTGCAGTCCTCCAGGCTGGGTAAGTTGGCAAGTCTAAATTCTAACTGATGAAACTGAACTAAATTTCTTTTCTGATATCAACATTTAGAAAAGGAATCAAAATCACTTTAGCTAAACTCATCTTAAACTAAAGATATACAGTGCTTATGTACATATATGTGTGTGCATATATATGTGTAATTTATAAATATATATTTTTGGTGTACAAAAGGCTCTTTATGCTTCTGAAGGGTAGTATGAATATGGTCACTGGCCTTATTGTGCTCTTTGTTTCACCTGTCTTTAGAAAGAACTAGTTCTAAATGAAGTTTCTTCTACAGAAAATTCTGCTTCCACAGCTGGGAATATATACAATAAAAATCAGTAACCTTATGCTTCTGCCCTTACCGTAAAGTGTAGTTGCAAATGAAGCAATTTATTTGATTTGTAAGCACATTCGCAAATGTTTTGACAACCTTCTAGTTTACACCACAAATTGTGTAGTAGCACTGACTACTGGGGTTAAATCTCCTGGCTCAAAACCAAGGGGTGGTCTTAAACTGTCTTTAAATGCTCAGACCAAAGTATTATTTGGTTGGGACAAATAGTAGCTGACATACACTGTGCTGGTAATATCCTCTGTCTGCTGTAACAAGATCCTTCCCTAGCCAGTGCAGTGCCCTATTTTTGGAATGTGTTGGCTGGCAGTACAAAGTGGGCAGTTAGTCACCTTGAGTTCCACGCGCTTGACTTTCAGTCCCCAGGGACTCCGCTCCACGCTCAGTGCGAGCTGCTGTTGGCACAGGCCTTGAGTCAGTCAAAATTCTGTTCATTCTTCAAGATAAGATCTGAAATAAATGTGCCTTTTGAAAACTTGTATGGTTGCCATAGCCATAGGAATGCAGCCTTCATTTAAAATCAGCAGCACATCATAGTCGCTGTTGGTATCTTTCAGAAAATGTTACGTGGAGTTATCCAGAGATTCATAATCTAGAGAGTGAGAAGGGCATGTATTACCTTAGCTTAGCCTACTTCAGAAAGGTAGCAAAGAAATGTTAGACTAAATCAAGAAGATTCAAAGAATCTGGCGTGTACATTCTCTTTATAAGTGATAGGATTTGTGCTCTGAACTCATCTAGTAGAGCTCTGAACTGTACCACAGAAAGTCGAACAGAGCTAAAGGGTAAAGGAGCCTGAGGAAAAAAGACTACTGAGATTCAGCAATCCACCTGTGCAAGTCCATTTCTTCCAAATCCACCTCCAAAAGAGACAAATGAAAATCGGAATGACTAAAAGGTATTTTGTAAACTCTGGAAATGTCCTTCTGCTCTCTGGAATAGTTCTGTAGGATCACAGGGGTTCTCCTATTGTGCTGCAGGATCTGAAGTATTTGACAATGAAGAACTCAGTTCTGTCTGTAGCAAATCTGAGTATAATGGCATTAATGTAGATGATGGAGACAGAATGACCCCACCAAATTCACATGGGGATGTAAAATTTAAAGAAAAATATTTATTTTGGCATCATACTGCAGGAGCATGAAAGTACTGTGTTACTGGCTTACAAGGGTTGCACGTTAGATGTTTTTCTTTTTTCTGTATGGCTCCGAAAACAATCATTGAAATGAATTATAATTGTCATTTTACTATAGCACTTTATCAGCATTAACATAATACTTTTAGTCAACTTTCACTTCTAGTACCAACATGACCAGTTTCCAGGGGTTTGTTCATGGTTTACTCTGTGCTGTGAAAGTGTACTTTCTCTTATTGAAACTGTCAACACGGCTGGGAGATCTGCATGATAATTTAATTATCACTGGTTTTTTTCACATTAAAGCAATTAAAATCAACTTGCAGAACAAGTCAAACAGTTAACTATGCTCATATAGGCTAAAAAGAATTCTCAAAGACAAATAGTTTATATTTGGTGACATGAGTGGCTGTGGCTGAAGGGAGTGATTACTGTATGACTACTGCTCATCACAAATGACTACTTTTTTCTTTTTCTGTTTCTTCCTCTTTGCTAATACAGTTATTAAATAGTTTATATAAATGCAATAAATAGTCCTTTTTAACATTTAGAATTTTAAAACATTTCAGACATTTTTGGAGGATAGCATGCAGTGGAAATACAGAGGATTGTGTTAAACAAAATGGGTACTTTGGTGTCTTAGTAGTAGTATTGACTTGAGAGTGAATTTGTGTTGATGCACTTCTCCTTGTTTCTTCACTCTCCCTATGTGCTACTCAGCCTTTTATCTTCAAAACAAGCAATATAATTCAGGCAGTAGCCCTGTATTTTAGTTTTCACTGGAACTTGACATTCTTACTGATATTTTACATCATTTGAGTTTCCTAACATGAAGAAATTCAGGGCCACTTGGATGTTTGTGAGAACATGATTATTAGCTACAGCAGGGTTGGGATTTCATTCAGGAATTTTATAGAGATTTTGCTTGTATCGAATGCGGAGCTTCAAATACTGTCCAGAGTCATAGAGAGTGTGCATATGACATCTCAGAGCACGTGACTAAAAATCTTTTGGGAAATAACATGTATGCTAGAGATTAATTATGTAGAAATGGGTTTTGGTACTGTTCAAGTTTAGAATTCAAATTCTAGATACTTGATTTCATTGTTTTCTCTTCATGTGTATGTTTAGCCAACTCCAGATAATAATTGAGTTTATGACACAATTCATAAGGTGGCTGTTCATAAACTAGTCAACAAAACCTGTCATCACTAAGAACTCATCACCTTGAGTTCTTAGTGTTTCTGTTGGCATTTAAATTCTTCCTATATATTCTGATGTGTAAGTATTTATTATAGTATCCCAGAATTATCTTTTCAAGATAACAAAAGAAAATAGAGGATCATAGGCAGAAATGATGTTGCTATTTGGAATCAGTAAATTTATTTGTACATTCATTGAGTTTAGTTACATTTCAAATTCTGTACTATGAGATATTCTGTACTGAAAAAACTCACATCTTTTTGTATTCTTTGTGGCCAGGTAATAGGTAAGTAAAGCTTAGATTGATTTTGATTTATAGGGCTGATCATTGACATTCATCACTGATGCACAGTAACACGTGCCTTCAGCTTCCTCTTCATGTCCAACAGATCTCCATTTAACTCTGTGCTAATTTGCACATATGCAACAGCTTTGTCTTCAACCTACTGTATTAGCACTCATGTCTCTACCTGTGGTTGCCTGTGGTGGGATGCACACTATTTTCAATATTTGCAAGTATGAAGTATTTGGAGTAAAGCTTAATTATTAAAATAGCTATGTCCATAAAGGACCTATACTGAAAATATACTTTTTCCTATCTGTTTAATTGCTGAGTAGAAGGAGCAAAAAAAAATTTGTAATCAATTCCTTTCAAGAGTTTGTATTCTCTGCTAGGAAATCCTTTTGCTTTTTCATAGTTCACAGAAAATACCTTGTGCCTGTATGTACAAATGTACATGGCATTCAGTTCTGTGCCGCTCGTACCGAGGTACCTAATGTTGATGTTTTCCTCTTAAATACCATAAGTGATATGAAATATGCAGAAAGGGCTTCCACAGAGAGAGAAATACTTCTTTAAAGTTTAGTTTACACAGGTTTGGGATGAGACAACCCACAGAGCAGTTGCTGAGATCGCATACACAGACAGTTGTGCTTTCTGTAATTTTTAATTGCTTTTTAAATTATAGACGAGAAGCTGTTTGATGTACTGAAAAAGGCTGAGTCTTTCTGTGGTTCATGCCCTGGTTTGGGGGCTCTGGCTGAAATTTCATAGTCCTTTCAGGAATTCCCTCAGTGAGTTTGGAGGAGTCTCTTCATGAAATGTGAGAAAGCACTAGTTATCTAACTGTGAAGAGCAGCTTGTACGGACAGAGAATGGATGTCTCCAGCCTCCATACATAAGGTATATTTAAAATCACATTTAATCACAGGCTAAATGGCATGTTTGCACTACACTAACATATTATGTTTAACAGATGCTGGGAACAACACCAATAATCAAAGGATTTTTAGTGAGATATGTCAGTGCATTGAGGCTGGGTTGAGATACTCAATTATGAATGTCCTTTGAGCAGGAGATATTAAACTTGCTTGTGTTCCTTCATTTAAGGCCAAATGTCGGATCATTTTTCAGTAATGCTAGATTTATTTTTTTTTTTTTTTGCTAGGGCAGATAATGTTGTGACAGCAGTTCAATGCTATAATTCCCCTAAATTACATATTGAATGAAAACATTTCAAGGGTATCAACTGCTTACTATAGAGGTATATTTTCTCTGCTTGCTTGAATCCTCATATGTCCCTTGCAAAATTTCTTTGAAAGTCTTTAAAATCTATTTGTGTATCATCTGTAGAGTATAAAGAAAAAAGGTAAGCAGATTAGGGAGATAAAAGAGCATTTCAATTATGTGATAAATAGAAATGCTTATGTCCTTTTTGTTAAAAAAAATCAGCTCTGTATATTTGAGAGCATATTACTAGTGTGGCACACTGAGAGGTTTTCTGCACAAGGGTCAATTTAATCTTTGTGTTTTGTTGGACACTGCCTGCACTGGTTCTGAAAACTGGGGTTTTTTGAGAATATATTTGCTTTGAGTCAGATGAAAGAATGCCATAATGTTGGTAAAATGGAGTTCTTGGGAACACTGCATTATCCCTGCTTGTGAACTTCCAGTAGTTTGATTTTCTATCAGAATAAACAAGAGTTGAAAGATGACTAGTTCCTCCTGATTATGTGCAAACTTTATCACTCAGCTATTACCATCTGAAGTCTTGTGTAAACAGCTGTACCACAGGGGACGTTCTCTAAATTGCAAGGTCTTCCCACTTTGCTGCCACAGAAGACTGACTGCAAGTCAGTCCCTGCCAGCTCATGTTAAAACAGACCCAGTCCCTGTGTAAGGTCACCTATTAGAGATACATCTCTCTTCTAGATCAAATTAAGTTTTTCTGGGCATCTGCTTTTTATCACCAAGATAAACTGCTAACACTCATTACCATGAACAAAGTTATCTAACTGGAGCACTAAGTAGCTGCATATGGGGTTTTTTATGCTTATGGACATGTATTTTCTGCTGCATCTCCGTAGCTTTGAGGAAGGGGGCATTTTGTTGATCTGCTTGGGCTCATGTTTCTGTAATTACTGCAGGTGCTTTGAAGAAATGAAATTTGCCTGTGATCTGCCCTTAAATTGTGAAGTTAAGGAGACTTCTTTGCTCCAGTTGTAAAATTTGTTGTAAGATCTACCTGCTAAAAGGGCTGAGCAGGACTGGCTGAGAAAGCTAAGAAAACATTTTTTTTGTTTGTCCTCTCCAATAGCTAGAAAAGCTACTACAAAAAAATTATATAATGAAGTAAGAGTCTATGTTGTTCTTAAGAAATACAAAGGCAAGTTTAAATATGTTACATAGAAGTTAGAGTAGGTAAAAAGGAAATCAGTGTGCAGAAATTGGTTTTATATTTGGATCATTCTGCTTTAAAATAAATATGTAAAAATAAACAGGACACTATACAGACATCTTAAGATCCATGAAACCCAATAATGGAGCAGCCCACTTGTTTACAGCTGAAGTGTTACAGTCAGATGACTGAAGGAGTTAAACACCTGGAGCAAGGCTGCTAAACTGCTAAGCTGGCTTTTGGCAGCAGCACCAGCATGCAGAGAGAGTTTTTCCTTCATTATGGTTCAGTGACTAATTCATTCAAAGCTGAGAAACCAATTGAGAGTTGAAAATGCAGGAAAGCTTCTTTTCCTGTTCTAACCTTTCTGTATATCGATATGTAAGAGGACTTGAGCTGCAGGTTTTAAATGCTTGATGAACATGAAAGACAAAAATAAAAGAATTAATTTTTTTAATATATCCAGTGCACTAAATTTGTTTTTATTTTAATTAAAAAACAACTATTCAAGAAATTATCATCTCGTACATTTTCAGTTTCCCTAAAGGTAGACCTAAACCACATTTTTTGTCATTTTTGCTAAATATTTAAATAGTTAGTAATTACTTCCAAAGTACTAAAATGTATAGAATTGGGTAAGTAAATATGTATAATGTAGAATTGACAAAAATGTATTTCTGTCAAGTGTGGTAGTTATTATATTGAGTCTTAAAACATTTTTTTAATAGTTGCTAGTAAATTAGGAATGTTTTTGTAAGAAAACAACTGAAGGTTTTAGGTAGTACTTCTTGACTTCTTACAAGTAATCCCTTCCTTTGGAGATTGCACTTCTCTTTATTTCTGCTGATGTTATTCCTCTGAGCTAAAACTATTCTACCATGACAAAATATAAGGTTCACATGTCAGATCTTGAGCATTTACAGGTAGCAATAACTGATCTATGAAAGTATCTCCGGCTTTCCTATTTGAAAAGAAATACTTCTTTAAAAGAGGTCATATATATTTTGATAGACTATATTCTTCAACCAGATCTTTTGTATTTTGCTATACTTATAAAGGCAAGTTTAGGCAAGGAAGAGTCTCATGTATGTTCTCAAAAGAAATATAATTTAAGCCCACTTCCTAATTTGTTGAATATGTTTGAGAAGTTCAGAATAGAGCTTTAGATAAACAGATGGACTTACAGAGAATTGAATTACATGAAATTATTGGTTTAAAGTTTTAATTTTAGTTTTTTCTCATCTTTTGATTTGGGAAGTTAGACATAAATTAGAATACTTTTAATACTTTTGGCTGTGATTTATAATTACCTAAACAAAGTCTTAAAGCAGTGTTCACAAGAATGCGTTAAGTACTGATTAAGATTTCAAAGGATTTTAAAATTTTTTTTTATAGAGGATATTGCAACTATAGATAAATATTTTTTCTAGTTTGTTAAGCTCTATTTCATCCCTCTGTAATTTCAAGTTTCATAACCTTTTCCCTCTTATATCAAGAGATATTTTGAATATGAAAAGATCATGTCAAAACTTAGCTCAACCCTTCATCAGGCTTTTTAAAACCTAACTTAGAATTCTGTTTCTAAGATAAACAGATTTGGATCAGAAAGATTTTCAGCTAGCTAGTATTCATTTTGGCTGAGAGTTCAAGCAACATCTTTAATCATATTTTTGTTGATTATTTATTAGTTTCTGTGGGAAATCAAAGGACAGACAACCTAAAATATGTCTTCCGTAAGATACATCATGAATCAGAAGCTGTAGCAAAGAATTTCTAGGATGTGTCTTTCATGTACTTATAAGAACTGATTGAGAGATAAAATATACATCTTTAGTGTGTGTATAACATGCAGATGAAGGCTGACCCAAAAATGGAAGACTCCACCATCTGGCTGGAGTAGGATTTCTATTTCATTACTAGAGTAAGAAAAGAGTATTTCTGTTCTGTTCCTTGTTATCTGAAGGACCATGGTTAAAACTAGGGCAAAACATCAAAGGAAATTGGCATAAAAGTGCACATTAAGAATACATGTCTACCTTTGGAAATGTTGCAAAATATGTGTTTCCATAATTGTTCTGTACTTGTATGGGGTAGTAGTAAAATGTGATATCATCCAAATGTAGCTATAAAACCCCCATCAACTTTTAGCAATCACTGTTAAGTACTTTTGAATGATGATAGTCAAAGACTGGCCTTAGTACTGACACTAACAAGGAGACAATAGTCTCTTCTTGTAGGAATGTCAATATGCTGAGCATTTTATTGCAGACATCAGTGGTAGGAAAAAAAATATTAGTTAATTGAAAATGTGATTATGTAAAACTAATTCTTCATTTTGAATGTGCTGCTCTAAAAAAATATCGTTCTAAGATTTTTACAACTTTAGTAACCCACATTTCATTCAAGAAGCTCCTTGGCCAGGGAGAAGCACCATTATCTGACATAACGAGTAAGAAGCATTTAGCTGATTTCTGGCTGCCAGTTCGTGTCTCTGAGCTTTTCTGGCTGCTTCTGTTTGTGGGGGATTTGACTCCTTCTCCCTGCCTTCCCTCTCCCAGTCCTTCTGCCTGCATGTTTTCTAGGTTTCCTCCTTCTCTAGTGAGAGGGTACCTGTCATCAGCAATGTAAATTTTTACTGCAATAACTTGTTGATACGAACTGAGCAGACAGAATGTCCATCATCAAATGCTCCATCAGGATTCTGTTGGCTGCCGAGAGAGGGATGGAAATACTGAAAAAGTAATGCATGCCCCCCAGCAAGAAAACTAGAGAAAAAAAATAAATGCTGTGCAGATTCATGCCAAATTTGTAGTGGAATTTGGATTTTCTTCCAAAACGTACTGACAGTTTAATAAAAATAATTTATGTATTGAATTTTATCCTTAAAACCAATTATTTTTCTCATCTTTGTTTCCAATTTGGGTGGTAAATACATTTTTCTTTATGTATATCAGTTTGGCAGTAGAAATCGTTCTTTTTTTTTTTTTTCCCCCTCCAACACAAAATAATAGAAACCAAAAGACAAATATAAATTTTTTATAAAATAAATAATAAAACATGTTCTTCATTTTTTATTGGAAAGCAATCAAATATCTTGTAACAAGAATATTTTTCTTCCATAAAGTATATTGAGGTTTTTTTCAAAAAACTCTTTAGTATAGGGGGTAAAAGTAATGATTTCATTTAATTCTTTAGCATTTCCTTTGCAGGGCAGAGTCTGCCGGAGTATTAAAACAGAGGTTTAGTGCCGTATTTGGAATTGGGTGGTATTTGGCAGTCTGAATGTCAGTGCTGCCAAATATAATATGATTCAAACCCCACTAATAGTTTCTACTTAGCCATATGTGCGATTTTGTAAATGTCTATGGAAATTGTGCAATACTCATTTTTTTGGGATGATCTATATATGCAAACACAAGCTGTGTCCTCATTCTGTGTCCTAAGGCAAGATTTCCAAATAAGAGAGTACAAGCCAGTAACCAAAATACAGCACAGCTTTTATTTTGTGAGCTTGTGTCTCCTTCAGTGTAGAAGTTCTGTCTATCCAAACAGTAAACTCATTACCTTGTGCTTCATTTTCATCCAAAGAGCCAAGCGCTTGAGGAAAGCATCAACTATTAATTAGCCTTTATAAAACAATAAAATAGTCTTTATAAAAGAATAAATTAGATACAGCCCCATATTTGCATGCCTTTGTCAAGAAGGTGAGAGATGCTACTGCTGTTTATTTCCCTTGTATCTCAGAGTGAGAGCAAAGCCCACTGCGTTTTCCTTTTCATAAATACCTCTGTTTTTCTTTATTGAAGTGAAGTGATTTAAGGACACTTGGGATCAAGGATTTTTATTTTTTTTTAAATAGTCATTATTTAGCTTCTAGATGTATTGGTGAGGAAACAAAGATTACCTTGTTCATAAGGGAATTGGTGCCCCAGGTTAATGTCCAGGTGTTCTTTCAACTGATGGCTGAGACTAATTTCTTCCTGGCCCTCTGGTAACCAGCTGAAGCAAGAGCCCAGCTGGTATATCTTCACTCTTGCATACCAACATCTTTCACTGATTCACAGATTTCCTTATATCCTCAGTACTTCCTCTGCTGCTTAACAGTCTTCGAACAGTAGTTTGAAGATAACTGCTGTTGTGCCTTGCAATGGCTGCATCTGAACCAAGGAATGATTTTTATTTTTTTTTAATCATAATCTCATAATGATCCTCATAAGCTCTATTTGTCAGAAGGTCATAAATTTGAGAACCCATCAAAGGTTTGCTAAAGAAATACTTAACACTGAATATTATCTGGTTTGAATCTTGTGAGTTTGGATGGCATTTCAGCAGGTAATGCTACAAAGGAGAGTTCTTAATACACTTAAGTCAAGCATTCAGTCTCTTATTTTCTCTCTCTCTTTCTCTCTCTCACACACACACTTATCTGCTGCCACCTGTCAAAGTTCACAATTTCAGTCAATTTTTACCTGCTACACATAGACGTAAACTATGTCAATCTAAAAATACACTGAACAACAGAGACATCTGATATTCCTTTACTGCATTCTGAACCTTAGGGTGCATATATTGTGTACTTAGTTTTTAAACTTCCATGCAGGGTTTACAGATCTTTTGTATTCACCATTTGGTGTATGACCTATTTGAATAAGGGAGGTAGTAAATGTTAGAAGGAAGCAGGTGAGGGGACAGCAAAGGGGCAGCCATCAATTCCAACTGCATCTTAGTAAAGAATATACTTACCCTGAGGGTAGGTGGAAAGTAGAAACTTCAGAGTTGGAGTTTGTTATGGGAAAAAATGACAAACAAAGTGATCTTTGCAGGTGCTGTTGACCTGTGAAGTAGGAAGAAGACAGGTTCATTATTTATGTGGTGGAAAATATCAGATGGGAGTACACAGCACAGAGAAAAATAAATTTAACCTCATGTAGTAAACAGCAGTTGGAGGAAATAAACTCTGAAGACCATTGTCAGGGAAAAACAACGGAGTCATGAGGAATTCACTGAGGTAAAATAGCTTCAGACTTTTCGTATGAGCCAGGAGAAAACTTCACAATTCTAAGTGCTTCTCAGTATTACTGATGTATTAATGTGAAGTTACTTTTTTGTATATAGTTGAATCATACAGACTATGTACATTTGGACATTTAGACCAAATAATTGAATTCAGAGCAAATAACATGTAACTGCACCAACTCTGAAAGACTAGTAATTAAGATGTGGAAAGAGAAGAAAGTCCTTATTCACCGGAATGTCCACATAACTCCATGTCTGCTTTCATTATATTCATTCAGACTTTTCCGTCCCTGTCAGCACTAGAAACATTTAAATCACTATTGACAACTATGGAAGAGGGAAGGTGGAAGCTCCTTATAATGGCTTGTGTAAAAGGATTGTTGTTTGAACAGCTTTTTTGAGAGACCCTCTGAAACAATTCCTTTTGTGTTGTCTGTAAAAACTAAAGCACAGTTCACTGAATTATGTTAGTTCTCTCAGGTCTGTGTACAGTATCTTCTGGGGTTTCCTCAGTTCCTCAAGGACCTTCACAGCATAACTGCGTGTTCTAATTATATAATCACACATTTACACCACTTATGTCATTAAGTGTAGTTGCACTTGCCGTGTGAACCTGCCATGATAGAGCAAAAATTACTGTGAGAAAAATGATACAACAGAATCTTAATTAAAAAAATTAAGTATTTAAGACATGCTTACCAAAATATAGCATACACTGAAGACTAAAAACTTCCATGATGCACAAGTGTTTGCAAAATCTGAGTGTTTTCTTATGCATGCACTTGTGAGACCTTTGCCTGAATTTGGGTGCAATTTTTGTTGTGTATGTTAAACTCATCTAATGTTTGTGCTACATAGAAATAGTACAGGTAGTTGAGAACTGTGGCTCTGGATGTAGGCAGATAAGCCTTTATGTGTGGATTCTACCATCATACTTAGCTAAGGAAATATGATCTAAATGTTTTACATGTTGATAGTTTTACAAGACTGAGTTGTAGCAAAACATGGTGCAAGAGTTCATGTGGCACAAATCTGCAGGTGGCACTCTCCTTTCTGACCCTGGTGTGGTGATGTCAGTGCAAAAGTGTTTGCAGGAACCCTGGGACATTGGTGGAACAGTAATATTTTGGATGAGACAAAAGTTCTGTCTTTGAGGTTTTGTGAGGATTCCTGGCATGTATTCCACAAGCACTCTAGTGAAGAGAAGAGCCTTGGTCCAGAGACCTTGCAGATAGCTGTATTCAGACTTAGTTCCCCAGACGATTTCATTTGGACTCTGATTTGTCTTTCCCAGAAACTGCTGATTTGTGTTAGACAGCTGTTACCTTTTATTCAGACCTGTCTGGAGTTCAGCAATTTTTCTGAAGTTGTAAAGCTAGTCTAAGACAACTCATCAAAGGCTCAACAAAAACAGTTTCTTAACGGGAAGTAATTTTCCAATCAACATATAACAGAGCTGTAGTAATACACTGGAATATCCTTTGATGTAGCTTAAGACATACAGTTGCCTAATAAGAATGCCTAATTGTGTAGGTTTCATTGTACATAGCTGAGGAACAATTTTCAATAGCTTCTAAGGTATTATGAGATACTTTTGACTGAAATTTAAATTCAAGATTGTATCATATAATGAAAATGGAGACATGCTGCATTAGCATAATTATATCTCTCTAGTTGTAAATATTTATGTAACAATACTGCAAAGACCAAATGTAGTTATGTGCTTTTATTCTAGTTGGTCTAAACATTCAAGAAAAACTAGTTCTTCAGCAGTTCTAGGAATAGTTTACTCAGCAAGTTATAAATAAGCTTTTAGAGGATTTAAGCTCACCTTTCTAATATAGATTTATTTTTCTCTTATTTATTCACTTCAAATATTTCACTCTTGGTTTTTTTATGGTACCCCACGAAACTTCTTGTACTTCTAAAAAGATATTTTTTTAAAGCCACTTTTATGTGAAAGTTTCTGTTGGAAAAGCACGTTTATAAAGCTCACCTGTACCTTTCTTTTAAATAGAAGCCTGGGGAAGGGGCACTGTCTGCTGGGTATCTCTCTGAACATATGGGCTGAATTACTCAGCAAACAATTGAACCACACTGTTTCAGATTGGTTACGGTGGTAAAAACTGCCTCGCACTGCTCTGCAGAAGAGGGATGGATAAAACGCTCTTTGAACAGTCAAGATTTTTTAAAAACGTCAGTGCAGAGGGCTTGCATTTGTGTTTGGCTTTCTAGACCTGCCTCTTGACCTTCTAATTACTTGATTTGAAACAGCACTGAGGGTATAATAAAACTGGAGGTTGTCTCTCGTTTGCTTTATCATAAATTAAAGCTGTTAGTTTGGTGAGGTGAAAGTAGAGGCAGAGTGTTCATTACTGCTCAAGTGACGGCTTGTCAATAGCACTGCCTTTTAGTTTGTTCTAGTCAGCACTTGCTGTGCATTTTGTTGGACCACTGGGAAATAAATACAACAAGATTATACATTTGGAATACCACAAGAGTTCATGAAGGGAAAAACCAAAAAAAAAAAAACACAACCAGATGATAAATTATACACTTGGTAGAAAGTGACATGCTATCTTGTGCTATTAACAACCAGAGATAATTGCAGTGAATTGTAATTGCAGTTTGCAACTTACAGTACAGTGTGTCCAACATCAATCTTAATAGTGAACAAAGCAATTTATATTAAAAGTTAATTCACTTGGTAAGTTTCGGCTGTATACAAGGGAACTAACAGATGTAGCTTTTCAGAAAGTTCAAAGGCATTTGGAACATGGAGAGAAATGCTAATGTAGTAAGCCTCAGAGAAATATTGCGTTACTACTTGTAATGAAAACAAATGTATGCCATTATATCCCAGTTTGCGTTTATTTAATAAACTGTGCAGTTTTGTACAGTGAAGAAATTCTGTTTCTATATGTAACAAAACCAGATTTTTACCCATAGATTACACAAGAATAGCAATTAAATATGTATAGGGTAATTAGGGTCTAGATTTCTGTGTATTTGAGTCTATATTCAATTTTAACTTAATTCTTCTATGAGTCAGTACTAAAATGAGTGTTTGTGTGTGTGTGTGTATATGTGTTTATACATACGTATTACTGGAATTTTTAAATCTGGGACTTCATTCTGGGATTGTTTAGTAGTTCACAGGGTATTTTGTTAGGTTGCCTGGTCATAATTACTCTGAATTTTGAGTGATATCTTTAATTGGGTTTAATTAAAATGAAACCTTATTTTGGGAAAGCCTAACACTCCTTCTCATGCAGATGATAATCTGGCATTCATTGACCATCTAGTGGTGCCCTACTGTCTGGGAGAGCTTCTGCGTCCTGCTGACTTCTGCTTTGTGGGCTGCAGCACTTCACATTTACTCTAACAGGCCTTACCATTTTCTGAGTGTTGTGGTCAGTCCTTGGTGCTCATCAAATTGACAGAGAATGCCCTGATCTGCAGAGTCACGTTCTAAACATGTGCTGTTCTGCTCCAGGATTGACTGTTGCTTTTGTGGGTGACCATCGATACATTTAAAACTGCAGGGTGAAAGTGCTGCCATTTTTGATAGTATGAAATTCTCCAAATTAAAATATATTTAGATTTGCCTAACTGAATAATTGTTACGTTTTTTAGAACTGGGAAAAAGGTTGAGGGGCAAGGAGGTTGAAGAGGAGGTTTTACTTACTGTATCATACATACCCCGACCTCATGTAGAGGATTCATCCAACACAGAAAGGAGAATCACTGCATTTTGTATCATCATGCTTTTTCATAAACGTCTTGTCCTTATGAGAGAGCAGAATTAGTTCATATATGTGTCTTGGCTAGGTTTTCACCTGGTGTGACCTGCTATAGTTCTGTGGAACAAAGGCATTTAACACTAGCTAATGATTGATTCTCACAGGAGTTTGAGGCGTAGCTGAAAAGCTGGACTGAGGCTATTTTTCTTCTTTGTGACAATATTTTCATTGGGTAGGTCAGAATGTTGTTCTGAAACACACGATGTTGCTTAAATGTATGGTTTGGATTTTTACGTGTCTCTGCTGAAGGAGATCCAGAGTTGCACTAAACATCTTATACGTGCATCTTACATTGTTTCTCTTATACAATATATACATGTGCATTAGGTAGGATTTTGGTCTAGTTTTCAATAAATATCCTGTTAAAAGAGCTATCTTAAAAGATTTGATCATTAATGTTATAATGTGGAGGTAAACTAGCAGTATTTAGTAGTCTGCTTTTAAATTTGGTGATAAATACAAGGCTGTAATTTTTAAAATGAGATATAGAAGATAAAAAAAAGTTTGGGTTTTTTTTCTGACAATTAATTTTCTCCTGTAAAACAGCATACTGTATCTGATATAAATTGGCAGGAAAGGTAATTTGAGAAACTCAGCTTAGAAATGTTAAATATAATTTTCCATTTGTTTCAGCAAAAGTCATCTCTAGATCAAAGAGATATTTTGACAACCAGTCATTTTGGATGTACATTATCCAACTTTAATTAATTTTGTTTACTTTTTTATGGGTAAAAGTGGAATTATTAAAAATACAGAAAATTATCTTATGTTTTACTTCATTTTATCAGGAGCAAATCTCTCTGCATATGTGAATGTACTACCTGGTGTCATTTGTTTTACAGTGAAGGACATGAGGTGCTTCCTGTATATATATATATATACACACTTTGTATGTCATAATAAGAACTGAATTCTTCCCGTTTTTCTCCTTAGTTTTATGACTGTTAGTGCATGTTCCATTTATTATTGTGCAAAACACATATCCAAAAAAACCATCAAACCAAATTAATGCTAAAATGTCTGTCCTAGTCTAGTTTTACACTGAGACAGAAGAGCAGAGGGCAGTTGGACAGGGTGATGTGGAGTGTCACCACTCCTGACAGTGGGAACATCTGCCTGCCAGCATGGGTAGGTGGATAAACACAGGAATAGTGGTATGAGTTCAGAGCAAGGATCCATCAAACACACCTGTTCTGCTTCCAGGAGTGGCCATGTGCAGATACCTAGAGAATAAGAAAAGGGCAGGAACAAATGGTACTTCACTCAACCTCTAGTTATGAATGAAGGGGGTTCTTATGTGTGCTGCCAAGTGCCCCAGCACAGGCAGTGCTGTGTCTGAGCAGGTGTTCCAGCTGGATGTGCTGCAGGAGCCTTGGAGTGGCCAACTCTTGCACTGGGGCAATGTTGGAGACCTGGCTGACAAGGGACTTGCTTTCCCTCTCTTCAGGTAACCCCAGAGATACAGCAGCAGTGCCTGAGGCTGGGCAGCAGTGTCACAAGCTGGATGGAGCGAGATTGTCTTGCAGGAGAAAGAATGGGAAAACACAGAGAAATCAAATTTTTGAAAAGCTCAGCAGTTAAGAGCTTCTATTTAACAATCTCGTTAAAGGAGACAGGTTTTCACAGGAGTTCATGTACTGGGTATATATTTACTCTGCATATATATACATTCCATAAAAAGGTGTGCTTGTCTTTTTCCCTAGGCACTCTTTGAGAAATGTCAAAAGTGCAATTATAAAAATAGACTACTTGGGACCCTCTGTTCACCCAGTAATTAACATAAATCATAATCTAGGAAAAACCTTTATTTTTAGGCTTTACTGTCTCCCACCAGAACAGTTAAATGGCCAGACATCAAAATTGTTGAGCTGTTTGCTACTGTTTGCTCTTCACTCAGAACAGAATTTATTTGGTTTTTACACGTGCATATGTATAGAAGAAAAATTCCTGAAAATTAGTCTCCTGAGTCAGATGTGGCTTGGTATTGTCCTTTCTTTATGTAAATGATGGCACGTTGTCCATTAATGTAAATGCTTAGCATTAATTTGTAGTATGTTTAACACCTATTTCAGAGAAAAAGTTGCAAAATGTTAACAAAAGAAACTTCCTGTTAGGAATTTATTAATAATGACAGTGAGCAACATGGGAAAAGCCTGAAGGATTGTACAAGAGAAGTAATGGATCATGCTCTGAAATGCCTTTTAATGTAATTGAAACTGAAATAAATAACAGTATTCCTGAAATAGAAAAATGTAACTAATGCAAGGATCCATTATGATATCCTCAGGACTTCTTCAAAACTGAAATATATTAGGGATAAGGAGAGGAACAGAAAGTAGAAGATAAATAAAGGTGAAACTGAAGAGTTAGAAAAAGGACAACAGTCCTAACAGGATAGGATGATCTACTTCTAGGAAAGAGGCCTAGGCTTTAAAAAGATCTTTATACAAAATAAATGTAAATAAAACTGTAAATCCACTGATGTATAAAACTGGAGAAAGAAGTAAGGATGTAAGGAACATTACATTCATCAAGACATTCTGAAAAATCACTTCATTCTTTGTTTTTTCTTTATATCTTAACAGAACCACCATAAATGCTATATGTTAAATGACTGTGAAACGACACTTGATTCACTCAAACATCTGAAAATAATCAGATCTGGATGACACATATTTTGTAATCAGGAAGGAACTGACTAGCAGCTCCTTTTTACATATTAGGGTACTAGAACTAGATTACCTGATTTGCTAGTGTAGTTGGGAAATAAAATCACTAAGTTTTGATAGTTGTAAATTCTAAATTCCTGTTATTTCTTTGCAACATTCCAATAAATTGTGTGCACACAGGGAAATACTTGCACATTTTGGTAAGAATTCAGTACCTTCATCTGTAGTTTCACGATTGTGTTCTGTGTGCACTAATACAAACATCATTAGGTTAGTCCTTCCATAGTACTTTCTGGCAGTAGATCTCTATAATTTACAAAGATGTAAATAATGTTATATTTCAGGAAACTGGTGATCAGAGAAATGCAAGAACTCATCCAAAGTGACTTTGAAATACCGTGGTGTGCAACTTTATTTAACAACTTTTAATTATTCTTTCTGATATTAAAACCAATGGTCTCCTGTTGGATAGCATGCCACATAATGCGAGTGAAAAATATGCAACACAAGAAATGAGATTACAGAAACCATTTTCTGAAAACAATTTGCTGAATGCATTTAGACCATTCTTGCAAAATAAGGATGGGTTAAAAAAAAAAAGAGATTCCTGTGGAGAATTTTAGTAAGGTCCTCTTCAAACTTCAACCCAATTCTTGAGGGCAGGAAAGAATAGAGTGAGAATCTGCTTTTACTGGAGAATTTACTTTGGTGAAATAATTGTTGAAGCTGTATTTCCAGTTCTTGGGACTTTTCTGGGGGAAAACAAGTCTAACTCTGGTTACATCAAGACAAATGAAACCAGGTCAGGAAACCCAGCTCCTCCACCACTGTAGTCTGTGAAAATGTGATCCAGCCTGAATACTTGGTGTGGTGTCTGTGCTAGGAAGAAACATGAACAATTCTGGTAAAGAAGTGACAGTAGGAATTTTGGGTTTGGGGTGCGGGTTTTTTTTTTTGTTATTATGAAATACACAAAACGGGTGAAGATATTGCAGGCTGGATATTTGCTGCAGTGCATTTGTTTTTCAGGATCTCAAGTAGCTCTCTGATTTTAGGCATTATAAAAGAGATGTCGGTGTTTGGTTTTTTTTTTTTTCAAAGTAAACACAGAAGTAGCAGGATTAAACAAAGAAAAGTTTAGGTTATTAAATAAAGTTCCAACACTTCTTACTTGCTCAAAATATTTGCAGCAAGTTCTCTGGAGTAGAAAATGAAGGGAATGTGCCATGCAATTTTTCTTTAGCCTTTTTGCAATGCAACAGGGCAATCGATACAAATCTTTGCAGTAATCATATATTGATTTTCCTAGAATATAACTCCATTTAAAGCATTTTTATCCCCAGGAGTGAAAGCATTGGAGGCTATCAAAGGAGGAAGTAGCTTTCCTTGACCCCATCTGCAGTTCACATTGATTAACAGAGGCTAGGTAAAATAAATAAATATGTGTGAGAGAGAAGAAAGAAGAGTCACAGAAAGGTTAATACTGGCTGGGGAGAAACATAATTATAGTGCATTAGGGTTTTTGTAAAATTATTAGGTCAGGATAAGCTAACAAGTGACTTGGAGAAGGTGGATTCTTCATTAATTCAGAGCCAAATATTGCAATACCTATTTTTCACTGACTGTGCATGCTGCAAATTCAAGTAATGGGGAGCTTTCTGATGACCTGCCCCTGTGTGCATGCAGGTGTCAGGATGGTGACATTGAGCTGAAACTGGTAGGTTTGTACTTTAGCCTGTAATGGAAGGTCTGTTTTGATACACTGAGTCTGGGACAAGTTCATAGTGAGCGTGCAGAGGTGGCATTGAAAGAAGCTGGATGAATCCATGACGTTGCATTTTCCTTAACTGTAAAAATGCTGTTGTTGTAGATGGTTTTTAAAAGTTGCAGAAACACGCTAAATTTGTTTTATTGTTGTTTTATGAAAAATTATAAACTATGCATATTATTTTAATATCATTTTAGTAGCACTGAAGCAAGTCTTCTTACTTTAGTGTATTGAATACAGTTTTCAGTTTTTAACCACTTATTTCCTTCACTGGAAGTGCAAAGTATCACATCTCGTGCAAGTGTTGCACTCTGAAATGTGTTACTCTCCCATAAGACAGTAAAACCAAGGCCATGTAATAGGTAGAGGCCATATGCTGTAATTTTTGAATGAGATTTTTCCTCAAAGCCAGGACTTTTTGGGTTTTTTGATTCATCTCAGCTGCCTAAAAAGTCCCTGCAGCCCATCCCATGCATCTTTTAGCTCTGTACTTTCAATCTGACAGTTTTACCTCCTCTCCTACCACTTCTGTGATTTCCTGGCCGTTACACTCCCTTTCCTATGTTTTTGTAACTGAAGCTAGGTTCTCATAGATCAGCCTTTATTAAATTAAAAGGTGAGTGTAGCCTCATTATCCTTCTCGGTGCTCTGTAGTTGATACTGTTTATTTTACCAGCAGCTTCAGAGATTTTTTGCTTCAGGCAAAGCAACTACTACACATTGTCAGATAAAGTACCTTATCTGTCAGCAGCACTCTTGTGAATTAATCATAATTCAATAGGTTTACTAATCAAGATTTGAGATGAATGTTTTGATAGAGCAATCAGATTTGTCTAATCTATTATTCCTTGACAGTTGCTTTAGGCAGTGCTAACTTGGCATTAGTACCTGGTTTGGATCAGTTTGGCGTGGCCCCACCAGTCAGTAGCATCAGTTATTGAAGCAATGGACTTCTGCATAGATACTAATTTTGGTCCTTTTGCAGTTTCAAGAGAGACTGGAGTGAAGCTGAGATCAGGCAGCTCACACCTACCCTGTTCCATGTTATCAAAACGTTTTTGAACCAGGAGTTCACTCTGTAATTTTCACAAATAACAGGACTACTCCAAGCTTGTTGACAAATCTGAGACATGATTTATTGTAGCATATGCAAACATTGCTCAGGACTGAAAGGGTCACTGGAATAGAAAGGAGATAAACTTAATATATTGTTAAGTGTTGCTAATTATGAATCAAGTCACGTCTGATGTCACTAAAATTTGTCCTTTATTTTGCCCAGTTAAACATTCTTGGGGGTAATTTACAACATAGCTTGCAGCAGTTTCCTCAATTTGAAAGCATAAATGAAAGCTTTCATTGTATATTGACATATTTTTCTTGTTAAGCAATGTTTAAAGTACTGATACAAGGTGCTGTAATAGTGGGTTAGACTGCAAGTGCAAGTTTGGTACATTGTAGTCAATAATGCATTAGTGTGGGAAAATGAAGGAGAGGATTGATGTGTTTGGTACTTTTTTAACATGGGTGGAGAAGAAGGAAAAAAAAACCGTCATGCATCCATAGCTAAATATAGACCTTTTTTCCTATTTAATTTAATTTTAGGGTATGTTTTAGTAGTCCACACAATATATGTGTGTACCTTTAGTTTCATCATCACCTCAAGATATGTTCTTTCTGCTGTGCTAATCTTATGGTACTTTGACTTTGGGGTCAGATAGCATGTCCATGGTAATGTGATGGGAAGTCCACTGTGGACTGTCCTCTGTACAGATGGTGGTTGTAGCTGATGCTTGTTCTTGTGCAGGCTACTGTGAGAACTGTCTACCATTTATATTGTGAGGAAGCATTTGACACAGAGATAAAGCCAATCCCTTACCAATGGGATGTCAGATCTTCTGCCCTACATACAGCTTCTCTTTTAATCATTTGAAAATTTGAAATAACATTAGGTAAAAGAAGAAACCAGAAAGTACCAATTCTAACATAGATATTCGACCCTAAGCCTCAAAAACAGAAATGTGCAGGTGTAACATTTTACATGGCAGAAATTAGTGTCCAAATGCCTTTACTCTTCTAGTTGTGAAGGAATTTAGTACAGTGGAGAGGCAACTTGCACTGCAAATATTCTGTGGAATAGGAATAGACTGTCATTTATTGATGAGCTCAGAAGACTGTGGTATAAATATTTGTGTTCACTTGAGGTTAAATAAGCAAGCAGAATGCTAGGTCTTTGCAGTCCTGCTTTAGTTGCTTTCCTGGAGTGATCTATGAGCTCAAAAGCTCACTAACTCTCAGAATACCTGCACAGATGCTTTCTAAAGTCCTAGTGCCAATACTTTATGAAAACTGCAATGGAGTAAGGATGCCAGTAGCACTAGGGACTGAAGAGAATCAGCAGCTGAACTGAGTCACAGGCTAATGCTCATCCATATTGAATCTGTTGCAGACAGTGAGGACAATAACTCCTCTCAGTAATGATCAATGAAATACTTTTCTAGTTAACTTCAGCACAAGTGAATGCCTTCGGTGTCTGCTGCACGTCAGGGAGAACTTTCTTGTGTCATCTTGCAAAGCAACACTGACTAGTAAAAAAACTCCAAAGTGATACTCAAGGAAAAATGTACCTCTAATTTTACCGTTTGGGGTTTTTTTTAGCATAACCTGCCAAATTAAAAAAAAAAAAAAGACACTATTTTATGACTTTCATTTTAAAATGAATTTCTGTATTTTTGCCAGTTACTGCTGTGCTAAAAGCCAAAGTGAATATTATTTGTACTCACTGCTTATAAAATACCATAGGCCTGTTTTCTACAGAGTGATGAGAATTACATTGACTTTGCCCACCACAGGATTCCTTCTAATATCCTGTCAACAGTCTCATACCCTGCATTTACTGCTGTGCTCAAATCCCATCTCTCCATAACATTTAAAAGGAATAATGAAAAGGCATCTTTTCCAATACCAAACTACCCTATTGTTTCGTTTGTGCACTGAACTGCTGTTGATTACTTTGCAAGTTCCCTCTACTTCACAAACTGATAAACAAGAGTTTTCCTGTGCAAATTTAGATGAAGAAAGCTTTTTGATGATCAGTGAAGTACTGTGTGTGTAAAGTGGTTAATTAAATTTCCTTGCTTCCTCCATCAAATTCTGCAAGTTAAAAATCCCATTCTGAGGTTCTCCACTCATTCAAAACCCTGGTGCCTTGACAGCCACCTTTGACTTCATTTTCTTCTTGATAAAATCTATCATGACATGCAAGAGTGCCTTACTCATGTGAGATGAATGATGGTCCTGCATGCTTACTACAATAACATGAGATTAACATAGATCAAAGATTTGCTGGAGTTATTAAGAGTAGACAACCTCCATATACTTATCTGGATTTTTTTTCCCTTTTGCTAGTTAACTTATCAAACTAATAAATAGCAATGAGTCATTCTGTTTTTTTCCTTTAGAGTGCTTATAAATGTATATGAGTTGACAGTTTTATAATGGTGAATAGATAAAAAGTATTCTTGGTAAAAAGATGCTCCGTGTGAATACTTGTATGCATTTCTGTTCACATATCTAACACCTGTGTGATCCCTCAGGCAATTCAGTCACTCATTTTTCTTGCCAATTTGCTTGCTTCATTTTGATCTATGTTTGCTATCATTTGTCAACTGACACCTTTAGCATGTTTTCACATCAGTTGTTTTGAGAACATGAATGCTGATAATTACATCAGTACTGCCCCATTGCAGGAGGATAGAGTAGACAGTCACCTGGGACTGCTTTTTTAACAGTTATTAATTTCTAGTTTTCATGTCTTGCAAAGTTGCTGGTTACTTATCCATTTCTCCCATTGCAGATCTATAGGCAGTAAATAGAAGTCTTCCATTAAGTGCATGTGCTCGTGGCTTCAGTATTGGAGCTTTTGGTTGGATCTTTTCCCCATCTGTACATGTCTTGCCTCCTCTCATGTAGATGTCAAAGACCTAAATAGTCTCAGGTTTCCAGTGCCTCAGTTATTCTCACCTTCCTTAGCTTAGAACAGAATTCCCCAGAGTTCGTGCATGCACGTGTCCAGCATCTCTGCAATTGCCATGAAAGACCAGCTTAACTTTTTCATGACTTACTGAGATTTCGTAAGGGCTTCATGCAAATACTCTTTGTAGTGTCAGGCATTCCTTATAACTTCTGCCTCTTTCTTATTACCATGGTAGCTCCATCATCCAGTTCCATCTGCTGTGTGTTCCCTTCTGTGAGAGCAGTCTTCTCTCAAGCACTCACTTTTTAAAAGGAATGTAGGTGAGATCTAGACAGGAATTGTCTTGCTCATTCATATATGGCTTTGCACAAACAAGATATCCCAGAAGACTCTTTGGCAAAGTTAATTTTCATTTTAGTCAACTGATTCATCTGGTTTTCTTCCACTAACCTTATGCTTTGCAACATTTGATGCAAGGAATAACTTGCCCTTGTGTGTACATAGGACTAAACATTTAACCCAGCTGTTGTCTTTTTATTTAGACGGAGATCTAAAGATACCATGAAATAAGCCAGAAACTTATTGAAACAGAAGCACACCACTGTAGCAAAAACACATTTTGTATCTCTAAGGAGTAGGTGAATCTCCTTAACACAACTCTTAAATAAAACAAAAATTGCTCTATTGGTGTAAAACAGTGCTACTGCTTTAAAAGAGACTTGCCCCAAAGGGCTTATTACCACAATTTTCCAAGTATTTAATTTATTACGTGCTTGGTGTTTTACTACCTTTCCCAGATTTTAGTTATCTCAGCCCCACTTTTGAGTGCTGAAAGGTCAAGAGGTGTAAAGGCACATCAGTGTGAAAATGTTTAGACTATTTGAAATCAAGGAATAAAATAGAAAGCTGGGTGCTTCTGAAGAGCTTGTCCATATTTGGGAATCCAGCATAACATCACTTTAAACATTGTAGTGCATAATTAGTATTTACCTTTTTAACTATACATTTTTTCATAAATGTCTAGAACAGGATTTACTGGACAGTATGGGTTCATTAGGTTTTCAACCCGATATTTGAATGTGTGTGTTGTGGGATTATGTCTTTACTTTTTGTTTATTTGGGGTTATTTTACTAAAATTTTGGTTTATTATTGTGTCTCCCACAGGGTGACAAAGTGGTAAGATATTCACAACAACAAAAATGCAGCTTCTTGTGCAGTCTGGAAACATCTAGATGCACATGTGTTATAAGGAAGACACAATTTTGTTATTTAAAAATATAAATCTTACATTTATGTAACAGCTTTTATCCCCAGGGATCCCAAAGTACTTTAGAAAACTCTTAACATATGTTGTATCATCTATCCACTAGAGTATTGGCACCTGTGGTGCAGAGCATAGTGGCCTTTAGAAGGAGGAAAATTCTTTAAAAAGATATAGATACAAAAGATGGTAAGCATCCAGGTCAACTACCACTAAAATCTTCCCATTGATTTTTGATGGGCGTACACAAGAAAAAATTCAGGAAATGTCATCATTTTATATAGCAGGTTAAAAAAGAAAAGCACTTTCCATTTTTCCATCTTAAAACATCTGTAGTTTTACAAAATCACTAATATGATTATGATTTCAAATCTTAAGGAGATTTCTTAAAACCATTTCAATTTAACTTCAGTCACATGTATCTAAATTCAAGAATATTTTCTACTGTAAATTAGGACTTTAGTTAGTGAAGAAACTGGAGTTTGAATAGGAGTAGAATGGATGCTGTTATTTTGAAGGAAAATATGACTATAATGTCAAGAGCCAATCTTGCTTGCATTGGCAGTGAAGAGAAACAATGGTGGTGACCTTGATGGGCTTCAAATAAATACATAAACTTACTGTATTTTAACATGTTAAATTTTTTTATCTGCCTACCTGTTTTTCTCTGTTTAGGTGTGTTTCGTGGTGATATGCATAAGAAATGATTCCAAGATTTGTAGAAGGAAAGTTGGAATATTTTTCCTCTTCTGTAGTAACCCAGGCGCCTTCATTATTTCACTCCTGTATGTTTAGGGTCCTGGACAGGTCCTTATTAGACTTTTTTTTTCCCTTCTGTTGCTTTTTGATTAATCTAACTTTCAAAAAGACAGATACCCAAGGCTATACCCCTGAATGCACGTGAAAACTGTTGTATGAAGGTGTATGAATGTAAAATTCACCTGTGTGACTCAACAGTGGCTGGTTTTCATCTGGAAGCAGAGGTGCCTGGGGGTGTTGGTGCAGCCAGGGCAAACTGACCATCTCATTTGCAGGTGGTGCCATTTCACATATAAGTTGCTCAGAAACCAAAGCTGGGCTCTTGTCAAAAGATCTGCCCCTCAAAGTTTCTGTTTGCACTGTCCAGCTCATGCATCTGGGGAAGTGCCAGGCACCCCAAGGTTTTGGATAGAGGTGCTGCTGGCACTGAGAGATGGGAAGTAGAGCTGCTGCTGTGGGTGGGCACATCAAGACAGGGACTGTACCTGAAAGGGCTTGTCCAGGCATGGAGATGGTTGGCTGTGGCTTAAAGCCACCAGTGCCAGTTTGACTATTGACTGTGCTTCAGTTTGAAGCCTGAGTCAGACTGATGTGTTTTTGTCTTTCTTGCAGGTGTTCTGTGCCAGGTAGTGTAGTCTCACAGGCCCTGCCAAACTGGTGATGGTACCAGCACCGTGGAATAGTTTGGGGGTTTTTTGTTTAGTGTGTGAACATTTGCAGTCACAGTTGCTGTGTGTGAAATATTTCACAATTCTGAGTCATAATGAGTACGGGAATATGTTTTGGTAAGATCAGAAAATTATCCCTAGCATTATCATTCAATGGTAATACAAGCGGTGTTAACTCCTTTCTAGAAAAAATATACTTGTATCCCTTATCAAGCACAAATGATCTTGATGAAGACCTCTGGTAATATACAATGTATTATCATTATTAAAAATGTATTTCACTTGAATTACTTGTCATAATAGCTACTTGTTGGAAGGGAGATGAAAAATACTCTTCTCAAAGTCCAGTGGATTTAGCTTAGCTTTGAGAAACTTGGTACCCAGCAGCAGCAGCCAGCCCAGGTACATTTTTAACTCCTGGGAAACATCTGCGTGAAAGAGCTCTTTAATTGCTGATGTAATAGTTTTGGTTAAGAATCCTCACTTTTTTTGGTGGGGGCAGTTGCATGAATGAGTTTGATTTCTGTAATTAAAATATTTCAATTAATTTGTTTCATTGGACTAAAAATGTCAACAACATTGATTAAATTTAGATTTTTTTCAGTTTAAAGTAAGTGGTAAATATTTTTGTAGATGAATTCATCTGTTGTTAAGAGAACATTCAAGTGTAAAAAAAGGAGAGTTAATTTGTTTCTTACCCCACTGACCATCCTGCTAATATTCACCATCACTTTGTAGCATGAGTTACCAAGTGTGTAGAAACCTTAAATTCAAAAACCATGTTGGCATTCTTGTATGACTTACTTAAACGAATCTTTGGCTTGGGAATGTTTCCACACTCAACATCTCTTCCTCAAAACCCCCTCCAAAGAGAATTAGTTTTAAATCATGATTAGTCTTTATGGCTTCATATGGTTCAGTTGCCTTTGCAGTCCCTGGATGTGTTAGCAGGGTGGGGTGGTAGTGAAATAATTACTTCATGTCTTTATAAAGAATGTAAACCTGACTAGGAACCTAAAGTCGTGATTCTTTTTTTTCTAAATTCTTCTTACAAAGGCAGGGGGTGAGTGGGAATGGGGCAACCACTGCTATAGGATGTCATTTGAGAAATATCTGTAATTATACTTTATCCATTTCGTTGATTTCATGCAAACTAATGACTTTTTTAGTGAGGCTGGTTGGGTGTCATAAGAAATTAATGTTCTTTGGAAGATGTCTAAAACTTAGATAATGCCTTTTTTTTTAATACTAGTTAACAAATATTCTGTAGTTGAATTAGATAGCAACTGAGTGTTGATTAGAGCAGGATAAATCAGAACAAATATTAATAATTTGCCTGTGTTCTGCATGGGCAAACTTTCTAGTCAATAATCAAATATTGTTAATCAGTAGATTTGACCATAAAGAAGTTGTATATCAATGCAGCTGAAGCATTAAATTTAAACATTGTGATCTATGGGTGTGTCAGATCTGAAACCTATGTTACATGTGTTGATAGTAATCAGAGAAGGGGATTTTAATGGAGATATCCACCTTCTAAAGAATGGAAAGGTTAAGAGTTTTCTAATGAATATGATGCAAGATGATCAAAACAGATCAACAAAGTATACAGTAACTACTGTACAGCCATATCTCTACTAATGGTTCTCGAGATCTGCCTGTCGCTGAACTGTAGAGAGAGGGAGGGGAAAAGTAGTTCAGAGGACAAAGTAAAATGGTAGGGAGATATTTTCCCAGACACATTCATGATATTTGAGTCCCTGGGTCATATCTGAAACAGTAAGTTGGAGTATTATGCATTGATTTTAGATATATGACTTTTACTGAGCTGGAAGTTGTAGTTCAGGAGCACTGAGGTCCAGGTTTAATTCTCCAGGAATTGCCATGATGTTTGGTGCATTTCTATTAGCCATACACTGATTCAGAACCAAGAGCTTTGTCAGTTGTTGTAAACGGCTGATCTTTTCCTCTTAGCAGTGGGTTTTCATCAGGTTATCTTTCATGATAATGAAATTGAACTGAGATTATAAGACTAATTTATTTCAAAATAAAAGGACATTTGAGTCTAAGCACAAGGGAAGATGTCTACTCTTTGCCTCTTTAGCACCTCTCAAATTCATTGGAATATCTTTATTAGTTCTCTGAAGACTGAAGAGTCTTTGAATTGTCAGTGGCACATGTAACTCACACACAGAAATCTGAGAGAAACTGAAACTTTTTTTTGTTTTGACTGGCACTTGCAAGACATCACTAAGTAAAATGCAGTATGTAATGCAGTATGTAGCTGTGAACAATTTCTTCCTCCTTTTTCTCTCTTCATATTTTATTTACTGTAGCTTGCTCTCAGTGCTCCAAATAATCTTAAAATAAATCTGATCCTATTTGATAAGACCAACAGTTTCTTCCCATCTCCTCTCTTCCAATCCAATCAAATTCCTTATCAACCTAAAAATAATCACAACAAACCTCCTGAGAATTCCCCACAGCCACTACCTGACTCTTCTCAGAATACTTCCTCAGCTCTTAGGTAGAAGGGAGTGCCAAAAACAATGCCATTAGTCTGACTTCAGAGAAAGAAATCTCACTCACTGACCGATATTGCTTCATCTAGAGGTTTTCTTCTGTGTGCACTTGCAGCAGTGGCTACTCTGGGCAGATCAAAAAGAGAGAAAGGGCATCTAGGCAGGTAATTTCCCCCAAGTTTTAGAAATTCAGACAAACTGCATTTTAAAATGTGCTTAGAAGACAGCAGTAAATAGAAATTTCTACTGCAAAGCTTTGGGATGTTTAGGGAACCACCACTTAGGCAAATTGCACACTGGTTTCCATTTCCAAATGGACTTACTATAGGTATAAAACAGTATGGAATTGTCATTGCCATGTTTTCTGTGGTAAATGAAGTAATCATTCAGCAGAAAACAAAATCTAACAAAGGCGGGTGGTGTGGTGTCCGTTGCTAGCTAGAAACAATTATAAAGTGTACCAGAACAGCTTCAATAAGCAGAAAAGTTCTGTGGTGTCTTAACCAAGTAATACTGTATTATGTGGTTAAACACCTAAATGAAATCAGAACAATTAAAGAATGATAGACTTGTTTTAAATGTTTTTGGTTTTGTTATTGTTTTGGGGTTTTTTTGTTTTGGTTTTGTTTGTTTGTTTTGGGTTTTTGTTTTGTTTTTTTAATCTATGCATATTATAATAACATAAAGAACTCAATCTCTAATTGGGATAATGTTGTGTCTGGTGATAAGCAGATGCTCAAGTGTCTGAAATTAAATGAAATGAATGGCCCCTTCCATAGTCATAAACTGTAAAGGAAAGAAAGACTTACTCAAGGCCATCTAGTGAGTTCCTGGTCATGCCAAGGAGAGCATTACCCTCTATGGAATCTCAGTCCAGAGCTCTGTCTGCTGGAGCTTATTGCCTGACTTGTACGGAGAGATGCTCCAGCTTCCTTCAGGCCAGCACTTTGATTCATGAGCTCTGAAAATATTTGAATGGTACTGTAGATGCAGCATGTAAATTCTTACATTTTTACTTTCATAAAATGTAACTCAGTGAAAGACACAATGGGAAAGTTGCCATTTTACTCAGGAGTGCTTGTTTCCCGTTTTGGGCTCAGCAGAAACAACAGCAAGGGCCAACTCATTTGATCACCATTATGTGTAATAATTTGTCTGAAGTTATTTTCTCATTGTGCTTCTGAGAACATGACCGAATAGGAAGGGGGGACAATTTACACCTGTTTTTAATCATTTTAACATTGACATGTGATAGAAAATCTCCATTTGAGCTCAGAGGTTGTAAGTTATTTCATTGCGAAAGGAAGCAACTTGTTTGCACTGGTTTCTTACTACAGAATGCTTAAAGCAGCAGAAACTGTGTTAATAAAACTGCATGAAATAGATAAAAATATATTGAAAGGCTTTGGAGGATGCGATTTTGAATGAGTGTATATGAGAACAAAAATGAAACCTGTAGTATTTGGGTGGAAATTATTCCTTAGGCTGCAAACTGCCTTTAGGTCCATATGCTTCTCTCATCTGCATGTACAAAGGAGTCTGTGCACGAGGGAGGAGAGAAATGTGGCCCTTCATGATGAGTGAATTGAGAGCTTGAGTACACATAAACACTGTACTATTAGCACAGCCCAAGACCAAAGGTACTGCAAATTAATTGAACAAAAGAATTTGTGTACAGTTGGCATGTCTGTTCTTATATGAATCAAAAGAAGGAGTTGGGCAGAACTCCTTTTAGGAAGAAAAGAAAAACATATGTTAGTTATTGTATTGAGAGGATGTTTTTATGAGAAAAGGGGATGCTGCTTCATTAATAACTGACATGTCACACCAATTCTGGTAGGTCTGATAGATTAAACATGAACCTCTCATTATTCAGGCAGCTGAAATGTATTGGCTGCTTTACCCACCTAATATTTATTCCTTGCACAGTATAACTACAAAATTGACATCTTCTTTTAAAATTGTTTGGCTGTAATAAATATAAAACTTTCACTGCTGATGTAAAGCGTTGCTAGCTGGCATAATTTCCTATCCCTTTTTAATTATTCTTGACACTGTGGAGAAACATCTAATATAAATCTGTAATGTGCTCTGATGACAAACTACACGGTTGGAAGACCATGTAATCTCTCCACAATTAATTAAAGTGCACAGAGCTGCTTTTTTTTTTCCTTTTCTTTTTTTTTTTCTTTCTTATTTTCCACTCCCCCCAGCAACCAGATGCCACTGACTGGCTCAAATAACATTGCTGTCAACTGTAAAAAATTAAGATCCAAACCCTAAGAAAGGTACTTAAATAAAGAAAGCAGATGCCAGGTTACTTTTTGATATTGTGGCATACATCTTGGTGGAAGGCACTATTGTTCAACATCTGTAGCTTTACATACTTAATTACTGACGTGGCAAATCTGTCGGCAGTTTATTTCCACAAGTATCTGTCACTTCAGCAAATCCTTTATTGAAAACTGAACGATGCCAATCGGTGTGAATAGTTCACCACCACGCCTAGAGCAACGAAATTAAGGAGGATTTGGCTGCTTTTTGTTCAATGGGCATAGCCTTTTGTTTTTGAATGGGTGTGAATCTGCTTCAAAAGAGCTTTAGCTCTGTGCTAGAAGCAGTTAGCAATGCTTTTAGGCTCTTGGACACATGGAGTCGATCAAATGCAAATTAATAACAATTTTTAGGCCACGTAAGAATGTTGTTGTAACATTTATTGACTGTAATAATACTGTGGACGGAAGACAGGTTAATAAAAGGTGTTTATTAAATATTACTGTACAACCATATGACTTTTGGTGGTGAAGTCTATAGCCACAGGAAACTGCAGGTGCAGGTTAATTTGCAAGACAGCAGCAAAAGTTCAGATACTATTAATCAACATTAACAAGAAAAGATTTCATAAGCACACTCATTTTTGTTGATATTACGGTATGAAAAAAAAATCACCTCAAAGTTATTATTTCGCATGGCTATTTTTATTGCAATGTTTCAAGTATGTTAGGGTGCTTTCTGCTGTTTCTGTAACATTGGAATAAAAAGGATGTTGTGTCAGTGTTTTTCCTACCCACCTAGCATGTGTATTTAGATCAATGAAGTAAAATGTTTGGGGTTTGGAGTTATTTGGAAAAACACCACTATGCTTTGTTATTTTTCAGTTAGGATTGTTCTGTTATTTAAAAGAGTTTTTCAAGCATCATGAAATAAATATTTGTGGTTGTTAGTGAGGCCTTTTGTGGGAGGAAGGTGCAACTGTTATGACAAGCAGAGAGAGAGTTTCTGATCTCCTGCACATCTGCCGTGTGCTGTGCAGGTCTTTGTGCGGCTCCGAGCACAGGACCAACTGTAGGGCAGATGTCCCAACAATTGATCTCTCCAGGATTAGCAGCACTGTATAATAAACATGGAGTCACGGAAATAACAATAAAGGTGTGACTCAACACTCTTAGCTGATTACGTGGTACCGAAGGTTTAGGATGCAGTAGAAGGTCTTTAGTTCCGTTGTGTTCTGGGCAGGTTTCTCGTTATGAAACAACGTTAGTGTTTGTGAACAGTTCTCTTAACTCACTTTTGATTCACCTTTCTCTTAATGCCACCATTCACTCCTCACAAATAATGTGAATCAATAGGTTTACAGTCCATTTCCTTGCTGCATGGTGTATTTCTTTAAAGAAATAACTGCTATTTTTAGGGATGGCGGAGGGGTTTTTTTACTACAAGACAGTTGGCACAACTAGAACCTAGGCTACACTATACTTGTTAATGTTTCTCTTGGAGAGAAAACTCCTTTTTAGCAAACTGTACTGACTCATCAGTTTTCTGATTCAGCTTACAGTGCTTCCACTGAAACTTTTTAAAAATAGAGCAATCAAAACTACAGAGCAGTTCCTAAATGGGAATATGGTGGTGTAAATCCATATTAAACTGATACAAGCAATGTATAAGCTTTTCTGTGCTGATTAATTTTGTTGTGTTTTTTAACATACTTTGTGCTCTGTCAGTGGGTTTAGTATATTCTCAATTATTACATCTTTTGAATCATTTTACTTGGAGTTACATACAGCATAATCATATTATCTCTACTTGCATTATAGTTGAGGGATTTGAAACTGTTAAAAACTATGGATCAAATTTTACTATCAGGTACCTCCAAGAAATCCCATTAGTTTCACCCATTTTAGAGAGCTGTAACTGAGAGAGCATGTAGAGATCCAAATGAGTGTGTTCACACTCAAGACACTTCTTGCAACCCTTTGAGCAACAGCCGCCCCTGTGGCCGGACAGTGCAGGGCAGGAGGAATAGAGCATAAAACTTGTGTCTTAAAAACATTCCAGTTTGGGCAAAATCAACATTCTAAGGGTACAGTAAGTGCCAGGGGATTTTAGTGACCACAAATGGTTAGGAACTTGGTTTTACATCTCATCTGACCAATAGTTTATGACGCGCTGTGGTTTTTGCTTTTCTGTAACAACATGTTTCTTGGATCGTTTAAAGTATTTGGCTTGCAACACCTCTGAGGCATGGGTTAGCTTGCAGTAATGCATACTTTGATGTGTCTTATTGTTAAATTATATAGTGCATACAATATTTCATTTTATTTAATACAAATCATTTTTATTTACTTAAAAGGAGCAAGCTGTCTTATTATATGTGTTTGGCTTAGAAACAAAGGAATTATATTCTTTTAAGAGGTGTTTTATGTTTTATGGTTACTGAGAGAATAAATGGCCTTTTAATAGGCATTTATATAAGTGAGATCCATGTCTCCACTCTATTATATATTTTCAAATAATTAAAAGTGCTATACAAATGCTATATGATAGCCTTCCAAAAAAAAAAAAAAAAGGGAGGTAAAACCCATGTGGTTTAAAATCTCTAGAAAAAAAATCTTGTTTCTTGGGGAGGGGAGGAGGCAGAAAGGTTTATTAGGGTAATTTAATTTCTACTGATGCTACAAACATGCATGGGATGAGGATGTGGGAGTTCAAATGTAGACGCTGTTTGTACTGTTCCCTACAGTGACCTGTTCTTCATTGAGACAGTCAATTGACACAGACGCCAGTGCATTTATTACTGAGTCTACTGTAAATGAGACTTTCAGTCTTGCCAGGGATAGATATTTTTCCTGTGTTCACCACTATCACACATCACGTTTGAGGATGGGGGAAAAGGAACTTTTAAAACAATAATATCAAACAACTTGGAAAAAAATGTTAAATATTACCATATGAAGAACTGATTAAATTTGTATGGTTTTCTTTCAGTAAAAATTGATATGTGATGAAACACAGTGCAGCTGGATAACTTGTTTTGGCTAAAGTTCCAGTGTTCTCTGATCTCTTTACCCAGCTATATATATAAAAAGAAACCATATCAGCATCCTTGTTCCTATTGTACAGGCTCAGGCATAAATGCCCCCTTCTCATTTGCCCCTTACCATCTGGACTGTAAAAAACTTAACATGAGTTTGCCAGTGAGGTATTTTATCTACATAACTTCTTCATATTCAGATCTACTCTCAAATATCATTTTTGTAAGTCTACTCATCACAGTTTTCATGCATTTAATTTGTAAAACTACTGTACTTGGGTATTTCCAATCCAGCAATGCTGGGGAACCAAGGAACAGATGCTGCTCATGTTTCCTTTTTGGTGTAGCCCAGAGGCAAGAGTGTTCTGATAGCTGGGAACTGAAAACTAGGTCTCATATTCAGAAATTGTTTTGTGTTCTCCTTCAGACTTTTTGGGGTTTTATACATGGTTATTAATTAGTGAAAACACCACAGGCTTTAGGTACCTCTTCCTGTTTCATGGCAATACAATTTTTTTGTTTGTTTGTGTACATATTGGGTTTATGATTGTGGTATTTTTTTGTGTTGAAGAAACTCAGGATCATTTCTTCCATGAGGATAATGTGTTCAAAAAGTTAACTAATTTTTGAAAAGGCATAAAAACTTTGTCAAAGTCATAAACTTCCGCTTGTCAATATCAGAGGTTATTTTAAAATTCATATTCCTTATGAATATTCCTCAGTACCTGAAATGCAGGATTATGAGTTTAGGCTAGTTTGCTTATTTTAAATTCCTTTCTTCAGCCAAATGTCCTTAT
This sequence comes from Corapipo altera, assembly GCF_003945725.1. Classification (NCBI taxonomy): domain Eukaryota; kingdom Metazoa; phylum Chordata; class Aves; order Passeriformes; family Pipridae; genus Corapipo; species Corapipo altera. The sequence goes on along the minus strand of NW_020884894.1, from coordinate 46,400 downwards.
ATTGCAGGCTTTTTGGCTGGCACAGGAAGATCAGACTTCCCGCTCATTGATGTAGATAGAATTTTTCTTTTATTTTGGGAGTGGCAGGGGGTTGCTACAAAGTTTAATTTTCCATTTTGTTAACTAAGAACATATGCCAAGGGTCTTGGACTCTCTGAAGTACTGACTGACATAAAATATAATGGCAATCCAGCATGGGCTGGGGCTGAAGAATTTTGGATATTGTCCCACTAGATACTGGAAGACTGCAGATTTTTTAAACTGGGATAGATAGCATGGGTAATTTGCTCTTCACTTTGGCACACTCTGTTTAATTGCAACTACAGCAGAGCAAAACCATCTGCTAAAGTGATCAAGGTCGTCGGTTTTGAGTTATGAACATTAGAGAAAGTCATAGATACAGTTCTTCTTGTCATTTCTTGTGGTGGAGCCCCGCAGAGAGGTACCCCATCCTTGGTCTGTAGTGGTTGTCTCTATTGTTTGATAAGTGCCAACCATGTGTTCCATCCCCTGCCAGTCCTGTGCTGCTGCAGCTGCTGCCACACTGTGCTGCTTCTGCTTGCTCTGCTTGTCACTGTTGTTCCTAACTCTGCCATATTTTTCAAGGGTGTTTGGTGCAACCCTATGTTGGAAAATAGGAAAAAAACAAAGAAAAACTTCATAACTGTTGTAGTCTCTCGTTAGGGACTGCACAAACTGAAACCTATGGAGCTATGAGGTTTTCCACACTTTGTAATAACAGAGTACTATTTTAATAATTTTAATCAGATTTTCTGCTTTTGATGCTATCAGATAGAATATTCTTTGCTCAGGAAAAGTTTGTGCCTGTGGAATCCATGGACCATCCATCAGGACTGCAAAAGGAACAATTTCTCTGTTCTTGTGTTTGCCCCTGTACCTCATTCTCTGATGGCTTCCAAACTGCTTCTCATTCTCAAACATAAGCCTGCTCTGCAAACATCTCCACAGATATATATTTTTTTTTGTATTTAGAATGCTACACTTTTATGGGGAAGGACACAACTTCCCTAAAAATAAATAATAAAATCTTAAGACCCCCAACAGAGAATTAAATAAGAATGGGAATTTCTGTCCCTGCAAGAATTATCTGGATTTAAAAGGAAATATCTGCAGTTCACATACTGTTAACACTCCAATTCTACAGCAACCTTGCCATTCCTATTAATTTAATTCTCAGTAAATGCTAATGAACTTATATATTAAAATGAATAAATTTTGTGTTTCATGTGAGGAAGGCTTATTATTATTTATTGAATGGTAGGACAGAAAAGATGAATTATCCCCAAAACACTAAGAGCTGAATTCTGACATTCTGATGAGGTTCTCATTGTGTTATGCTTTCCTGAACATGATTGTTTTATAAGGATTTTACACCTCCTTTTTGTGACTGCTAACAATGCACAATTATACATGTGTGGATTTTCTATGCTCAGAATTCTTACTGTGTAACTGAGAAGTGTTACAGAACCTGCCTTTATTGTCCAAACCCTTAACCATGGAGATGAAGACTGATTGTCTAAAGGGAGCAGTCAGTAACTTCTACTCTTTGAACAAAATTCCGATGCAGTTGTAGGCATTTTCTGGACACATAAAGAAAGATCATGGCCTTTTATGCCCTTTAAAACTTGCTTGTTTCATTTTTCTATCTTATCATTGCTACCATAGCTCTCTTTCTGTTCATATCAGCTAATGTCACATTTGTGTTGCCACCTTAACTTTCTGGGGTAAAGAGTATCTTAGTCATAAAAATATAAAAGCTGCTATGAAAGTTCAGGTGAAAGGTTCACCTGATTCAGCAATCCAGTCTGAACTGTGCCTAGTTTTGAAAGCATAGAGAGAGAGTGGAGAGAGGATGCTTGAAGGTAAAAACTGATTTTCCACTTTTCAAACTTGCTGGACATTTATGTGAAGATGATCTGGTATAAGTAAGTGGGAGTTAAATCTATTGAAATACAGTAGAACTTTGCAAAAATAACTGAAAAATTCATGTACAATTCTGTGCCCATAATTTAATTCACATGTACATATATTAATTCCGATTTCAGCGTGGCGTGATGTATATGCTAAGTTCTGACTGACAACCTAAAGTCAGAATTTCAGTTTGGACAAATAAAAAAAAATTATTTAATAGATGTACAGAACTGAGTAAGCAATTATATAAGTTCTGTGATACCTTTATTCACACAAGAGGAATACTGCATCATGTTCTCTGTAGTAAGGTTCACTCTTTAAATCGGAAAGTTAAATAATGTACTTCTTGAAGTCAGTAATTTCTACAAAGCTCAATTACTTCTTTCCATAAGACTATTGTCTGCTCTGTAACCCATAGAACAAAAAAATTTTCAGAATTACTGCCACCCCCAAAATTACACTGTTACCCTAAAGCCCAGCCAAGCAAAGCCCTGTATGCATGTGTGTATGGGATTATATGTTTTCACTGGGAGAAAGAAAATGTTCAATTTTTTACACTCCTTTAGAATGCCTTTTACATTTTTCATTTAAATAACATCAGTCCATAAGTATAACTCATTGGAAGGAACATATTTGAAAATGGTATATGTGTGATACTTCTGAGAATTGTCTACTGCCTGAGCTTTGTGGCTACTGCCTCTTTTTAATTCTGAAGTACTGGTTCTGACATGATACAGAGACAGCAGAAATGACCCAGAGAAGGTAGGAATCAGCTAAACCAAAGGAAAGCAAGTGCAAGGAAGCAGTAAAAGAAATTTTCTGTCAGTTCAAAGTCTTGTCCATCTGCTCTTAATTTACTGTCATGCAGACACTGGATCTTTCACTGCTGTTGGGCCACACAATGAATCAAATCCTGTTTCCTAATTTCCACCACTCTAAGTTATGTTCCTAGGAAATGGAATTCTGCAGTTTCTTGCCTGTCTTCATGACAGCTGGAGGAAAGGAATGAGGTGAAGAGAGGAAGCTGGCAGTGTAGACCTTTCATCTGGGACCTACTGAGGTCCCTCACTTTGGCTTGCAAAGTGTTGAGGTTTTGACAGTCTTTAGGTAAGGACTTTCTGTGGCTATTGTGTTCTGTCTTTTTATATATAACTGTGAAGACTTTGTCTTATTTTTGCTAGTTGCTATTCAATATTTTAATGGTATTTCATACAAATTGAGGTGAAAATATTCTATGGTTGAATAAAAAAGAAAACCCAGATGGCTTGCTTCATGCATTACTTAGCTGTCCTCTTCAAACAAAGTCAGAATTATATGAAAACCTCAGAGTATCCTGTCTCAGATTTTATTTGATGATTTCAATATGCCTGATTTCTTTATTTAGTTGATGTTGAATTAAGGATGTATGAAGTTGGGAAGGAATTTAAAATCAAGTTTGGGCTCAAAAAGACTCCAAACCAAGTTAACTGCTTCTTAGAAGATGTGAGAAGAATTTGGTATGAAGTGACAGCAGTCTGAGTATTAGGCCTGTTCTAAAGATATGGAGCCCCATTCACTGCTCTGTTGTGTTCTCCACTTGTTTGTATATCAGGATATATATTGCTGCAAAATTAGAGTGCCCACACTTCACATGCACTGACTAGGCAATGTGCAAATAAAAATAAGTTAGACTTTGTATATTTCTGGATGGCAGAGCAAGGGAGGTTTTGGCAGATGATGTTAAGGTCTGGTTGGAGTGCCTGTGTATGGTATGTGATGATTCCATGAAGAGTATATATGTGATGCTTGTGTTTGACTTCAGCATGTAATTACTTTATGAGGTCAATGTCTGCTACCTTTAGTTTCAGCCTTTCCATTTTAAAATATAAATAGCTTGATGGTTAAAATTGTGGACCACTTGTCACCCCACAACCCAGTTCTATTTGAAGGAAGGTAAAGGCTGCAGAACAAGGAAAGACTTTGAGCACTTCTGTTAAATATTGCAGTATAGTACCATCTATTGTGACATTACCTTTATTGTGGTGAATATCTGTAGCAGGCTTCCTTTCCCAAAAAAGCATGTTCAGAAGATATTGTTCTCTCAACTCTCGGAAGAGCTTTCCAAATTAATATTTAAAATCTAAGTAATTAATTTACTTATTACTTTACATTTATGTAAGCTGTTAAATGTAAATGTTTCACTTTCAAGGGAGACCTAAATCATTTGTACGATGTGGTGTAATCCTTTTCCGTTAGAATCAGAAGAGTTTCTGGCGAGGCACGGCTTTCTCCCACACAGTCAGTATGCAGCCCCTCTTCTTACACATCCTGGTGTGGGTTTTTCCATGAGCACTTTTTGCTCTTTAGTTATTTGTTGTAATTATCAAGTTCATTTTTCTCTAATAGATGTGATTAAGTATATTTAGCACTGTGTAATGAGTTTTCTGCCTGGTTGCATTCTGGCTAATAAGGAATTCCTCAGAGTCTCTTCTGACAGCTGCTGTGGATCCCAGGTTTGTGCTGCCACAAGAGACCTCTTCCATGAATTGCTAACATTAGAGAAATTAACTTGGTTAGACTAACCATAAAATCTGGGCTGAAATTTGATTACTAATAGATCTTGTGCTAGCTTTCAACAGCACAGATATTGTGGTGTTCTCTTACACAGAAAGACCCACAAAAAATCATCACAATTCAAAAATACTTTTGCATTCACACATAGTGAGTATGTAAAGTTCTTTGTGGAGGCTGTACTGATAAAAAAAAAAAGATTGGAAATAATACTACCAGTAATTGTTCAGTGTTCTTGTTACAGTAGCCCTTGGTTGTTTTTTGTTTTTTTTTTTTTAGTTCTTATGATCCATCTGCTAACTTACTGGTCTATGGATAATGGTTTTGTTATCCATACGACTTCCTATTATTATACCAGCTCCCAAATTTGTGAGGCTGAAAATGATGGGAGCAATCTGTAGTTGGTGATGCAGTGCTGTGGCTGAGTTGCTTAGCAACAGTGGCTGCAGCCCCTGCACCCGCTCTCCGGAAGGGGGATACAGAGACGGGGAGATGGAATAAATACACCTTCGGCAGGCCTGACTTGGGAAGGGGATGATAAAGGTTGGAAGTTATTTTTGCTAAGTGCCAGTGACTGTGGGAAAAGTCTTCTGTAAACAGGTCCTGTGAAAAAGGAAAAAAAAAAATGGAAAGCGGTCACTTGACTTTCTGAATTGCTGGAAGAGAATGAAAATCCAGAAGTAAATATGTTTTCTTGATAACTGTGAACCTGCAGTGTATTATGAGGTATTTTCTACTGTGGTGCATAATCGTTACAGAAAATGCGTAATCATAACCATGTGTCTTCTATTTATCACTACAATTGAATACCAAATTCATGGAGAATAGGGATTGAAAATTAATGCCAAGTACCTCTTAAATTCCCTGCTGGTATGTTAATTACATAAAGACTGTTCATAATAGGGTTAGTGGTAATGTAATAAATATGGATGCGTCTACAGTTTTAAATTCTTTTGAGATCTGAACAACTCTACATTTAGGATCAGACAGTATTAATTGCTAGGAACTGTATTTCAATCCTGTTCTGATTTCCAGTGAAATATTTTACAAAGACTCGTGTGATTACTGAAGTATCACAGTGTTATTTTCAGTCCCTTATATCCCACACCCTGAAGCCTTTGGAAATCCTCTGTGCTTGAAGCCTCTCCATAGAGCAAGGTATCACACTTTGCCACTATATTTAGTACAAAATCTCAGCCTTTAGGAAGCATAAAATGTAAAAGAGAGTAGGAAGTAAGTTGGTGCAGGTATATCCAAGTTTGTTAAGGGGCTCTTATCTGCAATAACCAGCATCACACGGGATTTTTCCAAATGCTGGTTATTGCTGCTAGTCAGTGCTGCTTTGCAATTAGTGTTGGAGCAGCTCGATAAGGTGGATATATAGGAACTAAGAACAGATAACATAAGTGCAAACAAAGAAATTTCAACCTTTTGACCTCCTTTGTACTTATTTATTCCTGAACTGGTTCTTAAGCAAAGGGGCAAAATGGATTTGCTTTTTTTGGTTCCTTTGGAGGAAAAATATGTCCAAAAATATAGAAAGAAAACCCCAAATTTTTTAGAAACTTGTATTGTTTCACTTCTGTGTTTTGCAAATGGTGCACTCTTCATAAGCCCAGTCCTAAAATTCATCGTATGAGCTGCATATCATAAAAGCAGAGGTTTTGATCTAAGTGGGAGTCTGCGGGTTCATTTTTAGAAGGTCAGATTGATAGACAATATCTCACAGCCTAGATAGTGACTCTATCAAACTAATTCTTAAACACATAGTAGTACAATGAATTATTCCTGTCTTGGAAGTATGGTTTATGACCTTTCTGCCCCAGGTATTATTGCTGATTATTATCTGAGAATGGGTAGTAGCATGCTTTTTTTGTTTCATTGTCTTTTGTGGTTGATTTGGGTTTTTTTGTTTTAACTCAAGCTGTTTTTTAAGCAAATCTATTTTATGAATCACTTAATACAGAAGGTTTATGATAAAATAAATTTGTCTTATAGCTTGGTAATAACTGCCCTTCACCTTTCTTTTCTCCTAGAGGTTATTGTTTAAACTAATATCTCAGATTGTACAGATAAATATTTCTGTGACCTTTTGTCTTCCTTTTTTTTTTTTACAACAATTTGCAGGAAATTGTGAGCATTTTAGAATATTTTAATTTATTTTGCAAAATCTACAGTTGTTAATTGCCAGCTTTTCAAAAACAAAATGGTAGAATTCTTCATACGAGGCTGCATAAAAGATGGACCTATTTTGTATATAGAATATTGCCTGTCCTTTAGATCTATGTGTTTTGCTTATGGAATAAACCAAAGTAGGAGAGATAAACTAATATTTTGTATAAGCTCAGCCAGACAATACACATGATAAAGATGTTTCATCTTCTTATGTATGCAGAAAATATGAAAAATTGTAGTTTACACATATTTTCTCAATTCAAGTGTAAAATTGGGCCCCCAGATTGCCCTGGGCCACGGTGGTTGTGTTAAAGAAGAACTATTTACCTAGCAGCTGAGTGAAAAATGATCAGAATATTAGACTCATCTAGGCCACATTAAGGAGCCATTGCATTTCCCGACAATTTTATGCTATCTCAATATGAAAACAGAGCAATTTCAGCTCATATCAGGTTATGATCGGCAATTACAGTTGCATAATTCACCTAGTCGTCTCTTTTCAGGGCCTTTATTTTCCCTCTTGGTGACATTCCTGAGAAAGTGCCTGATAAAAATGTCATATATCATCCTGGCTTTAAAACTCGTAAGGGGGTAATCTGCTATGCCTTGCTGAGCCTATATTCATCACTAGATTTTTGACTTGGAGGGGTCATGACACTCATAATTTCCTTTTTGATATTGTCCTCACTAGATATGACAAGGGGCTGTAAAAGCTCAGTTGTATGCTGTGGTTAAGAGCCATTCCAGTGGGGCTCATCACTAGCAATAACAGTGCATTACTGTGGATTGTGCAGTAGTTGGCCGTTTCGAAGATAATTAGATTTGATGTCAACATTTCTTTATCACCTGCATCCTTTTGTGCATCTGCGTGTCAAGTTGTTATTTCCGGATTTATTAGCACCCTCAGAGCTACTATCTATCTGTCAGCCTGTGTGGTGTTTGTGTTGACAGTTGTAAAGTTAATTACTAGTACTAATGAGCATCGGGCTTTTGGTGGACATGGCATTTTGGGCATTTAAAACTGTAATTAGATTTTTTTTTTCCTTTGTGTACAGCCACAGGAAAAATGCGGAAAAAGAAAAAGAAACTGAGACCAAGCACCCTGACCTCAAATCTCTATCTCCAATTTGACATTGTTTACAGTATCTAATTCAAAAAACTCAAACAGGCAGCTTTGTTTGCTTTTTGGTACATTTTCTTCTCATCATTAACTCCATGAATATTTCTTTTATCATGTCATCCAAACCCAGATCTTAAGGGAAAAAAAGTTTTATTTTCAAATGACTTTATTGCAAACATGTCCATTAGTGTATGTATCAGCCATTCCTTTTTCTGTAAAAATATTTGTATTTTAGCACACAGTCAACACAAGTATTGTGGTTAAAAATAAATTTGTAACAACATCAAAATTAGCCCATCTTCTGATCCCTCTCCTTTTAGTATAATAATGTATTAAACCCAGTGAACACAGAGACACTTCTTGTTTATTATACAATTGTAAATCCAGAGTATTTTCAGTGAAGTGGGATTAACAGAAATGTAACAGAAAGAAGAATTTTGATACTTATTTGCCTTGCTTACATGTTAAATTCCCTATCCTGTAAATCATATTACCAGATCTTTTATGTGATGTTCCAAGTAACATATAACTCATAGGATTTAGAATAATGGCACTTATATGTGACATATACTTTATGTAAGTATATTGTTTATTCTGCTGCTGCAACTAGGAACCACTCCCTTGCTGCTTTTTCTATTTGCTTTCTATTTATCATTATCTGCCATTTTGTTAAACAACTACCCTTCCCAGACATAAATCATCTGTAAAAATACTCTGGCTCAGAGAAAATTTCACCCTGGCACTGAAATGATGAGATAACCATTTTCATCTCTTGTTGAAGCATTGAGATTTATTGGGCTTTGATGGGCTACAGACCAGACATCATTCTCTGCTAAACAGACTCCCACTTGCATTTATTCTTATTGCATTTAGCAATTCAAAATGGAGCTCCCGAAGTCCCTGCAGAGCCCCTTCCCAGCTTAGGTGGGGCACAGGACGTCAGTGTTATTACTTTATATTAGATAAGGAAGGGACACACACTGAAGCATGTGGTGATTCAGATGATTTTTTATTTCCGTTTAGCAGTGATGACAGAATGTCATAGTGAAATGACTTCAAAAGTCATTTTTCCCTCTGCCCTGGTTCTGTAGCCTTGTCCCTCGAGGGCACTTCCATTGTACAGTTATATTAATTCTGCTAACTTTCAGACTTCATTGCTGACAATAGGCCTTTTGGCTTTCTCAGACTATTACATTAAATTTCCCATCAAACCATGTCAGCCTCTGAGGTCAGAGATTCCAGGAGAAGCTTTAGATATTTTGCCTTTTGACTTCATGGGCAGGTATTTCTAAATTGCTTTTAGGTTTGTTTTTCCAGTGTCAGAAATCATATTGAACCGATCTGAAAACTCAGACAATGAGTGTTCATCAAGTGAAGGACAAATGGTCCGAGGGGTGGGGAGGGGGTGTGTGGACACTCAAACATATGTTTGCTGGAACACTTCTGTCCTTGGTCATGCCACTGTCAACAAGGATCAGGTACCCTTAGTGCAGCTGCATTTCTCAAGGCAGCAGAGTTTGACCGTGCATTTGACACACGTGCACCCCAGGGCGTTCTTTAAAGGTTCATCTTCCAAACAAAAAGCTTTTATTTTATCTCAACATACTTTTAGCGTTAACCGGTTTTGCTACTCTGGAGTTTGTTTGACGCCTTTGTGAAAAAATTTGGTATAACAATCTTCAGTTCATACTTGGGGAAACTGAGGCACAGAGGGGTAAGCTGTTTTAGCAAGGTGATGAAAGCACAAGAACACAGGAACTCTCCTTCATGGAGTCCTGTCCACTCTCAATGTCTGGAAACAGTTACCTTGTGGGCATTTTGAAGACTTGAAGTGCAGTGGACTTAAACAAAAGCAAATCTTATTTGCATAAAACATGGTTCATGTAAGAATCATTGAAATCTGTGTGACCGTGAAGTAGTTTTTAGATTATTGAGCAAGCTCTGCTGCTGAGCCATTCTTTGTCTGTATATTCATCAAGATTCTCTGCCATCTCCAAATAACATATAAATTCTTTTAACTTGATCCTTTTTTTTTTTTTCCTCTTTGGGAGTATTTTACATTATAGGGGGTAATAAAGTTTTTAAACCAGACCTTGTCAAATGCGATTTTAAATTTACCACAGATAAACACCCAGAGTTGAACTGGAGAAAATATTATTTTTGAAAAGATGTTACTGTGTGCAGAATGCAATTATGTAAAAAAGGCAACAAAATTATAGGAAGAAAAAAAACAGGCTTTCATTGATAGAAACACGTGAAAAAAAAACTAAGAGCTTGGATGGCATATAGATTTCAGCAAAATTCAGTGTGTACAGCTGTCTTAGCCACTATTTCGAATTTGTAATCGTGGTTTCTGCATTTAGAAAACAGGAATTCTGCAGCGTTTTGTTTCCCCAAAGCTCTGTTATTTAAAAATAAGGTAAAGGAACAGAGAAAAACATTTCACCATGAAAGCAAACTCTGCACATTTTTGTGCTAATTTTCAAGTACCAAAATTAGAACTGTCTTAATTCTTAGGCGAGGATTACATATGTGGAGGGGAATGTGTGTGCGTGTGTGTGCAGAATAACAGGCGGGTGGCAGGACTGGAGAAAGATTTGCTTGGGAGGGCAGTGTCGATGTGTTACTACCTGCTTGCAGCCATAAGGCTGGGGAATCATTTGTGACACTCTGGGGACAATTTTGTCACCCTGACAGTAATGCTTTTATACACCAACTTGACACACAGGAAGAATCCATAAAGACAGATAAGTAACTGTGAAAGTGGCTGGGGATCAGCCTGAGTGCTACCACTCACCTGCAGTGACAAATAGATAGTCAAGAAGGATTGAAAATCCTGCCCAACACAGAGATATGTCAGTCCAAAGCTGGGATACTGCTTGGTTACATGAAGGTTGTAGTAAAAATACACATAAGGCACATGCACAGAAGGGCCCCCAGGCATAAGTATGAGAAGGTTAACTTCAAAGTGTATTAGTTCTTCTTTGTAGCATTTTGTTTTAAGAATACTTGATGTCTTTCACAATTGGACCAAATACTTACATTAATTACATTTGATTGGGCTGATTCCTGCTATTTTAATTGAAATGAATATACATTAACATTGATATAATGAAAATGAGAATTTGGCCAATGTGATTTTCAGGGGAGCCAGTGGGTTGTTTCCAGGTGTCTTTTTTTTTTTTTAGTAATTATTTTATACCAATAGAGGTCCCCATCTGCAAATCAAATGAAGAAACTTGTGACTTAACAAATACGTGTGCTTTTAAAAATATTGTACTTTAGCTGTTGCAGTCAACCATAGGTGCTAAAAATCAGTGCCAAACCATTGACTGTTTTTTATGGTCAATACTGTGTTAATTCTGACTGCAAATGTATTGTAGAAAAAGTGACTTGCACTTTTTAAAATATTCTCTAGAAACCTAATGATAGTTTTATTGCTTTTTTGGTTTGTTTGTTTAAAACAAAGGAATCTAATCTAACCTTGAAGACCACTTCTGAATTCAATCACTCTTTGTGACTTTCATTTCATTATTCATATTTGATAATTTGAAGTTTATTTCTCAGGAAAGAAATGAGTTACAACCAAAGGCAGATGGTGTGCTTGGGGTTTTATTTTGTTTAGATTATAATCTCTATTTTTCTCCCTCTGTCTGGCCAGTGGCTTTCACTTTTTAAGAAACTTTCCTTTGTAGGCAATCACTGAAGTAATTTTGGTCCCTGGAATAGGGACTAAAAAGAACTGCCACCCTTACAATTTCCTCACATTCCATGTGCTCAGGGTTATTTTTCTCTATGTTTTTTTTCTTTTTTTCTTCCAAACTGGAAGTTCCTTGTTGTGTCCTCAGTTCCCTTCCATAGCTCCAGCTTCTGAGCAAAGTCTGCAGTGCACTGAAATGATACCTGCTCCCCTCACTCCATATGATGCTGCGCTGCAAATTAAGGTCAGATATTTTCACCAAAAAGTGCAATTGTTACAAAACTAAAGCTTTCCATGGTAAATCTGTCTGTTTTATTAAAACAAAATCTGTTTTAATTTTTCTATGAGCTTGATCTGAGGTATAATAGTTCTAATTTCTGATTATTAAAAAAGAGAAATTCATTTTAGGGCATTTGAAATCATCTTCTAGAAGGATAGATTAAACTTCTGTTTTATTCAGTTTGTTCAGCTTCTTGGCAAAAAATAGTATATCTGTGATATGTTTGGGACTTTATGAGACAAAACCATGTAATGGCCTGTAGGAGTTAGATGGCTGCTGAATAAATTATGGGGGATGTACTCTCCCACAAGGGATGTCAACTATAGTGTGAACGTGAACATCTGGCTCGCCTGCCACAACTCCCATCAAACTGTACATCACCATGAAGAATACAGTTGAGTGTTTTACTGACAAAAAACCAAGTGTTTCAGCTCAGTTCTCCAAATCAGAGGGAGCTTTGCAATTCGGAATTATTTGGGCATTATTTGATAAAATAAATGCAATATATAAAAAGGCAATGGAAATTTCAAAATTTCCTCTGGCACAGAGATTTGTGGTTTCACTCAGCTTATGTGCAATATGCCATTGGCAAAGCAATTCCTTCTAGAGTCAATTGCTCTTGTTGGTTGAACTGAATGCTAATGGAGGAGCTTTTATCTCATTCGAAACATATTAGTCAGAACCCAGAGAGCAAGAGGATACTGCCAAAAGGTGTCTTGCATTGACAGCAAAACTTCTAACTCTAGAGCTCATCTCTCCCGTTTCCATTCTAATCTTGGCTTTGATTTGGGTAAGGAAAATACAGTTATTTCCTATCACTGCTTAGGAGTGCCTTAAAAAAATGTTTGTTTCCCATTTACCTTCTCTTCTTGTAGTGCCTTTACCCAGAAAGTACATAATTGCTGCAACATTTGTGTTTTAATGGTGCTGAAGCAGTAGTTGTGCTTTGCTGCCTCATGGATTTGCAAAGGGAATTTGAAGACACTTTTTATACTTCTGTACTCTGTTCCACACACTTGTGAAAACATGAAATGTCATGATTCAAAGTATTAGAAACATTAGAAAGCTGACAATGGGATATCTGTGTTTGTAATGCTCACATTTCTTTAGATAATGTTCATTCTGCCTAAGTGTTCTAAATGTTTTCAGTTTACATGAGCATATTTTTCCCATGAAAAGGGCTTTGAAGCAATGTTGTCCTGTCCCTGCTTGATGTATGCACAGAATCATGGAATAGTTTGGTTGAAAGGGACCTTAAAAATCATCTCATTACAACCCTCCTGCCATGGGCAGGGACACCTTCCAGTAGACCAGGCTGCTCAGAGCTCCATCCAACCTGGCCTTGCACACTTCCAGGGGTGGGACATCTGCAACTGTTCTGGGCAAACTATGCCAGTGCCTTCCCACCTTACAGGGTAGAATCCTTTCCTAATATCTAGTCTAAACCTGGTCTCTCTCAGTTTAAAGCTAGTCCCCCTTGTCCTGTCTGTACACCTATGCACATATAAAATATGTGTATGATGTACAAGATAAAGACTGCTGATAATGAATGACATGTTTTTAAATGTGTGTCTTTGTGCATACTGGTATAATAGGAAATGTTAAAAGACTTTAGGAACTGTGTTCATGAATTGATCTTAGTTAAAAATGCAGATTTTGCTAGTAAACACATTTTGTATTCAAGACTTACATTTTTAGTCTGACTGTTTAATGATGCAAAGTTAAAGCCATAGTCTGACCAAATCTGCTTCTGCAATCTGAGGTCTAGAACAGTTTTTTAGCCTACTAAATTAGTATTTTGTTCAGCCAAGATCCTTTTATTAATGAAGTCTGAATCTCACAATGAATACCTCTTCAGACTGGAGTGGAAATAAGTAGAATGATGTGGTCATTTGTCATCAGGAGGTTGAAAATGATAGGTTTAGATAACCTGAAATTGAGTATGTTTGGTGATTGCTATACCTCCCTTTGTTAACTGTGATTATCATGTATTTTCTTGGTGGTTGCAAGTAGAGTACTTTTGTTGTATTTTCTTTATTTTTAAAAAACGTGTATCTTCTTTCTAGCAAAGATCCATACTAAACTCATAGGTCCAGTGCTTTGACTGGTACACATTCCTCAGGCAAAGTGTAAATTGGGCAGATGGGAAAACTGAGCACAGTCCAGGGGAAGAATTTTGTCTTTGACTGACTTGATCATAACTAGTGAATGTTTACTGTGCTCCACTGACAGCCATGACATGATGTGAATTTATGTCATTTAATGTCACTTTTGAAGTTACTATAAAATCTAAAGGGGAAAAAATGCAGGTTCCACCCTCCCTGAAAAGGCAGTGTACTAGTAATTTTGTGGTAGGAGACCTACAAGGCTAGGTAGTTTTCCATAACACTCCAGATTTTTGTCTCTATACATAAGGAAATAATCCTTGAACCATTTTGCTTAGTCATCTGCTGCAAAGCTCAGAATCCAAATTTTTTTAGTGTCCCTGTTGATCTAGGGTTCTTCCAAAAGAGAAGAAGCATAAATTGGAATCAGGAGAATCTGGATTATATTCACTTCTACACTTGGGATAATTTCATACTTCAAGCTGAGTCATCAACCATCTTATTAAACATTTTCTGATAGACACCTCAAATCATAACTTTTTAGTTGGATGGGTCCATTGTCTCCAGAAGGTACTAATGGGGTCAGAAGTGGCAAGTATAGCAGATTTTTTTTTTTTTTTTTTTTTTGTAAAATCAGCCAATTTGATCAATCAGTTACTGACGGCCTTTGTGGTAATACTTCTTGATTAGCAAAGTAGTTGTTTGTGAAACATTTCTACTAAGAATGCCTATGTCCAAGAGGAGGGAATGGAAGGAAAGCTGGCTTTGTTGGGATTTGGTTAGAGAGACAACCCATTAGAACATGGGGTGACTGACAATTCAGGACAAGTGCTTTCCACTGCATAAGCAGTGTGGACACAAAGAATTGTTTTGCAGGAATTATTAATAAGAATTGAAGTAAGGAGACACCATGTGTGTTCTGCTGCCGACAAGGCTGGAGTTATGCACAAAAGGAGGAAAGTCACAGTGTTACTGGAAGAGCTCACAGAGGTCAAACTCTCCATTACAAACTGAATAGATTGTAAATAATATACATAGGTCACAGACATATCTCTTTTTCCTATGATTAATTATGCAAATCTGGTATTCTGTCTCAGGTCAGGTCTGTGACCATATAGTGTGTTCCTTTTTTTATGGAAAATTTCTGTCCTACTCCCTCTTCCCTAAGAGGAGCTACTAAGTAGAATTTCAGAACTTCCAAACTGTATTTATTGCTAATTTATTTCAAGCAAAGTGCATTTTATGGGCTTATCTGCCTTTTTTTTTTTTTTTTTTGATTAAAACACGAGCAAAACTCAACCGACTTGAACAGGTTGAATGCCACATCTGTGCAGAAGATATCAGCACACTTATTTATGGCTCAAAGAAACAGAGTCTAAATTAAAGCAGCTATTGCTATAGAATGGATAAACGGCCATTATGAATTATCCTTAATTATAGTGATTTCCTAAACTAATAAACCTGCTAAATCTTTTTTGCAAAGGTTAGTTTACACAACGCATATAAAATCCGCATGTGCTACGCATCAACCACCAGCTGTCTGACAGTGTGTTGCTATTGCAGTGAGTGTTCACATAAATTTTATGTTGGTTATATTAACAGTCAGTCCATATCACTACCCACAGATGCCAGTAGACATAAAAATTGCTCTCCAGTGAGCCTAAATATCCCTAGAAGCTAGTTGTGTCTAATGTTCCATGTAGTATTTGTACGTGAAAGCAGCAGATTGAAAAGTTATTTACAGATGAATATTTCAATCCAGTTAGTTCATATTGGCCTACTTAGGCTTCTTTGCTGGTTTATTTGTATGCTAAATAATTCACTAAAGGTTCTTGTTTACTTTCAAAAGTAGTTTCTATGAAATGCAAACAACAGAGCCAACTTCAGGTGCTCTAAAGGCTAAACAGCCCTGTTTTAAATGCAGGTCAGAGCTACAGACAGCATCTTGCAGATGGGCTGTCACTCATAGTTTTACCCTTTTAGTTGCTGAGTCTTTAAAGAATTTACTGAGATTTGATGCTTTTATATAAATTTATGGCAAGAATGGGTTATTTTTTCTTACTGTATCCTTTTTCATGGACAAATGTGAAATCCTTCAGGGTCTTCCCGTTAAGTAGACAGAGCTGGCTTGTTGTGGGTTGGTTAAATGGATTCTTGACAGTGCACAGGACTAGCAGGTACAGTAGATATGTGTTTCCTTCTGCTGTAGGACATAAATACATTTCTGTATGAATGTCTGTGGTACCATTGGTTGTATACTTTGATTTCTTGATCAGTCAGAACACTGGAAAAATGCAGCCACTGTCTGTTCTTTTACTGAGATCCAGGAACTCAGCAACACTCCACAGCACTGTACATCACAGAGTTCATCTATGTGCTAACTTTTTATTTTAGAATATTGATTTTATCATTTTTACTGTTTGTAGTAGGAGTTGCTTTATTGATATTTACTCAACCCCTCTTTGTGCAGACACTGTAGAATACTTTGTTGCAGGTATTGACATTCATCTGCTGGTTGCTTCACCAGCATCAGCTTATTTCACCCAAATGGTATTCAGATGCTGTAATTGTTTCTTGGTATTGATTTTAGATGGCGTTTATAACATGCTTCTGAAGACCACAGCACACATGCCGAGTCTGACTGGAGCTTCAATTCAACCCTTTCAACAAGAATGTGAATCACACATATTAAAGTTGCAACAGTCTTGATTTGCTTTGCAAAGGTCTCTCAAGAAAGATTAAGACCAGTCAGTTTTTGAGAGATCATGAAGGAGTATCTTACTGCTTGCTAAAGAGTAGTTGGCTATTTTTGCAGGCATTCTGAGCTATTAATGAATATTCTGGCATAATACTAAGGGGTGATGTACTGTCAATTCTATTTTCGTACAAATATGTCACTGCTCAGGCTTAGGTTCACAAAGACATTTAAGAGCCAGTTATTTTGTTGCCTGCATGTCCTACCATTTGTAAAATGAGGACTTTTGGGCAAATTTCATCTTCAGCAGCTACTGCGGATGGGTATATAGTGCAACATACCTTCTTCAAGAGTTTCTTTGAAGAAAGAGTGATTTCACTTGGGTTATGCTCAAGTCCCATTCAGTCTTTCCACAGAAGTCTTTATTAGTAAGTTGACCTGCCCAAGTACCATGGAGGCACAGGCCTGTAGTGGCATCCCTCAGAGAATGAAAACACCAAATGTAAAATTAAAATAATTTCACCAGGAAATACCCAAAGATGAAGGAAAAGCCTATGATATCACCTGAGAAAGTTAACCAATAGAGCATGTATACCATATCTATTGACTTTTATCTGTTAGATCTTTATTTATTTCTAAGCCAACGACAGTAGAACAGAATTACTAATTTAGATAACATTTGGAAACCTAACATAACCTTCTAAAAAATCAGAGTAAAAGTAGGTGCTGTAAAGTATAGGAAAATGCCTTCTCTTGTGCCACTAAAATGTGAACTAACTGCTGATTTATTACTCATTTAACTGGTAGAACATTTTGCACAGCAAGTGCTGTGTTCCCATGCTGGTGTAGCTTTAGGTATCTATAAAAGATCTCTTTGAAGAACTGAATAGTAGTTTTTAAAATTAATTTGCATACTTCTTTTTGAAAACTGAGTTGCATTCTGTTTAATAAAAAAAATGTAGTACATGAAATACAGTTAAAAACAGAATCCCTAGGAAGATTCGTGGGGGTTTGTACCAAAAATGTTTGGGCAGTTTTGAAAATTACCCATTCATTAAGGAAAATTAAAAAAAGAGTATTTCATAACCATGCAAAGGTGTATGTTTATGTGGACGGCAACTTCCTTCCACAGGGAATTAGTTTTTGCATAAAAAGATGAGTTGAATGTTGTTAGTATTAAAATACAAAACCCAGCTACATTTGCCAAAATATCAGCAGTAAAATGCTTCCTGAGGACTAATTGGGGTTATAGTTAGAGATAGGGTTAGTTTTAGGGTTAGGTTTAGGGTCAGGTTTGAGAAAGAACCTAGAGCCCAGGGACACTGGGGCTGGAAAATGCAGCCCAAGAGGATCATGGCAGGGCCCCAACATTGCTGCCTCTACATCTTTCAAATCAATGTTAGGGTTAGACTTAGGTTTAGGGTTAGGATTGGGGTTCCTGAGGACTTTTTCTGAATTCAGGGGAGGTTTCCTCTGTGCAAGGAGCCTGGGACTGGGCTCTGTCATTGTCAGTTAATTGGGCAGAAGTCTGAAAATGGCAATGTTTGAAAGGCATATGTGTGAAGGCAGAAAGGCATCCTGCAACAACTAATTCACCCACATAACACATCTTTGAACTGTCTAAGGCACAGCTAACTGTTTACATGCTACCAACAAGAGTAAATACTCTGAACAGAAGGAAGAGACAGAGTTTCTGTGAGTAAAGAAAAAGATTACAAGACAGCCCATCTGCCAGAGAGAACCTGTCACCTCCAGTTACGAGCCAGAGGCAGCCCTACCTCATAGCAGCTAGAGAGACCACTTTATTATTCAAACAGGAGAGAGGGAGAAGCTAACTTAGACCTTCACTTTCTGTCTGATAGGGTGTCAAAATATCATTTTCAGGGAATTTTGTGAACAGAATAGTGAGGATAAGTTGAGTCTAAACGCTACCAAGAAAATACCTAAAAGAACTGCTTCAGCAAAGCCAAATGGCTATCCTGGCTAATAGCTGTGCAGGGGATTGAACACCCTGGCTCTCAGGTATAGACAGGAATTCTGCCAGGGAACGTACTACTGGCAGTGGGGATGAGAATTATATTAATAGCTAAGGCAATCTTGTTATCCTTAAGAATCCTGATTATAGTAATTTAAAAAATAACAACCACGTGTTTGTCATTGTCCTGTAAGGCTGACAAAGGCACTTTCAGAGGGCCTTAAATTAAGCCACCTCGTTTTCTTTTCTCTTTGGAATACTTATTTTTTTATACATACATATTATATAGCAGGTATCAGAATACCTATTGTCTTTGGAAGCCTATTGTTTATACCTACAGCCGGGTCAAGTTTCTCCTCCTTCCGTTAGCATCGTCAAGGCCAGGTAGAGTGGTCAACAGGCAGTTTTCACTGCTCTTATAATGTTTTTGTTTTACCTGCTATCCCTTGGGGAACAGACAAATTGGGTGCATACATGTAGCTGGCCATCTTGACATTGATTTTTGAAGGTTCATTAGATAAATGCTGACATCATAGATTGATGTCTCTTTAAAACAGTGCCTAGCACAGAACCATTGGGGGAATCAAAAATATCGACTTACCATGTTTGTGCAGAAGGCCCATGGAGATCTCCTGCATTAATGGGTCCATCAATTTAGGTATTCTTTAATTATTCTAATTGTACACCTTGCAGCTGGAAACCGACTTTATTAGGACTTCTGGCTAGGTAGTCACAGCTTTTGCAGAGAAGAAATAGCAGTGAATAATAGTGACTTTTATCTACTTTGTCATCACATCTTGAATTGTTCAGGGTTTTCTTAGGTTTTTTTTTTCTTTATTATGTGCTAATTTGCCTGTGTAATGTGGTGTTAAAAATGAATAGGGATGCAGTGATGGGCCAATGCAGAGGCCAAGAAGCTATGTGGTACTTTAGAGAAATAGATGCTGGTAAAATAAAGTTGATGGTTTTGTTCGTGTTTAACCCCTCACCCTGGCACCATCAATAGATTGAAGACATCATTTGTATCTGCAAGTGTTTGTTTAATTAAGACCTCCTAAAAATCTTTGCTATTGATTCATTCCATTATCTTATTGATTAACTGCACTGGATCATGTACTTGCTCTTTAGTGGAAGGCAACAGTTTCAGCCTGCTGTCATTTGCCCGCAGATGTGAACAGTAAGCAATGTTCAGCATCCATGTCTGCCAAAGTGTCTTGTGTTTTAATGAAGTACTGGCTGCAATTCCCTGTAATACATGAGAAAAGCCAGTTGTCTCCTGCTGGTGGTGTGACCAAGCATAAAGGTTTTCTTCCAGTTATTCATAAAGCAGCTGCTTACCAGGGAATGTTGGAAAGTTGCGCTTTGCATTTCTGTGTTAAAATCTAGAGGTTTGAGTCAGAGCAGCAAATTAACACAGATGACCTGCATATTTCATTTCCACGCTTTTGTAGTTTGTTTTTTTTCTGTACCGGAGAATAATGTAAACCAGCATTTCTTTATAATATGATTTTATATTAGTGCCTTGCAGCTTCACCTTGTGGAGTTTTCTGTGTGACCTAGTATTAATATATGTGTATATCTGATAAAAGCATCCCACCACTGCCTCTCTGAAGATTTTTCTCAGGAAAATCATTCAGTAACAATATTCTGACTGCTCAAGAATTGGATTGTCTGGCTACATTTGTGCAGCCACATGTGCCCTTGTTTGTCAGCTCTTTGTCATCTTTTTTTTTTCTGTAGAGAAAAGTCTTTTCCTTATACCAGTGTGATAGCAGTGTGGCATGTAGTACCTTATTTTACAATTCCAGAAATGACTTTCTGTGTTGGAAGTGGGAATCTGACAACTCCGACCTGCGGGGACCAGCTGCCACAAGGTCACACAAGTGTAATGCACTCGGCTGCTTGCCCACCCCGAGGTAGGCTGAGTGCTGCTTTTAGAAATGCTCATGCCACCTCTCAGATTTTTAGGGGATACCATTAGTGGCAAAAAGGAGGTGGTGACTGACAGTGAAATTACTGGTAAGTCTAAATTAAAAGAAAAAAAAACTAACACGGCGTTTTCTCCTTCTGTCCTGACATTTGAGTGACAATCCAGATTGGACCAGAGTAACAGCCAATATTTCAGTGGAAAATTTTAAAACATTGTGCATGCCATATTGAAGTGTTCCATAGGAAATAGGGCACATATTCTTTATTTTCACATGCAGCTTGCTCTTGACATTTCCAATATACTATAGGTGCTGTGGGTGGTCTCCTGGTGAATGCCAGCAGGTTTTTTTGCTGCCACTGTGAAGGAGGGGCTCAGAAACCCCCACCATGACAAAATCACTGCTTTTTTTCTCCCTTTTTTTTATATAAAATGAAAACTTCTCCACTTGGGCTGTTTTAAAATTCTAACTCAATTGAGACTTTTGTGTTTAGTTAAGTTTATATATCTGCTGGCATGCTTTATTAATTTAAGCCAAACCCTCAACTTTACCTTGGCGGAGACACTGATTTTGTTGGGTTCCCTGCACCCTGTTAAATGAGCTAGCACCAAAACAACATCCAGTGGACAAATGACTGTGTTCTGATTACTTTTCAGGGTCTTTGATGACAGCAGTAGGTCCTGACTCAGCCTTTTTGATACCTTAGCATGGCAATTTTGAATGCCTCAGGTTATTTGTAACTGCATAAATGCTAAAATTAAATCACAAAGAACAAATTCTTTAAGTTCTTGTTCTTTAAGTCATCTCTAAGAAAATATCATACACCTTTTTTTCTTTTTTTTTCAATCAGAATCTATTTATGTACAAATAATAGGTTTTTCTGTTTACCATCATAAGTAAATGCAATATTTATGATATAGATATGTAGTATGTATCATATATAAGAAATTGCTAGTCAAGTTCTGGAATTGAGCAGGACAGGGTAGAAAGGACTGCCTTGTTATGGGAATTGTCTTTGTTTCCCCTCTGGTCCAGAATCATTAATTTTTTTCTGTTTATATAACCCCAGTAACAGCATCACATTGGGGCTGCTGTTGTGGCAGATCCTGGGAATCTCTTAGATGGCTGGTAATATTCTAGAAGGCTTTGTCTCAGAGCAGATCTAGAACTGAATTTTGTAATTGGTGGGTAATCAGTAGGAACAAAATATTTGCCTGAGAGGTCCTCAAGAGGCTGAAGGACCAAGGTGGCAGCCTGCTGTGGGTGTTGGCAGCAGCCTGGGGAGGTGGGATGGGATGGGACTTCTTCATTTGATAGGGCTTTCAATTGCACAGGCTTGGCATCTGTGTGAGATTCTTTCTGTTCCATGTCTGGCTTGGATTTTTTGCTTAGCTCCAGTCTACTCCTTTTCTTGGGTTCTGAGCACTTACTGTGATTAGAGAACAGAACAAATGCTCAGCCAGAATGGGTTTTGTCCAGTTCTTTACCAGTAATTGAAATGATGGGAGCAAAGCTCCACACATCCCTTCTTATTTCATCTCCGGAGGGGCTGATCAGACCCACTGTGTGCAAATTGCAGTGCAGTAAATTCACTTTAGGTGGTTGTACCCCTGATGGCTTTAAATGAGTTGCAGTGGGTGTTGATGAAGCACAGCTACACTGTGCTGGTCACCTTGTGGAGGTCTCAGTTTACTTTGCTAGCTCAGAGACACACACTGTGTACTGGGCACTGTTAGATAAACAGCCAGGTGTATCCTGGCTCAGGGATGCTTGTGGAAACAGGATCACACCTTTGGATTGTGAATTAGGCTTTAGTAGTTTATATTCACAGAAGTAAAGAACAATACAGTTTCAGCATTTTTCTGGAAAACAATCTGGTTTTGTTTCTTGCTGTTCTAAAATCAAATTACTTTGCAATCTATATCTCTGCAGGAAAGTGTAAGTAATAGTAATCAATATTGCTATAAAGGCAGAAGTAAGTCCTGCCAAAGTGTCAGCATTTGGGACTGTTTCTATGAGGACAAGAAGTCAAATTCTTGAAAGTCTGCTGTAACCTTCAATTCAGAAGACACTTTAGCACAGACTAGTGAAAGTATTTTGTGTTCCCAAAATATGTATGAGTTTTGAGAGATCTTTTGGATATATTTAGCTAGAATTTCAAAATGTGACTTGTTTTGAATATGTTAAAATGAGATTTTATTTTTTACAATTGGAAATGTCTTTCCAAAATATCTTTGAAACATTTGATAAATTAAAACCAAACGCTTCTACCAACTTTTATGGTTTTAAGAAATTAGGATTTTCTGGAGAAAACATGTTTCATTGAAAAGATACCAGCTAAATCTATTGAAGATTTATTATTTATCGTGGACCAAGTCTTGCTTTCTGTACCTACATAAATAGTTAATGAAAGTGCTTCCAAGCATAAAGCATGAACTATTTGGACCAATGTTATAAAGTGCTTTGAGCTGGGAGAAATAGAAGCTGGAACATGGAAGTTACATTATAAGCAGAGTTGTTTCTGTTCTGTAGAAAAACTTTTAATTGTCAAAGTCTTTAAAAAGAAAGTAATTTTTTTTCCCTTTTGAATCCTACAAGAGTTAGCTTCAACACACATTGCTAATATAATATTGCAGTTATCAAAAACTCAGTGCTACTGTTTTGATTATTGAGACGTAGGTGGAGATCAATTGAACAATTAAAACCTCCAAATAAAATTCCATGAATTGTTGATCTGAGCGGGAGCTCCCAGTGGAAAGGACTTATTTTTAAAGTTTAAATTTTGGTGTATAGTGTCTTTACCATTTTGCAGCTTTGCTGACTGGACTATATAAAAGTATTTCACAAAGCATAACGTCTTGGTCTTTTTTGGGCAGTGAACTTACTGCATTCATTCATACAATAGAAATCTGAACTCATGTACTTTAAGTGACATCAATTAAAATAACTTATTTTAGAAGAAATAACAAGTATTTTCCAGAACTAGCACAAGTGACTGGAATATTTTGAAATCTGAATAGAAAGAAAAGAACATTTTGAAGTAAGGTCTACATTAAAACACAAAGGTAATCCAGTATTTTGGGGAAAAAATATATATATAGGGTTAATCTTGCAGGATTTCTCCCCAAAATTGCTGGTTACCATATGAGATAAATTAATTCTGAATGTGCTTCCTATATAATACTGAACACTATATCAAAGTGAGTGAGTGTCTTGTCTGAATAAGAACAGCAGAATAAGACCGTATATGTTGATATGAGTCATTACAGGCTGAAAGATGTATGTTTGAAAAAAGTAAACCTAAGCTTCATGAATCTTTCTTGTTAAGTATATCCGGTCAAAACATACCAGACAACTTTCTCAATAGATGAGAACCACTGATAGTAAACAGAATTGGGCAAAATGTGTCTAAGAACCTAAGTACTTGGAACATTATCTTATTCTGAACCCTTTGTTGCTGTCAGTATATTAGCAATTTCCAGGTTCATTTTCATGTGGAATACTGCACAATGGAACTATCCTAAAATAAATACTTCATATTCACCCATTCCTTGATTTCCTATAGAACCTATACAGTTCAAGTGCAAAGTGTGGCTGTCCTTATATCTAGCATGTTAGCCAAAAAATTACATAGAAAACTTTTCTGCAGATAAGATAGAATTTTTATTGCTGCAGGTATGCTTTTGTTACTTGCTTGTACTTGCTTATACTGTTAGTGAACTTGTCCTTCCAGCAAAGAGTTTGGTAGGTTATTCCACACCAATGAGGAAAAAAGTGCACAACAGCACAGTCTAAAAGTAAATAAACAAAAACCTCAGTGGCATTTCTACCCTGTAAAACACTGCCTTGCCAAGATTTCTTTTTAGCTTTCTCTCTTTTCCCTCCATCTGAGCCGAGATATATGTCCATTAGGATTTCTTGGAGGCTGTAGCAGGTTAAAATCCCTGCTTTGATTGTTGGTTCTGTCCCTTTTCTCCTATAGACAGTAGTGTAGATTTTTCTGAATCTTTGGCCAGGGCTACCCCAAAAGCCTTCTGTAAATAGGAGATACTTACTCTGGAGGAAGGATCCAAAGGATCCAAAGGTGTAGAACTTTGGTTCTACATGTTGGTTTTCACTCACCCCAAATGACTGGACTATTTGTATTTTTCCCCTGGCAGTTACTCCATCTATCCGTAAGTAGGCAAATAACTTCTCACCTGGAAATGAAACAATAAGCAAACTTGTATGAATTGCTTTTGTTTCCTGACCACTTATTGCTAAAACACTGAAGTTTAGTTTTAATCTTGTCTGTACTGCTACAGAATCCCCAGGGAAAAGGAACTGATTTATGTACAGCTCAGCCTGAAGCACTTGCGTCACTGTACAATTTTGTATTGCTTGCTTAATAGACCACAAAAGTCAACATCTCTTTGGAAGAACAATTTGTGCTTAAAGTAGTCACAAATTCCAAGAGATCCTGTTAAGGCAGGATGTTGTGAGAAACCCAGAGTTGGAAAAAAACCTCCTGTTTCCTAATTATAATGTTAATACTTGGGAAAACTTAAGCCACTCTGTGTTGGTTTATGTCAATAAAGGTTTGGGTTTTGTCTTTCTTTCTTGCCTATCCTGCTTTGGGAAGTTGGAAGTAAGTCAGCATTTTTAGCTGCAACATAAGAATGTTTCAGTTGTCTATTATTGTGGAAGCAGATGCAAGATTACATCTCTGAGAAGAGACAGACAATCTGCATTTAAAATATCTTTAATGAAATGAGGTCAAAAGCTTTAGTTCACAGATTTATAGAATAAGTGAAAATGAAAGGGACTTCAAGATTTGTCTAGACCAACCTCTTGCTCGAAGCATTATTATCACTGAGGTCAGATCAAATTGCTCAGAGCTTTAACCAGTCAGAGCTTGAAAACCTTCAAAGATGGAAACTGTGCAACTTCTTTAGGCAACCTTTTCTACTACTTGGCTATCTTCATGGGAAGAAAGATTTTTCTTAGGTCAGAATTTCTCTTGATTCAGTTTATGTCTGCTACCCCTTGTCCTCCTCTGAAGAGCCTGACTCTTATGTTTCCTTGCTAACTTCCTCATAACTACTAGGAAGCTGTTGTCAAGTCCCCTCAAAGCTCCTGCTTCTCCAGGCTGAACAAGCCCTGTGCCCTCAACCTCTTCACAGGGCAGGTACTCCAACCATCTTAGAGCCCTCTGAACTTACTTCAGTTGATTAACATCTGTCTTGTATTGAGAGATCTTAAACTGGACACCATATCTAGATGTGATATAAAATTGTTGAGAGGGAAGGTTACTTCCCTTGATCTGCTGACCCTGCTTCCCTTAATACTGTAGGTTATCTTTGCTGCCAGGAGGAACCACTGGCTTGTGTGCACCTTGCTGCCTATCAAGACCTTCAGGCCTTTTTTGTGAGAGCTGTACCCCAGCCAGTCCCAGATTATTGTTCCTTCCCACACCCAGGACGTTGCATTTTTCGGTGTTGAATTTCATAAGGTTCCCCTTGATCCACTCCTCCAGTCCTCACAGGAGTAGTCACGTCCCCCCACAGCTTGATGTCATCTGCCAACTTGTGAGCCTGCAGTCTTCTGCCTGCTCCAGGTCACTGATGGAGCCATCAAATGAGGCGTCCTGCTACAAACCACTGTGGTACTTTGCTGGCTTATTGCCATCCAGGTGGAGTGCAAACCATTAACCTCTATGCTCTGAGTCCCCAATCGTCAAAGCAATTTTTGTTTTCTCTTCCTAGGGGTCTGTTCAACCTGGGATAACCTTTTTTTCCTACAGTGGTTGGCTGTAGGTGCCTATGTCAGACAAATCCTGCATTTGATAACATGCACAAAACATTTAGTTGTTTAGTGTCTTAGTTAGGTTCTACACAGGTGAATACCATGTTTTAAATAGCAATTTAAAGTATTCATATTCATATTTGACATATTAAAATAATAGCAATTCTGCATCATATCCATGTAGTTTGCAGCATGAGCTCACTTAAAATAATCACTATTGAGAACCTGCCAATGTATATGTTACATCACTCTAACTTCAGTGTTCACAGACCTGGATTAGGAGTTTTGTTGGGTTCAGTTCTAAATGGCTTTATTTAATATGAAGGATAAAGATTTTTTGTTCTTTAAAATGGGCAATAGTTACATAAAAGAGGCATGCTATATGATTGCTCATCTTGATCGCCTTATTCACTAATTTTTATAGGATTGGGCACGTAGTGTCTCTACTTACAAATGTGCACAGTATACATTTACACAGAAGATTAAGCACTGAAGCTGATATAAGATTGATGAGAGAAAGTTCGTTGTCAGTATGTCATATATTATGGATCAGATTCATGTGTCCAGCATTAGATTTAGAGGAAGTGCATGAACACCAATGTATGGTTGCCTGGTTTCTTCTTAAACTATCAAATACAAAGCCACACATGAGCAATTTTGAGAGCTGAATATAACCCCCTGACAATATCAAACTCCTGAGTTCTTCTGACAGCCACTGGTAAAGCCAGCTGATTTGTAGAATAACACATTGTCCATTCCTTCAGACAAGTGAAATTACTCTCCTCACCTGGCCATATTGAAATGATTTCATTTTATTTCAGGAAATCCATTTCTAATAACATACAACTTTTTAGCAGTTTCTGTTGTGATGGATAATTTTATTGATTTGAGACAGCAACTAGAACTTCTATCCTCCTATAGAAGTTGTGAATAGTTGTATGTATACATTCGTGTCTATATTACTTATATGTTTCATTCGACAGATTGCTAAACATTCCAAGCCTACTTATGCAGGGTGTCTGTAAGAGGATCAGTAGTTCCGTTGGGACCCATGTTTGAAAGTGAGTGCATGTTGAATGACTTCGTTGAGGCAGACCCAGAGCATACAAAACATTGTGGGTTGTTAAGTTTATTGAGGTGCAGGGTTGACAAGTTATTTAAGCACACCTAAGTCAAGTGTCTTGATTTTATATTAATCTTGAATATTCCATCAAAAATATTTCTGTATTTGTGCTTTCACTGTTTTTGAAGGGAAAAAGGAATATCAGCTTTTGAAAGGCAGCCTAACCAAATGTCTTAAAGTACAGGTACAAATGGTCTAGGCAACTTGTCTGTTCAGCTCTTTGCTGTGGAAGATCTACATGTTGCCATCTTCCTAGAAGGTAGAAATCTGAGCTGCAGTTAATCTGCTAGATTTTTGCTGTTATCAATATTTTTATTATGGCTTGAAATTATAAGTGTATGGTTAATCTGATTGATATTAAACCCATTCTTACATAGCACCTTTTGATTATTCTTTATGTGGATGTTTAAGACTTGTTTTTGTTGGGCTTGCATTGTTTCTTTTCTATTTTAGCATCACTTTCATATGGGTTAATTTGCACATCCTACTTTGTAAGACTGTCATGTATCAGAATGTCTGTTTTGACTGATTTAGTGCTCTGATGTTTTCCTTTTATTCCCAAATAGCAAATTTTGTCTCTTGCAAGACAGTGATGTTTGCATATAATGTATCTTCCATGTTCCTTCAGTTTAGCAAGGATGCCTGATTAGCACAAGCTCAAACTATGTACAATTTTTAGTTCTTTCTTGGTTAAAGAACGAAACAGATAGAAAATAAAGTCTGTGATGGATATAAAGTACAGACAAGAACACTGGCTTGCAATTAAGTACAGGCTCGAGGGTCTGAAAAATTACTGAGAGAAGGTTAAGGGTGAGTGGTAGATAATCAGAGATGAAACTAGATAAAAGATAATAACTGCAACAATGAAGAACAAAATGTGACAGTGTTTATAAACCATAAAAAAGATGAAGACAAAAACCTTAAATGTGAAAGTTATAGCTAAAGTCTACTAAATTGGTGCTTTAATGAGCTGCCTGATGCTCAGATTATTACAGATGACCAGCCTCCACCATTTTATAGACAACTGAACAAATCATGAAGAAATTCAAGAGGCAGTGAAAGTGCTCAGATACAACAACGCACCAAGTGTTGATACCATTTCTACTGAATTATTTAAAGTAGCAAAGGGTAAGTTTTGTTTAAAGACTTTAAGTTTCAATTACCAAAGTAAAACAAGCTGAAGATATAAAAAGCTAATTAAATAAAAAACCAAAAAAACCCCCTGTTGTTTTACATCTGTTTGAGACCTCAGCACTTATGGCAAAGGAAATTAAACAATCCTATGGAATAAAATTTTAAGGCACATTTTTTTGCTGGACCAGAGAATGGCTGATGTACTGAAATGTAATAAAGGAACAGTGGGAGGTTTGTAAAGAAGCAAGTGTATGAGCATGGAACCAAGCACATTTGAGGCCAGAAGAGGTAGCAAAAAGGTCAAAAAGATGAGCTAAGTGTCCTTTGGAAACTCATTTTTTTTTGGACCTTGGTCCTACACCAGCCAAAGAGAACAAGGAGCAATAGTAATTGAATGAGTCCTGAGATACTTAATATGAATTACAGCAATAGACAAAATGTACTGCTGACATAAAATGGAGCAAATCATGTGTGCAGCAGAGGACCTTCAGTGTTCAGAGGGCTAAGCGGTTGTTTTTTTCTGGTATTTCCTGTTACAAGATGCAAAATTTTTATTATATAGTAACAGCTTTTTCACCAACAGTTAATTGAATCTATTATCTACATTATTATAGGTTACATGGAAGGGGGAAATTTATGGAGGACTTTATAGCAGACATGACTTATTTGGTCATTCCAAGTATCTAGGATCAAATTTGAAAGCAGTAGCCTACTCAAATTTCTAGGCTGCTGTGCTCTAGCCCCTTGAAAGCTGCCTGTTATTTCCTACCCATTTGTTATAGTATCCTGTTCGTGGCAATATGCCTACTATTTAAGGTTACTTTCATTAATCAGCCATAAGGTAATTTCTTTGTAGGCAGAATCTCTGATCTCATTATGTTGTCTTTAAAGCTGAAGACCTCAGGTTGTTTTATTTTTACTTTGATATCCCTGTAAAAACATAAGTTAAAGAACTGTGTCTCTGGGGAATCATTTGGAAGTCTTTGAAAAAGTGGCAGTTTGGACAATCATAAAGCAATATTCATATTTTTATTTAAAAGTTAAAAAATTCAGTGACTGATGCAGCTCTGGAATGTGGATCATGTCCTTAAAATAACCTGCACTCTACGATTGCCTTGCAGAGGTACACAGAAGAATTATTCTCCCAGGCTACCTGGTCTCAGGACTAAACACACAATGAAGACAGTGATAACATGAGAAAATCATTTTTCCTGCCCTGTTACATACAATTCTTTTTCTAGGGGTTATGTGCATATTTTAGTTAATAGCTATGACTCTCCTTGTTGTACTTCTTTCTGATTTTTTTTGTGGTAGTCAACATGTTTAAAAGTTTATATACTGATCTGTGACTCATATGTAGAACACTTGTGCTCTGAGATGTTTCTTTTCCAGCAGGCTGATCACTTTTTTTCTTTTTTTTAAAGATAGATGGCCATTACCAGTACATGGGAACAGCAGTCAGACTTGATATGTTGCATACACTATGAGTTTAATGTTTTTTTTCCATTGCACTTCATTTCCCTAATGCTACCTGAGGTCTTTCAAGACACATGCATCCCTGTCTTCTGTCTTTAAGAGTTAACTTCAACTCAAGCAATAAAATCTGGGTGCTTTTTAGAGCATTAAATCTGGCGAGCGGATATTTGTCATGATGTCTTTTAGGACCACCAGGTGTATGTCAGGGAGTGGGAAAGTTGCTCCACAGGTAACTCAAATCTCTCTGAGCAAGCCTGGTACATGAAGAAGCCATTTGTATCCCACTGAGTCCCATAATGTTGAGAACGTTGCTGAGATTTACACGAGTCCAATCTAGGCAGCGATAAGACGGCAGCAACCGTGTGACCTGAATCCCTGTTTCTCGTGCCTCGGAGGCTGTGGCACTGCTGGGGGTTTTGGGTTTTTATTTCTTTTGGTTTTAGCTGGGTCAAAGCTGCTGTGAAGGGTGCATTTTATTAAACTAGGCAGCTGGAAAGCGGTTAGATGGAAGAGCTTGGGAAAGGGGGCCACGTTGCCTCTTGGGTACGAAGTGGAAATGCCGGGTCAAAGGGAATGTATTGGCAGAGGTCCTGGATGCCTGTTTCCGTGTCTTACTTAGGGCTACCCCAGTGCTTTTAGGCAGAATTGTTGTCAATGGTATTGATCAGATGTTCTGATAATCTAGCAAGCTTCCTGATGTGTTAAATTCCCATCTTTCACGTGGCATTAAGTGTGGAAGAAGTATATGTAACTCTCAGTGGACGCCACCAGAGTATGACTGCTAGCCATCAGTTGTGCTGCACATGCCAATTCCAATTAGTCGTTTACCAGTCCCTTTTAACACTTTCTAGCAATTCTGTGTACCCCTACAAATATAATACATACTTCCAAAGTCTTAGTTTATGGTTTTATCATAAGAATTGCACAAAAAGTTCTATTTTCATGAGACATAGAAAATGCTGAATTAAATTTCTGCTTCCCATGGATTATAAAAGTGTATATTCAGACCGAAAAGTGGGCAAAGAAAATATCAACTCCAGAAGAGCAAAATTTTGTATTTAAAGCAATTTAAATACAATGAACAGGAGCAGACGTAACATTTGAACTTAGAAGCTAAAATTTAAAATGCATCTTGAAATGAAAGTTAACTTTGTTTAAGCTTCTGATTTCTTTTGCATAGTTTCTTGATAGTTTCTTTATGTACAAATTCTCACCGTAGAAAATATTATCAAGTTTTCAATCTACTTTAGCTTGTGCTTTGAAGCAGTTACAATGTGAGAGGAAGGGTGAGATTTTCAAGACTTCTTCTCTTTTATTGATGTGCAGGCGTGTACAGTAACAGCTTCCAGATTTCCCACTTTCCATCACCACGAGCACAGCAGAGCTGTTACTGCAGACAAGATCAGATGCCATCACTGGTTTTATCTAAAGGGTCTTGTGTGATGTCCCACCTAATCACCACCTCCTCCCTTGCTCTGTAGTGGAGAAGGGCAGAATGGAGCCTGTGAGCCTCGTGCAGCCCACGAGGCGGCATCCGAAATTCCCGTCAGTCAAAATAAGACTTATTACAGCAAGAAATAGGTTAATTATTGTACCTCTACTTCAGCAAATGCACAATAAAGAGGTAGATTAGTAGAGATGAAAAATTCATTGCAGAAGTGGCACAGTGTTATGAAAAACAAAATGATTCTATTGAGCAGTAGTGCTCTTACCATAATCCTAACAATAAACTCCGTTACAATAATAATAGGAGAAAAACTAATTGCAGCAAGGACAGGACAAATCTTTTTTAATCCTCATTGTCATCTCAACTAAATCCAAACCTATTTGTATTAACCTTTGCTGACAGAGTCACATGATGGACATAATTTCTAGTAATTTACCAGCAGTAGATCTAACCTTTCTTCATCAAATATTCATAAAGGCATGATTCTCAATGATTTTCTGTCTCTTTTCATATTTACAGCTTGTTGTCTTCTTCCTTTTTACTATAATTTGAACACAATTGAAGTCAGATGGAATTAAAGTTGAATTGCTTTAGTGGCTACAGTACCTGAAAGCAAAGAATAACTAATTGAAATTTTGTATAAATAGAGATCATGCTGTACTCTGATGGGATTGCATTAAATAGTTCACACATCCTTGCCTTTTGAGGGGGTAAAAACTCAATACAGATTAAATGGCACCAGTTCTTGTCACTGGTGTAACTGTTTAAAGTGTGTGTGTGTGTGTGTCATGCATCTGTGTAAACACACGTGGAATTGAAAGTATGAACTTTTACTGGAACCTTGAACCAAATATCCAGGGTATTTGGGTCATGAAAAGAAATGCTGTGAGCTTGATTCCTTTTATAGGTGTAAATAAGACTAATAATTGAACTCAATTATACCAGTGTAAAACTGATATAAAAGGTTGAAAATAAATCAGTTTAAGGCAGTGTAGAACTAGTATGACACTTGGACTATGCATCTTTTCCATTCTAAGAAGTTTAAATCTGAAATATAATTATATACTAGCTGCAGGTTGACCACACTTCCCAGTGGATTTTTTTCTAATGAGGGAATAAGACCCTTTTGATGAAAATATAAGGTGTAATGGAAAACATTAAAGAGAAATTCATATACTTAAAATCTTATGTGATAAATTCTCAGAAGTACTTTAGACTGGTATATTTGAATTTGAGATGACTGAGTAATTGTTTGAAACATCCTGTGCATCATACTATGGACAGAAACTGTGCCCATGAGCAGCTCTAATAGACAGTTTGGTATCACTGTGCTCATTCTTACCAGCATAGACTGTGGATAAGTAGAAAAAATATAAATGATTTAAAGTAAGCTAAAGTAATGCTTTTTCAGTAACCATAATGTGCATAGGTGGGTTTTTTCCCCTTTTTTTTTCTTTTTTTTTTTTATGCAGTGCTTTTTAAAATAAGCATAAAATACAATGCTTGCTTTGTCTTCATCACTTCAGTGTTCAGTTCTGGGTGCACACCAGCCAGGAACTGAGCAGTAGGACCTCACTGAACGTTTCTCAGGTGTGGCTGTCATTCTTTTTGTGAGCAGTCCCGACTGTCTGATGAGATGAGCTGCTGAGAGCCATCAGCTCCCATTTTCATCACTGAGAACTGGATGTTCAGCACCTCCTACCTTTAAATCTTTAGAAAGCAGAGGGTTCTGGCAGCTCCTAAGTAGTGAGATATTTCTGCAAATAAATGAAAAACATCTGAAAGATACGTTTTTCATAACTTTTAGTTTTTGGGGGGGAAAGTAGAAAGGGTTCTGTTGTTTGTGCCAGATTCCTCTACAACAATAACCATATGAGTATTACTAATGAAAAATACTTAGTTTTTTTCCTCAAACCAGTTTTCATCCATTAAGGAGTGGGTGAAGAGCCATTTAACTACCATTAACAGATATTTCAGCACACTTTTTTCTTTGCCTATTATTTTCAAATTAAGATAAATAATTGAATGGTGCAAAGAGGGGAGTAGTAGTAGGCTGATGAAAAGGAAGTAGTTGTAGGCTGATGAGAAGGAAGCCTGTCTAGTGGATAGGCACCATACTAAGATTAACAAAGGTAATTCAGTTCTTGACCAGTTCATACACTGATTTCCCATGCATTGAGAGCACATTATTGTGGCACTAGAAGGGTGAGGTGTTTGGATGGAGTAGTGATAAGGGCGTAGAAAGTAGTTAAATATGCACTAAAAGCAGATGAGCTTACAGGTAAATAGTATATATTGAAGCAGTTGATATGCTCTTGTTACAACATCAAGTTATCATTTTAAATTTGGTATATTTAAAGTTAGGTGTGGAGGCTTTCAAGAATTCCTTAATTGAAACCAAATGAAATGCTATGGAAAAAATGTTGGAAATTGAAAAAGGTATTAAAAAAGGCACAGAAAAATATATAAAGCTGTTACTTCATTGCAATTTTGCAGAGAATTAAAGCAAATAGTATGTATTGCTTCAGTTATTCTAGCCTTTGTCAAAGAAAAATCCTTTCTAAATCCTTAGTAATTATGAAATTAAGAGGAATTATTCCATAAATGAAATATATGCATATTTGAATGCTCATAATAAAATTCCTAATTTGCAGAAATGAGATTTTTAAATTACCAAAATGAAAGGCTGTCTCAGTTCTCCACTGTTTTAGGATAATGCTGAAATAAGTGCCTTTAATTGTATATAATTAAAACTCTAACTGTATAGGGTTTTAAATAAAACAATTTTATAGGAACGTGTAAAACTACATTTCCTTTCAGGTGACAGATTTAAACATTACAGACAAAATGTTTATAAACTCCATAAGTAATATAAATGGCATTTTCAGATCTGTCCTAATATTGGTTCTGATTGCCTGAACTCGCAGCTCAGTTATCTTTAGAGGTGCATCCAGCTGAACATTTTAAACTGCAGACTGTTTTAAAGAACAGAAAGCCAAACAATTCAACATAACTAACATCCTCTCACTAGTTCAGGGTGTGGAACTATGATTTATTCTTTACAGTTCAAAAGACTGCAGCACCATGAAGCTAGATGAGATGCCTTGGGTCATATTCAAATTGGGGGACAGATTCAGAAGTTACACAGAAAGTCCTGAAAAGAGGGGAGTGTGCTCTGCTCACCATTATTCAGTATTTGCTTCTTTCTCACAAATAAAAAAAATGAAAAAAAAAAAGAGAAAAATAATAAAATTAAACACCCCCATTTATTCATTCTGTTTGCCTATATTTGTAGAACTCTGAAAAAATTATGGTGAAAAAACTGTATTTTTACTGTGACCAACATAGGAAGAACTTAACAAACACAATATCTTCAAAGGGCTTATGGCAAATACAGAAAGAACCTGGTCATTTACTAGTACATGGGAGGTAATAAAGAGAATCTGAAACCAAATATTTGTGTGGAAGAACTGGTTACAACCTAGAGATTCACCTACTCTTTTCCAGATCACCTTATTTCGTGAGGTTCTGCCAGTCCATAAGTTTACTATAACCAGTTGTTGATGCAGTGAAATGCTCACCAGTTCTAATGCAGGTTGTTACTCAATCATAATAAAGATAGAGAAGGAAACTGCATTGGGTTCTAACACCTTTCTTATCATATGTGTAATTTGTTTACTACAGTGAGCTGATTATTTTTTCATAGGTCAAACTGCTTGCTCTTATGGGAATATGAGGGAGGATTCTGTAGAGGGTAAACACACAGACTTCCTATAATTTATGCACATACTGAAAGCATAGGTTTAGTCTATTTGTATTGTAAAGAGAGTGCTTAAAAGTGCCTGAACGTGGTTACAGGTTGTTTCCAATAATGCTTCCTGGTGAGGGATTCCTGTTGCTTGATTTATGGCAGTCAAAAGGAGCAAGACAATTTAAGTTACTGTGCCAAAGTTACACTTCTTTCGCAGACATAAACTTTGACTTTAGACTGCCTTCTTATTTAAAGAATTTGTGATTATCAAGATAATTATAATACTCATTAATTCCAATAGGCAATAGTGAACGTGGCGGTAAGTGCAGCTTAGAGCTTCAGACAAATCTCAGGCGCTTCATCTAAAAAGCATGAACACCAAGTTAGCAGCCTGCTGAAAAGCTGGTCTTTCCATCAGTCCCTTGGCAAGGGCAGCAGGTTATTGGGACTCATCAAGTTGGTCCTGTGGGTAGCCAGTGAGGCCTTACAGCTTCCCAGGTGACCTTGGTCCTCTAATGTACTGTAAAGGACCGACTTTCTCCATTAACAGTTTGTTTATGGGAGCTGGAAAGGTGACTTGTAATACAGCTGCTTTTCCTCATTCTTCCATAATGACATTTTGAACAAGCAGATGATGTCCTTTGATTCAGTGTGACCTTGTATTTTTGGTGATTTCACGAAGCTTTAAGAGAAAATAAGTAAATGAAAATATAAACATGCTGTTTGCTTACATTTTTGTATATTTGATATTTTTCATAAATTACATGACAAATTGTAATATTACTTAAATATGTGTGTGTGTGTGTGTACATACCTGTTGGCCAATTCTCTTCAACTTATACCTATCTATAAGTGCAAAAGAATGGAGAAGATGGATACTTCCTAAAGGGTTTTTTCCCCGGCATCAGGGTTTTTCTCTCCATAGTGTGTTGGGTTCAAAGGCTAAACTGACATTTTTGAGGCTTTGACAGTAGAACTCTTCTGTCTTCTTTCATTCTCCTGGAGTATGTATTCCAATTAGAATGTATAATTTTACAGCAAGATGTATATTACAAGGAACTTTAAAAGTCTTATTCAAAGTCAGCTCATTAAAGAATGGTTGTGTAGAAGTTTGAGCATCATTGTATTTAGAATTTTTATGTCAGCTGTTTTGACTTCTATCATAAGGTACTAAATTTTATCCTTTTATCCCTGTGCTAGCTGTGTAACTGCATGGTTTCCAGGCAGGAATCTTTTCTTGATTTGAAGATGTCAGAAATGAAGAATATTCTATTCCTTTAATAGTTTGTCCCAGTGTGTGATTGACTTCACTGTAAAAAACAGGCATATTTGAATTTCACTGGGTTCTTTTTCAAATTTCAGGTTCCTCTGCTATATAAGAGAACTCTTTCATACAAGATATTTTCCTTCAATCTATCAAGTTTAAATCTGATAAGTGAAGCAAATTGAGTTAATCATTATTTTGCGTTTTCCACCTGTCTCCACAGTCTCTTTTCTCTGCTTTCTTCAATGTACTTCTAAAAAGCTGGAAACAAGGCTATTCCATGTTACTCTCGAATTTGTCTACCTACTGAAATACACAAGGATTATGTACTATGCTGGGAATTCAGTTGGAGTTGTCTAGGATAATATCTGCTTTGTTTTCAGATGCAGTGGTTTTGAGCACAAACTCATCACATTTCCAGTCATCCTTCTCCCAGTCTCTGCATGTAGTTCTGTAACACATTTGGTCTTGATCATTAAGTGACCCAACAGGTCTGAGTCCTGTCCATGTGATTTTAACCATATCAGTCTCTCTGCTATCTGCAGAAATTATCAAATAGCTGATCACTGACATTTACTTTCAGAATACTGATGAAAATCTAATACTGGTGACCATATCAGTCTTTGGAGGAATCCCTTGTGAGGGTCACCATTCAGTAGTGATTTCCCACTGATGTTTATCCTTATGTTACTTGATAGCCATTACTTACTCATGGTGTATGTTCTGCTGACATTCAGTGCTACTTGGGAAAAAGAAGTCATTCACTAGCTAGTGTAAATCAATTCATCCTGGTCCTCCATAGTATCTTCTAGTAACTGAACTTGTCATCTTAAAGGGTTTGTTCAACAAGATTTGTTTTCCAGAAAAAACATACTAATTGTCATGCTTTATATATTCATATTATCTGTCAAATGAACCTTGTACCAGATTCTCTATTGTTTAATGATATGCTATAGAGCCTGTAGATACTTAGAGCATTCCATCTCCTTTGTCTTGATAGTAGTGCTGTTACAGTCTGTAATTTCCAGAATTCAAATCAATGTTATTGGGCCACAGAGTTCTTCAGTCTGGTAAAAGTTAATAACACAGCACAGTGCCAGACATTAACATCTCTAGGAGGCTGGATGAAAAGATGGATATTGTTTGTGTGTGTGTATTCTGGAGCAAGTTGAGAAAAAAAAATAGGTTTAAACACTGCTTAAAGCTTCCTGGCACAGCCCTAGCTGACTTCCACCAAGAGGGGTTTTTACGTTGGTAGAAGATTATTTGATTCATAAAGTCCAGAGATGCAGAGGATATAACATCCTTTGTTACTTCCAAGTAAAAAAGACAAAAGGCAGAAAAAGCAAACAAGATTTTTTAAGCCCCAAAGTTTTCATAATGCAAAGGTGTTTTCTTGAAGGTATTCTAAGCCTTCCAGTTAGAAAGGTTACAAATATGTTAAGAAGACTGGTACCTGGCTTAAATTATGAGAGAAATTTAAATGAACAGTATTTTTCTAAAATCTTGGAAGAAAGAAAAAAAAAAGAAGAAGAAGTGCATGGAATATTCCTCAAGGGCTTGAAAAGAACCTGAGGTAACAGCATGATTTCACCAGCATTTCACTCTGTCTGTGCAGACAAGCCAACATTAGGTAAACTGAACCTGGTGAAGTTATTAAGGCTTGGAAAAGGGAGATCAAACTGATAGCTGTTATCAGAAAGTAGCTAAGCCAGGCCTGTCACTGCTTGGGTAGGCAACAGTGTCATATGCTCTCAATAGTAGTGAAATGCTGAAAAGCTGAAGTGAAAGTGGAAAGAAAAGACTCTGTAGGAGGAGGTCTGAGAAAATAGTCTTCTCATCTTCCTGAGGAATGTCATTAACTTCCCTAGATGTTCCTACTGGCACTTCAGTAAGCAGGATAGCATGTGAAACTTCCCTGTAGAACTTCACATATCTGAGAAATACAAACTACAGATTAGTAACTCCTCAGGAGCACTTAAGAATGGAAAAAAGAAAAAAGGACACCTGCTGTTTGGATTAAAAAGAGGAGGATTACATAGCTATTGCCAAACCCCTTAAAGTTTACATTCATTTCTTGGCATTAAAACAGATTGGAGTAATAGCATTTCAGCAAGGAAAAAGGTGAATGCATACTTTGCATTGTAGATTAATATGATCACAATATTACTTGAAAAAGCAAACTAAGTAGGAGGGACATTAAGTCAGTTGCATACTCAGGGAAGGAGTGTTTCTTGTAACACAGGAAGAGAAGAAATTTCATCAGCAGTTCATTGAAAGGAAGGTCAGCTGGCAAGCAATAGGCTAGGAAAAATGAATTCTGAAATACAACATTCCTAGACAAAATAAAACGTATAGAAGGCCAAGATCATCCACTTTTAATAAAGTTTAAATAGCAGTTCTTTAGCAGACACAGAATGAAGGAAGACAAAACAGTAGGTCTCTTGTGAGAGTAATGAAATGGATACTTTTTGTTATGTATATCTTGATGTTCCATGAATCTGCACAAAACATGGAGGGATGGACAGCTAATGGCACCTAACAACAGATTTCTGTTTCTTTGGCCTCAAAAAATTATGACATTGTCCACAGACTTTGAACCTGACAGTGTAGCTACCGTGTAGGTTCCTTGGGAGAAGTCTCTGAGAAGTTTTGCTTTGTGTTGCTGTAGCCCTGCATCCCTCCAGATAACACGTGGCAGATTCTTGCCCATTGTGTAATGAGTTAATCAAAGACTAGAGACTAAGTGCAGGGAGAGGGACTGGGGTAGGATGGCTGCCTCGGGTTCTTAAGAGAAGTTGCAGATAATTATGTACATGTGCTGTGTGTTGGGCAGCGATGCAGAGATCATCTCCTGGGCCTTGTACTGTGGAGCTTTTCAGCCTGTGCTGAACCTGAAATGTGTATGAAAGTTCTACTGAGCTAAATGAGATTTAAATATGTGACTATGATAGAAGATTGGATCAGGTCCTTAATTAACTAATATAAGAGATCTTTAGAATTCTGATGTGATGTTTTAAGAGGAATTATATGGCAGAATAACATGACTAGCCTTGCAGGTCAATGTGTACAGCAGATGTCAGCCTCTCTTGTTAGCAGACTTCAGGCTTGGCCATTTTACAATAAAGATTTAGTCAAGAGAAAGCACGTAAATGTTTGAGAATCAATTTGAATTGCACCCTGCAAATACTAACAAAATAACCCATCTGAACTACTCATAAGGTATTGGCACCATATACCTTATTCTCATTGGAGTGTTCCCTATGGCAATAACTTCAAGAAGAATTTCAAGAGTAGTTTCATTATCTATTGAAAAGCAATTTTTTACTTTCTGTTGAGGCAAGATAGTTTTACGAATAACTCTGAAGTTTACTCCGAAGGCCATTTCAATCGTCCATAGATCTTACGATATTATGTTACCTCCTTTCGTTTCAAATTCACAGCATAAGAAAGAAAAAGAATGACATAAATTGGATGTTAGAAGAGTTCTGAAGATAGACATCAGAAGAATTCAAGAGTAAGAAGAGAATTCAGCATTATTTGTTATTTTCCATCCTAAAGTAAAAAGAGAACAAAGCATCAAAAGCATCAGTAGTGAGAGAGAGCTCAAAGCCAGGACTATATATCATAGGATATGAAACAAGTGAGTTGGCACCACCAAAAGGTCTAAAGTCTTAGTCTGTGGTTTAAAGTCGTTGATGTTGCAGTCAGAAGGATCTTTCAACCACAGAAAGTAATATGAAGAGCTGTATGCATTTGTTGGAATAGATGTTGTAGGTTTTGCCTACTAGTAGCATTTTGGTACTCACTTGGGTTAATAAGTCTTCCTGGTGCAAGGAGAATTCAAATCCACTGATAGGATGTTATAGATCACAGTCTTGCACGTTTTTAAGCACTTCTGGAAATAATGCCTGTGAACGTAAGCCAGGATCAGATCCGTGTAGTTTATCATGTGTTTAAATGGATTGAATTCAATCATATTCCATAAAGGAAAGTGTATTCCAGACTAATAACTTTAAATCATCATTCAGTCTGTACTGGAATTTTAGATGCATTAAAAAATATTGTAGAATTACATTAATTCCAAAGTTTTGAGGTACAGTGATGCTCAACTTTCACATAGCATTTCTTCCCTTAATGCAGTTGAAAGTAAGTACAGAAATACATTTGTTCACATTATATCTGGGCAACAGTAATTATTTACAAATTAATATAGGAAATTTAACATCTCTATGTAATGTTTTCAATTATTTGAAACACAAGGGGTAGTAGAAAAAATTCTGAGGTCTTGTTTGGTAGCCAGAAAGATTTACTCCACTTGTAGAGAAGAAGCTTATTGAGTATGTTGTTGTCATATGATTTTTACTTGTAGCCGAATGTACTGAAGCATTTCCTGGGATATCAACTCTGTGTCTCTCCCAGCACTGGATTTTTTTTTGGTTGTATATTTTTATACTGATTTATCCATTAAAAGTCACCGAATAAAGCAGCAGCCATGGGGAAATTCTACAGTGTTTGAAATGTGGTTAGTTAGTTGAGGCTTTCTTTTTTTATTTTTAAACATCTACTTACTCTTCTTGAGCCTCTCTGCCTTTCTTGTATCTGTTTTCTCATTTCCCTATTATTTTTTCCCTCCTGCTTGACCCCATGTTGACCTAAAGGAAACTGTGTTTTAGCCTGCAGGATTGCATTGCTCTTATAGTATTAGTTCCAATATGTGTTATAAACATTCTGGTTGCAGGCTACAGCCGAGGTGCACAAGACAGGGAAGACAATGTAGCTTCGCAGCAAAATAAATCTTTTTGTTTGTTTGTTTGTTTGTTTATTTGTTTGTTTCCTAAGCCACTTAGGAGTTCAAGGCCATAGCTCTTGATAGAAAATGTGATACAAGCTTCTCTTACATATGTGAGTATATATTTATGTATGTATACAGAGAGAGATGTGTGTATGTATTTGTATCACAAGTTGTAATGATGAACAAGATCTTAATTTCAATCTACAAATAGAGAGTTAGTCTTGTGTTTGTTTGGCTTTCATATATGGTGCTTGCTAGCCATCTCTCATAGTTTCCTTTTGGCTGTTGAAAAATGCAGATTCACCGAAAAGGAGCAAAGCAGGCAAAGGTGCATTTTATTAAGAGCCTGAGAGGATCTAGGTGGTTTCTGGGGCAAGATCTGCATTTGGTGTCACTCTCCCTAATAAGCATACATCCACAAAGGACTGTTCCCTATTAAAGCATATGTGGAGTCCTTCTTGCACAGCAGTTACTACAAATATCTATGGTCTGTGATTCTGCCCTGCAGTTGTTCTGCCCCCAACTGCTGCCCTGAGTCACCCTTACTTTGGTCCTGATGGAAATTGTGGATTTTGGGGGTGGATTGTGTTAGCAGCTTGAAGGAGTGACATAGGAAGGATTACATAGCTTTGA
Source organism: Corapipo altera (assembly GCF_003945725.1). NCBI lineage: Eukaryota > Metazoa > Chordata > Aves > Passeriformes > Pipridae > Corapipo > Corapipo altera. The sequence goes on along the minus strand of NW_020884894.1, from coordinate 4,533 downwards.
TGCTGAAAAGATATAGCCCATTTCTGTCCAGTCTGATTTAAGGATCAAGTAACACAGTTACTGTTAGTTGCATTCAGTCATGTTTCTTTTGATTTTACTTTCCTTATATAACAGGGATTTGTCGTAGAGCAGTTGATTTTTGTAATGAGAAAAGGTGCCTTATGGAAAAATGGGCACTCAACAAGGAAAATGTTTTACCTTTCTTGAAGAGGGGCAGAACCTCTAAATCCAGAAGTTCTTTGGTAAATGGGATTGCTTACTTTAAACGAGGTGGCAGTACATGGAAGGGCCATCCTCCTGCTGGGACGTTTAAAACAGCCGTGTCTTTACATTTTTCCTCAACTATGTGACTTTCACGTAAAAGGATTACAGAACATAAAGTGAAAGAGTAAATGATGCTGGAAGCATCATTAACTTTTCAGATGGCATTCTTTCGGAAAATATGGTGTCTTTCAAAAAAATGTGCCATATGCATGGCTCAGCCCCAGATCTTCCAGCAGTCTAATACTGACAAGGGAGGGCATCTGTAGCCCCCTGGGAAGTGGGCTGTGGGGATTTCCTTTTCTCCTCTTTGTTGGTTTTTATTTCCATTTCCTTTTCCTCTCTTTTTCTCAGTCATTTAATGCCATTCTGCACAACAGAGGGGAGCATCTGGCCCCAAGTAAACACCCAATAAAATAAGTGGGGGAAGTTCACAGCTCCCTTGGTGCTATTGTGTCTGTCTGTCTGGTTATGGACTCAACAAGATAACCATGCATCAATTTACATTGTCCAGGCTATCTTCACAACCAGAAGTGCTTGAAACCTTATTTTAATAGAAGCTTAGATTCTGGAGAATACTATAAAATCTCTCCAAAGGCTCCAAATCAGCAATTCCATCTGTGTTTCTGCAAATGTAGAGGAACAATGCCCCAGCTGATTATGCAAACAGAATGAAAATAGTTATTTTAAAAGTGCATAAAATCAATACTTTGGGGAAAACAAGTCAGCTGTGTTTATACTCAGCGTATAGCAGACATTTTGTTTCTTTGTCTGCAAAAAATCATAGGAAAGCAAAGATCGCAAGTGAAATAAAACAGCCGATCATACAGTGAAACAGAGGGGACTGGAACATCAGATGTCTCAGCAGAGGCTTAGAGCATTTTAGGTTCCTTTTGAGAGAATATAAATTATGTTGAGGTTGATATATTTGTATGTTTTTTTGAAGTCAAAGCCAAATATTTTCAGCACGGTGGGAATAACTCACATCCCATTGCTGATCATGAAAAGTATGTAACTAAATCCATGTCTGTGGTGCTGAAAATTTCCTCCTAAATGCTGTCTCTTTTGGAATGATGGGATTTTTTGCAAGTACTGCAATGAAGAGGTGTGCATATAAATATGTATAAGCGTGCTTCTCATACAGCCAGGATACATTGCTTGTATACATATTATTCTAAAAACAGGAAATAAAAGCATCTGAGAAACAGGACTGAGACAGAAAAAATTTTAGACGTGTAAGTTAAATTGGATTAAACTTCATCTTTCAGCAAATGCTGTGTTATTTATTCAAGGTTTCTCTGGGGGATTTCCCTACCCCCTACACTTTATAGAGAGTAGTGATGTTTCTTAATTAAAAAATCAAACAAACATGGAATGGAGGCTGCCCCACACAGATGTTCCCTTGTGGGAATAGGAGGTGCACTGATTTTCTCATGGAGTTTCTGACTGTTGGACAGAGGCCACAAAGGAGAGGAAAAGCTCTCTCTGGGGAAGTCAGTGCATCTGATGCCAAGATTATTCTCAGTGCTGCAGTGCCATCTACTAGATATTCCCCTTTGTAGGGGATAGTTGGTGGCCATGGCAAGGAGGGTCATTGATAAACTCATCAGAAGTTGGGTAGATTTCTGTTTATTAATTACGCCACAGCAGAGATTACTATCTCAGAGAAAGGAGCTTCTTGTGTCCTTTTTTCTTCCATTCTTTCCACCCAGAGCTGAAATGTTTCTAAGGTTTTGGGGCTTTGTTTTACAATTCCCACTCTGTAGTGGAAGATACCGTGCAGCAAACCTTTATCCTTTCCCATAGTTTGTGAGCTAAATAGTTCAGAAAGACTGAAGTATATTTTAAAATATTTTAATTAATATTGTAGGGGGAAAATATTTTATTTTATTTACAGTTAAGGCAAAGCAAAATGTCCTTTAAAATAGTTTTGTGAGGTTTTTCATGTATTTTTACAAATACATGTGAAACACATTGGTGGGTTTGAAAACTTTCATCTGGACTCCACCAATGCTTTGGTTACAATTATTTCAACATTCGGAGATTGTTAATTTAAGTTTTTTTCCTATTTACCTGATATACTCTTTGAGTAATAACAGAAACTGACATTTTCAGGCTCATGCAACTGTCACTTAAACCTCTTTAGTGTCAGGTTCATTGATCTCTTCTGCCTGTCTGTGGAACAGCAAAACACACTCTGCAGGGCAGTGTTAAAGATGGACCCTACTGTAGATTCACTTTGTAGAAGAACACACAAGGATAACACTGGTTGTTTTCAACCTATCCTAGAGTGTCACCAGTGATGCCTCAGGATATTTTAGCCAGTGTCCTCACTTCCAATGGAATGGTTTATTTTGGAGGCATAAAGCTCCTGAGTCAGTGATTGTAAACTTTGGTTCTGTGGTAAGGGCCAAATGCACCAGTGACTCGAGTCATTAATCAACTTTTGAAAGAAGCAGACAGGAAAGATCATCTGACATGCCAACAACTATATTTGTACTCATGTATTTGTGCAGCTGATACTTTTTTTCTTACATTAATATTTAACTGATATTGCCTCCATCCCTTCCTAAACCTGGCATTCTCTTTTCAAGTCTCTTATCTGGAAACAAACTCATTTTGTCCCTTCAATAAATGCAATCCCAGTCTCAGCCATTACTTATGACTGGGCAGACTGCAGTTACAGCACATGAAAGAACATCAGCAGTGACTTACTGTAAATGGGACAGACTTCTTGGGAATGCACTGGGGATTAAATGTCCAAAAGAATGAAGCACTGCTCTCTTTCCATCTGGCCATTTCATTTTGCTGCCTTTTTGGGATCAGTACTTCTGAAATCTGGTTTGCAAAGTCAAATATTAATGTAATTTGTTTTGTCCTCTGAAGGTTTTAGTTGGGCAGAGTCACAAGAGGGACAAGCATGGAACAACTGAAAGAAATCCTCTCTGCCAAGGTTGACAACTTTCTGATTGGTTAATTAAAAAAGCTAAGGAAATCTTTGGTTTAAGGTTTAGGTTGGACTCAATAACTTTCCAAATGTCCCTTTTGGTGTGAAAAACTAGAATTTTGTTGGTGATAAAGACAAAGCATTTATAGCCATATTAAACACCCCCCCATATTTCAATATTTATATTTTCTCCATCCTTTGTTTTTTCAGTAAGCAGTTTTTAGGATACAAATCATGAAAGTTAATAGCAAGTGAAAGATTTGTAAATTATTAGCTTGATTATATTTTACAGAGTTGAAACAAAGAGCTCAGAAAGCATTCCACCCTAGCCCTGGGGATTAGTCAACCCCCATTTTCCAAAGCTCTATTTTCCAAGCACCCTTCAAAACACCTTTGGTGAAGTTCCAGCTGAAATACTGATTCTGTATATATTATTTCTTCCAAAATAAGTCAAATCAGAAGTCAAGACGTCATTTTTCAACTATAAACAAGTTAAGCTCCAGTTCCATATGTAGATCTCATGTCTTGGATTAGTTCTCCAGAAGGAGTACTTCTGAGAGCATAGGAATGGTTTCCCTCTGATATAGGTGATCCAGGGTGGAGCTCTGTCCATGAAGAATGAAAGTACCAGTAACATAATGGCTTTTGCAGGTTTTGTTCCCAACAGAAGCGTTGCCATTTCTTCAGCTGTTTGGTTTCATTGCTCTTTGGGAACCTTAATCTGTGGTTGTAAACTTTCACTTGTTGTAGGCTACTGTGACCAAACAGGTGCCTGGAGTAGAAAAAAAGTAAAAATTAGGCATATTGTAACTTCTGAAATTGCTAATGCTGGAATGGGCACGCAATTGGAAAGCAGCTGCTTTTCAAATTTCTCACTCCTATTCAGTTTTTTTCATTAATTGCATTTATCCCTTCCACTTGTTACTTTTTCTTGTAGATAAATGAAAGTTCAGTTCATCAAATAGCAGAAGTAACTTTTTCAATTCTTTTTAGGGACTTTATCGCAATATCCTGTCCATGTCTAAAGGTGAAGGAGAATTTGTATTTACAGCATCAACTTCAATTTTCACTTTAGAGTTTTTCTGTTCTTTACTGAGCAAGTCAGTTTGATCAAAAAGATTTTTTTTTTCTTTCTGTGGAAACTTTGAAGTTACAGAACATCACATCTTGTTACTTCATGTTGTATTAGCTGACTTACAATGCCAATAATGTGCAATGCCACAACTGTAAGTGGCTAAAAGAGTTGTGAAATTTCACTCTGGGAAACTGTATCCAACCTCTTGCATTTCTTCCATAGTTTATTTTGCATGGTGTTTATTATTATG
>NW_020884893.1:13060942-13118017 GCF_003945725.1 Corapipo altera | reverse complement strand
AATGAAAATTCTCCCTCTTTTTCATAGGCAAGACAGTCTCAACTACTGACTTCCAAATGGAAGACCTTTCCCAACACAGCCTTGCATTTGATCATTAATACAGTAAATATGCAGACAGTTCTCCAAAGGATTTTAAGCATTAAGGCTAGGCACTGTGCCAATATATATAAATATTTATACTTACCCTGCACTTAAGTACAAGCTGCCTTTTACTCCGTAATCCTCTTCATATGACCTGCTCTCCATCCAGCGCTCCAACAGTCCTGACAGGCAGATAAATACGACCTGATCAGCAAATAAGGAACAGGAAGTATGTTAGTTCTGTATATGGGACCACTACAATCCCTTTTGAAATTCTGTATATTCTTCCACATAGGACACTTACAATATTTTTGTTTTGGCTCTGTTATCATTATCTACATGAATGGAATCATTCAGTTCCTGGAATATCCACACAGCCAAGAAGGCTTGCTTTTTCTTTAGTAAAAGCTGATGACAAACACAATCAGCTAAAACCTTCAGCACAGACTATGGGATTATTAGCAGCCTCCAATGTATAGTGTTGTCAGAGAAACAATCAATTTGTCCTCTCAAAACCTGGTTGAGTGGAAGAACAATCTTCTTCTTGCACAAGCAAATATAAAGGGTTTTTTTGTTTATTTATTTGTTTTTGAGATTCTTTCCCTTCTTCCTGTGTAGTAGCAAAGAACACTGCCTCTTACCAGCCTATCTTAGCTTTCATCTTGTGATTAATCACAGTTCAATATTAAATTATTCAGGCTGCCATTCAGTGTGACAAGCTGCAGTGTAACAAGCTGCAGTGTGACCTCAACACAGGTCATCAACAGATTACAGTTCAAAAGGGTAGTGCAAAGCTCCTTTACAGAAGGACAGAATGGTGGGGGTTGGACAATACCTCTGGAGATCACCTAGTCCAATCTCTGCTGCTCAAAGAGCGGCATTAGGCAGAAAAGGTTGCTCACGACTTTGCCTGAGCAAAAGTGTTTTAAGCATCTCCGGAGATGGAGACTCCACCATTTCTCTGGACCAGTCCAGACAAGGACTTCTTAAGTTATTGTTTTCAGTGGGAAGGCAGGGACAGAAACAAGCGATCCCAAAACTTCAAACCCATCCCCACAGCGGTCCGGAGCAGCTCGAGGCCAGGCTCCTGCCTTCCCAGGGCCGGGCTCTTCTCTCTGCGGGGCACCCGCCAGCCGAGCACTGCCCTGCCCGGCGGCCCCGAGCGCTTCAGGTCCGGCCCGGGCACCGCCTCGCTCTGCGCAGGCGCCGCTTCCCAGCCCGCCCCGAGCGCCGGGCCCTGCCTCACAGTCGCCGCCTGGCGGACACGGCCGGGAGCGGCACTGCAGCCGCGCGCCCCCCCCCCCCCCCTTGGCGAGACGAGCGGCGCCTTTCGCGAGTACGGGCCTTTCTTCCTTAAAACCTGCCCTTCCCTAGGGAAAGCTGAGCAATTCACAGAGTCGCTGTTTCCACCCCAGCTTCCCAAAGGATTTCTCTCTCCCGGCAGCACAGACAGGGTCCCCGAGGCAGCGCAGACCCTCCCCGCGGGGGGGGCGGGGGGGGTGTGCAATGCCAGGGCACATCCGAACCCGGCCCTGCGGCGGCACGCAGGTGCAAGTTTCTCCGCAGAGGCGAGAAACTTGCCTGTCGCTTCCCCTGCCTGCAGCCCGACGGCCGCGGGAGAGGCAGAAGAGCGGCCGCGCCCCCGCCGCGCCCCCGCCGCTTACCCCCGGGACGATCTCCGTCGGATCTGCCGCCGTGGGTCGCTTCCGGGGGGAAAAAGCGGCGGCGCAGCCCCGACAGCATCTCCAGGGCACGGCAGGACCGAGCGAGAGCGGGAGCGAGAGCGAGAGCGGGAGCGGGAGCAGGAGCGGGAGCGGGGCGAGCGGACGGCGCGGCGTTGGCGCCTAGGGGTCCTCGCGACTGCGCCGCGCGCCGCGGCGCCGAGAGGGGGCTGCCCGCGCCGGTGCCTGCCGCCGCCCGCGAACCTGCCGCCCGCGCCTGGCGCCGCCGAGCGCTCCGCCCTGTCCGCACAGCGGGAAGCGGCGCGGCGAGACGGTGCTGCGGGCGCGGGGCGGGGGTCCGGGTCGCGGTGGAGGTCAGGCAACAGGATAGACGCCTCTCTGAGGCAAGGGGTCCTCTCGCCGCCATCTTGAGTGTGGTCTCGGCTAAGCTGCGGTCCTGGCGGCGCCATCTTGAGTGTGGCCTTGGCGGACTTCCGGGCTGGTGCCGCCATCTTGAGTGTGGTCTCGGCTAAGTTCCGGTCCTGGTGCCGCCATCTTGAGTGTGGCCTCGGCGGACTTCCGGGCAGGGGCAGCCATCTTTAGTGTGGGCATGGCTAAGTTCCGGTCCTGGTGACGCCATCTTTACTGTGGGCTTGGCGGACTTCCGGGCCGGGCCCGCCATCTTTGTGTACGGCCTTGGAGGACTTCCGGTACCGGCGCCGCCATTTTTCTTTCGGGGTGCCCTCGCAGCGCTTCCGGTCCGGGAGGGCGCCATCTTTAGTGGTGCGCCGTCGAAAACAGTCCGGTCGCTCTCTACTTCCGGTGACCGAGTTTACCCAAATTAGCGTCCCTCGCTAATTTCTGCGCTTTCACCCCTAAAAATCTTCATGTTATTCCCCCCCCACACACACCCCGGGAGAGACGGGAGACCGCAAGTCCCGCCGTGCCGCCGGAACTGGCCCTTACCTTGAGCAGGGAGCGCGGCACCGGCACGAGAGCGGCGGCGCAGCCCCGACAGCATCTCCAGGGCACGGCGGGACCGAGCGGGAGCGGAGCGGGGTCCTCGCGGCTGCGCCGCGCGCCGCGGCGCCGGGAGGGGGCTGCCCGTGCCGGTGCCTGCCGCCGCCCACGAACCTGCCGCCCGCGCCCGGCGCCGCCGAGCGCCCCGTCCTGTCCCCACAGCGGGAAGCGGCGCGGCGAGACGGCGCTGCGGGCGCGGGGCGGGGGTCCGGGGCGGGGCGGAGGTCAGGCAACAGGATAGACGCCCCAACCTTGCAAAAATGAAAAATGAGCTGGGTTTCTAAACCTCCCTCGTTTCCCAGGATCCAAGGTTTTCCTAACAAGTTTGTCAGCAACGATTTTTTTGACTCTATTTCGAACATAAGCCACAATCCGAAAGGAAATTTATACAGCTCTGCTCTCGTTTTCCCCCCTGAAAAGGCACTGGGGACAGGGACCCCGGTAAAAAGCACTGGGGTGAACAGACCCTCCACCCACCTTTGCTGTTCAGCCACCCCAGCCAGAGGCCAAGGACAGCCCAAAAACCTCTTCCTGTTCTGGTGTAACTGGTGTGTTGCTCTTCTGTTTCTTCAGCACCTTTTCAATTGCAAAAGGTAATATATTACTACAATGGCCACATTTCATCCTTGGCTACATCCTAAAACAGGACACTGCTACTGTTTCCACACAATAGTTACATGGATGCAGCTTTGGCCTCAAAAAGAAGGGGAACAGAGAAGGCATCACACACTCCTATTGCTCTTTCCCAGCCCCCTGCTCTCTCTAGCCTCCATCCACTCCTGCAGCTCTGCAGAGATCCCAATCACACAGAGCTCAAACACACTGTGACAGCAGCCAAAATTTCTAAACAGCTGATGAAACTACTAAGAGTGGGGAGGAAAACGTTCTTTCTCTTCTATGCTGAGAAGTCAACAGGAATTCAGCAACTTGCCAGGAGAGCAAAGATCCCACACGAAAACCAGCACTTTGCATCTCCCCACTCCAGCACACAGCCTCCCCTGAGCAGAGTCAGAGTCTGAGGGACAGGGGGATGTGAGCACCATTGTTTATTTGAAGAAGGAGTCCTGGGAAGAGGCATCTGCCACTCCCAGTTGGAGCCATGGCAGTAAAAAAAGCACACCCCCCCGGGGAGCAAGGGGCCAGCTCCCAGCACAGTTCACCCCAAAGCACCATGCCCTCCCTCCTCCTTGAGCAAAGGAGAACAACTCCATCCCCTGGGGAAAGCTGGGAGGGAGGCACAAGGCACGCAGAAACCTTCACAAAAGCCATTCCTGAGGAACTAGAGCAGTCAAGAGGAAATCCGGGGATGCTGTGAGGCCAGTGTGCACATGCTGCTCCAAGGTGGACCACAGCTGCCTCCTCCTGTTTTTGCAGAACTCAGGCCTTGCAGGGAGACGTCGTGCTGTCATCTTTCCAATCTTCGTTTGCCGTTCAATAATGATCCCAAAGCTTGCATTCCACACACTAGCCAGCAGTTAGCCCAGTTTGTTACAATATTAATCTACCTGGAAACAGAAGGAAAAGAAAAATCCACTCCCACACACTAAGGTCTGGCAGAGGATATTTTTTCCCGCAGTTCCCCCTCCACTTATTTAAAGTTTTAAAAAATAAAATCAAGAAGCAGAACAATCCTTCATGATAAGATTAAGGTCCTTGATGTGTGACTCTGTTTCAACGTGCCCAAAAACTGTCGAGCTTTCTCCTGCATGAAGAGTTGGTCTTGGGTTCCACCGCAGGCCACTGCTTTCCAAGCCCTGGTCATCTGCAGAGGGAAAAGAAAGGATGTGTGCAAGAGAGTTAAGGGAGAGGACAAACATCTTGTCAACATCGTGTTCAAAAAGATTGCAAAAATAAACAGACCTATCAACCATCTGCTACCACCTAAGGGAAATCAAACTTCAGCACCCATCTTGCAACCAGGAGGAACTTGCACACCACCAGTTACTCATCACAGGGTCAGGCAGTAATTTCTAAGGGTAAGGTTCAGCAGTTTTCCAGGTGAGTGCTCCATTTCAGGACAACTCACATACCTTTTCAGGGCTTTTCCTTACTTGCCTCAAGACAAAAACCCCAAAGCACAAGCCCTGAAGCGATTCCAGCGATGGAAGAAATTCAAGTATAGCTTTGGGGTTTATTCCCAACCAGTACAATTTCTACAGGAGCTGCTCAACCCCAGGTCTAGCTGATCGAAGACGATTCTTAACAGCTATTAGATGTCTTCAGTTTCGGCAGGGTCCCACAGAACACAGGAATAACCAAAAATAAGGTGTACTTCAGTCTCTGCATGCAGAAAGAGCACCCACAAGGTGTTTCTGCAGTTCAGGAAAGCCCCTGTGAATCTCCTGATAAACGCAGCCAGGAAACACTCAATGCCCTAAACTGGAAATACCTGTTTACATGCACTGCAGAGAACCAGAGCTTGAGTGTTTGCTCAATAGTAAGAATGTTCCACACAGCCCCAGCATGGCTTTGGGCTGATGGAAGTTTAGCCCACAGCTGGATGAGCTCCCTTCATAAGTAACTGACTGCAAGCACCACCAGCCCAGGACAATAAATCCCCAGAGCCCAGGAGCAGCTCAGACAGCTCTGCTGTCTCTGGGCAATGGGATTTCACTGCACATCTGTACTCTGTTACCACACAAACGGCTCCACTGCCACCTTAAGTCACTCCCAAAGCTTTATTTATATGGATCTATTAGCTCTTGGAACAACTTGACCCTGCCGAGGACAGGAGGAGAAATGGAAGTCTTTAAGAAGGGTTTATTTTGGGAAGGAGAAGGAATTATTCTGGCTGAGCAGTATTAATCTTTCAGAAGAAAGAGCTTCCACAAGACAGCTCTAATGCAGGGACAGGTGCAACCCCCCTCACTGCAGTGCTTCCTGAAGACTGAGCTATGCTGTGCAGTAAGGACAACATAGCAGCTGGGCTCTTCTGGGGTGGAAACCACCCCCACAGCAGCCCCCAGCTGCAGTTTCAGCCCTCCACTAAGGACAGCAGGTATTTCCATCCTCATTCAAGCTACTAGAGAGCTCCAATTACTTGGTCCAAGCAAACACCTGCAAAATCATGATCCAAATCCCCTTCTCTAAGCCACACTTCTCAGCAAAGCAGGGATATCCCTCTACTAATGCACCCTGCCTGCAAGTGGTGAAGATTTTAGAGATCTGTTATGTCCCAGAGGGCATTTTTAGGCTGCTGTGACTCCAGCACAACCTGGATCCAACTGTGCAGAGCTGAGGAAAACGGTTGCTGTAACAGCACCAACCTCAGCACAAGCTACAAGGTGCCACACTGTCAGATGGAGCTCCATACTGCAATGGGTTCAAGATAATGTAGGGTGAAGTCAGCCTAAGATGGCTAAGGCACACAGCCTTCCCCACCACCCAGAAACACCCTAAAAATCAGAGGGGTGAGAAATACCTTTGTGCTTAAGCTTTATATAGCACTTCAGAGTTGCATACCCTGAGAAACAAAAAAGATGAGCTTACTGCTGTCCACCCAAGGAGTGCTCACTGGGAAAGTTTACTTCAGAGCCAGATCAATCATCCAAATTCCCTGACGGATTGGGGTAGGGTGCAAATTCCCATGAGGAAATCCAGGGCCAAACATGCTAAGCGGGTCACAGCTCTGATCAACCACAGGGCTTTGAGCCCCAGCAGGAAAGTAGGTTTGCAAAGAGACAGAAGGAGGCTGTAGTTTGACAGTACTGGTTGTTATCTCCCAAGCTTGGTGCAGGGACAGCCCTGAACGTGTAGTGGTGCCTATGCAGTAGTTCAGAGCTTCATCCCTCACTTCTCCTCCCATGGAGGGACAAGGGCTGCACTGGCAGCTGAACTCTTGGCTGAGAGAGCAGAGGTTGCAGGGCTTACTGGTGCTGGTGGCCTGAAATGGCTTGGCATTTTCCTGTAGGACATTTTCTCTGGCTGCACTTGCATGAAAGCTCTGTTGAGCAAATGACTGTCGTTCTTCCTGCTCGAGGAGGAAAGGTTCAGGGACCTTGACAGGAAATTCACAGGCTGAAAAGAGAAAAAAAAAAAAAAAGGAAAACTATAAGGAAAGAAGAAATACAGACTTTCATCCACATTCACATGGACAGTTCAAAGGCAGCTGCAGGCTGCTTTGCACAGGGTTTTTTTTCAGAGCAGAGATAGCTCTGTCCCTGCTCTGAATGCAGAACTCCTCACCTGGGCTCTTTTGAAACACACAGTCTTGGGGAGGGCAGGCAGATTTTGTGTCATATCTTCATCCACAATATCCAAGGCTAGAGACTTCCGGACCTTCCTGATGGGACTCCTGCGCAACTGGAGGACATAGAAAAAACAGTGTCAGCATGAATCCACCCAGAAGACTGCCATCCTTAGGGCCCAGGGTACACACCAAGCCCAGGTCATCCTGGGTCTGCATGGCCCCAGCATCTCAGAAAGAAGGATTGCTGCAGCCTTCCCCACCACAGGGCACAGCAGCTTCCAGTGCTCTCTTCCTGGCACCTGCAGCCACCAGTTTAGAAGACAAAGACCCTTTCAGTAGGAAGGTCACCAAGAAACTGAACCAATAGACTCTTCGTACCAGCCCACAGCCTTCTGGGAGCCCAGTGTGCCCCAGAAGCTCCAAGCATGCCACGGGTCTCTCCAGTAGGATAGCAACACAGCATCTCCTAGCAAGCCCTGAATTCAGCATAACCAGGACATGGCGGGCAGTATTTTCAGCAGGCCTTAACCTCAAGTGCCTCTTGCTGATTCAAAGACAGTGGTCACGGGGTCAAAAAGATTTTGACATCAACAGTATGAGTAAAACCAACCAAAACACCCCCTAACAGCAGAGGGCAGCTCAGCAGCAGGTACTGGATACAAAATCAGCTCACCCCCTGTTTCCTTTTCTGTTTCTCAGGCTTCACCTCATCCTCTATGATGAGTTCGATGCCAGCTTCACTTCGGAGTACCTCTTTCAAGTCTTCTTCCAGGTGAGGAGTCTGGGGCTGGTGTGAAAAAGGCAGAGAGAGCACAAGGCAGTCAAAGTCTGTATTCTGGGCAGGCTCATGAGTATTTCTCTCAAGGGATAATGGGGTCAGGAGAGACCACAGTGGGAGGACAAAGACAAAGATGACTTCCAATTTACTTCCCAGCTGGAAAAGATATGACAAGTTTTCTGCTAGCCTAACAGATTTCCAGGATCTCTAGGCATGAGAGACTCTTATCATCTGAACCCCAAGTGTGGCATCAGCAGACCAGTATGCACACAAGGCCTGGGATACTGGAAACTGCCATCCCCACAACACCCACATTCAGAGATGCAGTTCCTCAGAGAAGCCTAGGCAGAGCATTTCCTTGCTTTTCCTCGAGGTCATCATAGCCAAGCACTGCAGCCTGATTCAAGGGCAGGTTTTGGCATTTTTAGTTGGTTTCCAGAGGAACTAACAGTCCTGTGGCTACTTACAATAAAATTATCATCATGACAAGGTCCCCTCCCATCTAAGCCTGGCACTACCAAACTGCACTTTGTTCTGGTACAGATAAGAGTTGGTTCACGGCTCTGCTGCAACCTGCCCCATGCCCCATCGTGCTTCTGCCACCTGCAAGCCACAGCCCTGCCCAATGATTACCAGAGGTCTAATTGGTCCATATTTCTCCAGGGCATTTTTGAAAGGCGTGGGAGTATGAGGCGTGTTGTCCACCACGTACGTCTGATCTGGTGTGACAAACCTGAAAGCAGAGAGGGGGAAAGAGAAGGGATCAGACCTGCTGTAACCCACAGAAGGCAACAATCCACCCAGCAGCTGGGCACAACACTTGGCTGTGGCCCCAGTCAGCCTGGGCACTTGCTCCCTGCAGCTCAGAGTGGAGCTGTTTTGGAAGGGAACCACTAATTTAAGGAAATCCCCAGCCTGCCTTGCCCCTCTCTTAGTAGTGTCGAGTACTGAGAGGTGTGTTTGAATTGAACCAGTCTCCCGTGTGGAAAAGGACTCTGCGCAGGGAAGAGGAGGAAGAAAGGACTTACGCTAAGTTCTTCTGGGGCAGAGGGGTCTTGTCCCTGTGCAGTGGGGTGGTGACAATCACTTTCTGGCTGCACACAGGTGTGGAGGTCAGGGATGGGTTCTCCAGTTCTAGTGTATCCTGTTTGGTCCAAAAGTTTAAGAACTGAACAGCACAGGAAAGAAAAAGTGAACACAGTCAGTCTCAAGCATCCCAGCATCACATCACAAGGCACTACTTTTTCCTCAATAGGGAGAGAAAATCTGAAGTAGGGACAACACTCCCATTCTGAGCAGCTGTCCCAGCGTAAACCAGGATGACTTACGGACTCATACAGTTCTGTACATGGACACACATGTGAAAGTTGCCAGAAGGTGCCCCACACCTATAGAGGTTATTTACTTCCCGTAAGGGATGAGCTGATGCAACTAAAACTACCAGCTACAGTGTGGGAGAGAAGTCTCTCCTTGCACCAGTAATCCCAGCTCACCAAAAGTCTATTCCAACCTCAGGTTAGCAAACACGAGGGAAGACCATGTAACACAAAGTGTACAAGTTAACAAGTTTTGCATTGAGCTGCTTTCAGCCTAAACTGCAAGAAGACTACACACTCTCTCATCTCTGCTAAGATTTTACTTCTCAACAGCTAATAAGTGACAGCTTTACTCAAAAAAGGAATGAGGTTTGTGCCCAAGAATCTATCAGGACAGAAGAGCTGTGTTCATGACATTCACTGATGGCTGAAGCTCAGCCCAAGAGGCAGGACATGCCCATTGCCTTCTCAAATTCACTCCAGACCTTCCTGTCATTTACACTGAGAGAAGTTAAACATTTCAGATCCTGATGTGATTTCCCAGTCCTTGTTAGCCTTGCATTCAAGGCCAACCTGAACCTGCATGTTGGACTGTCCTGTGGTGCTCTCTCATGTGCATCCAGGGCTGCAGGAATAAAGGCCTGGAGGGCACAGGTAGACAAAGAATCTGAACAAAGTTGCTGTGGGAACTGTGCTGGAAAACACAGCAGACTTTATTCTGTTTTATAAGCAGAACTCCACCACTTTCAGATATGAGAGACTACTGGGTTTGACCATCACAGTGCCCTAAGGTGATGTATGTTGGAGACTACGTGTGCACAAGCATGTGGACACTGTAAGAGTCACGACACAGGTCAAAAGACCCCAAGGCCCTTTTGCAACAAAGACAAGCCCAGGAGCATTTTCCCAAGTACAGAAACGCCGAGGTCTGTGCAAGGTGTTTGCTGCCCAGCCTGCCTGAGTGACTGAACTGCAAACAAACGGGGAAAGCAAATTTTCACTGTTGCCACTCTGCTACCCACAGCTGGGGCAGCAATGCCCTGGGGACAGAAGCAGTGTGCTCTACAGCATGAGCATGCATGTAGATCCATCCACACAGTGGTGCTTCTCCACAGTGCCCTGCCTCTCACAGTGTAGCTGGGCTTTTCTGAGGCTGCAAGCACTCCCAGAGGCAAATGTGGTCTGCTGCTCCCAAAGGAAGGGCAGCACTGAAGACAAGCAGTGCCAGAACCCAGTTCTGTGGCTTGTTTTAGCAAAGGGATACACCCTGCACACTGGTACTGTCTCATTCAAGGCAGGAGAGACATTCAAAGCTGGCAGAGCTGATGAAAATACATGACATTAGGGCAAGAAGACAGAGCATGAACACGCTTATTAGCTCAGGCCCAAGCCCAGGCAGAGGAGCACAGACTGGGCCCTGCTGTTTCCCCATACCTGAGATGGAGAGAAGGGCAGTGTCTTTACAGGGGTGCCCTTGGGGGTCATGCTGTTGCAGGAGTCAAGGAAGGACAGACTGGTGCTGGTGACGTTCTCCGTGACAGGGGAGAGGGAGATCTTCCTCTTCTTCTGCCTCATCAGCACTGAGGGTGGAGTGCCAAAGCTCCCCTCAGCATGAGGGGAGATGGGGATGAGCTCTCCCTTGCTGCTCCTGCTCAGGTCGGAGATGGTGTGGCCATCCAGGCGGTACTCGGTCATGCTGGGCAGGGACGGCGCGG
Organism: Corapipo altera; assembly: GCF_003945725.1. Lineage (NCBI taxonomy): Eukaryota > Metazoa > Chordata > Aves > Passeriformes > Pipridae > Corapipo > Corapipo altera. Next base: position 13,107,257 of record NW_020884893.1, on the reverse strand, counting down.
CCTCACTCAGCGTTGGCCTCATGGGACTGTTGTTGCTGCTGCTGCCACCGGCAGAAGGTTCCTCAGGCAGGTCAAACTGAGTCAGGTCACACCACCCACCGTCTGGGTCCTGCACACAAGGGAAACCATCAGTGGCAGCCCAGGAGCAAAGCTGAGCAGCCGACGGGTGAAGACGCAAATTTGAACTAGGAGGTGAAGTAAGTGTGTGATGGCACCAAGCTTTGGAAGGAGCCTGGCTAGGAGAGCTCCAGCCCTCCTCCCCTCTGCTGTAGGCACAGCTGGAAGCCAGACCAGGGCACTGACCCAGCTGAAAGCTGCTGTTTGTGCACAGGCAGGTTTTTCTGTTTCTGCAAGATTGGTTTCCCAGCTCGGTTCACAGCACAGCCGCACAAACAGCTGCACCCCTCCAGAGAGGGAACAAAAAAAGCAGCTGGGGAGAGGTCTGGAGACAGGGGCTGAATGAAGTGACTGTCACCCAACAGCAAACCACAGTCTTGGGCACATCGATAGAGCTGGACACAGGGCTCTGCACTGCTGAAAGCAGAACCAAACCAGTTCAGAGATGAGCTGCTTCACAGCTCCATCCCACCAACACCCAGTACCATACAAGGACCCACATACGGCCTGCTAAGCCTCGGGCACAGACTGTCTTCCTATACACAGGCAAAGTGGATCCTTCATGGATAATCAGCTCATAAGCTCCTCAGGCAGGCTGGGGCCTGCAGAGGCACTTTCCTCTGGTGGCAGCAAAGTGCCCTGTTGATTCTAGCCAGCCTCCCACCCTGGTGTGCCTCTGTCACCCAGCAGACATCAGCAGTGCTTGACTGTCCCAAAATTACTAGTTTCAGTGAAGCTACCTCCACTGAAAACAAACAGTGACCATATGCCAGCATGAAAGGGTCTGTCCTCCATAGTACAAATGGGCTTGGCTTGTTCCCAGTCAGTCCTGTCCCATCCCATCCCATGACAGGAGGAAAGAAAAGCCAATAAGCATGAGCTGAACCATTATGAAAATGAGTACTGGGGACACTCTGGCCAATAAAGAAGGATTTGAAATCAGATTTGCCAGAACCTACAGCCTCCCACACCGTCAGAGCCCACGTACAAGGACACCCACCTAGGGAAATCTGCAAGCCCACAGTAATACCAGCAGAGCTGGAAAGGACTAATCCAGCCCTGAAAGAGAGATGGTAGGAATCTGCAAGGCAATGACAGACCCAGCCCTCCTCAGGTCACCCATGGTGATGAGCAAGGGGACTTGGTAAGTTCATTCAAGGATGAAGGATAAAATCAGTCTCCCTTGGGGAAGCAAGGGACTGTTACTTACAGATTCAATCATGTCCAGAGCTTCATTGAAGGCTGGCACACAACTTGGGTACAAATAGTTGGCAGCTTCAACAACCCATTTGTAGGGTGATTCGACGAACGAAGTGGTTGCCTCTTCTGGAGTTCCCTCCATGTTCTGCTCTGCCAGTTCTGCCACTGGCAGCTCCGAGGGCAACTCCTGTACACCCGTCACCTCCTCATCACTGACATCTTCTTCTTTTATCTCAGAGATATCCACTGGCCAGTTCGGCAGGACATTCTTCACACATACAAGCAAAGAAAGTCCAGATATTAGTAGAAAACAAAGGAACAACGTCAAGTCTTGGGTACAAAGAGCAAGAGTCCCTGTACACATTCAGGTTTCCTACCTGCCATTCAGTTTCACATCCCCATTCTCCCTCACTGCTCTGTCCCATACACTACCTGAGCAGGAGTCCATGCAACATAACAAGCGCAGGACTATTTAATTGAAGATTTCTCTTAACAGTATCCCAGGAGAAAACTGAACATAGGCTGAACAGGTAGCACAAGTTCTGCATTTCCTATTTTCCAAGAGCCTGCCTTCTAAAACCACATGCTTTCTTCATGAACGCAATCATTTGGTGTCCTTCCCTGCTTCCTTTTTTAGAGGAAAGAAACACAGTATCTCTTCACCGTGCTCCCACACACACACTGCCTAGAGCAGCCTCCCTTTTCCTACCAGCAACAGCACAACAAAGCCAAAAGAACCTTCAGTGTCCAAGACAGACCTGATGCTCAGACTGGCAAGATAACAGCTTTAGCATATGACACACTTGGGCTCCCATCACACCTCTAGCTCCCGGAGGGAGAGATCTCCCAAGAGTCAGTCTCTTGGAAAAGGCTGGAGAAGGCAGTCAGTCTATGCAGACACCAGGCTACGGCAAAGGTAGCGTGAGGCAGCAGAAGGGTGGATGAACAGCTCCAAAACACATTAGCAGAGCAGGGGACTGACCCACTTGCCTGCTGCAAGTGCTGGTGCAGTACCTGGCTCTCAGTTGTCGTTTGACTTTGTCTCTCCTTGTTATCCACCTCCACAAGCAAGTACAGTGACTTGGACTCCTTAGTTTCATTGAGAAAGCCTCCCGTGTCCACCTTCCGCTTGATGGTGGAGTTCCAGTGATTCTTCACAGCATTGTCGGTCCTGCAGAAAAAGCAGAAGAAAACAAATCACCATTTACAGTAGCTCTAAAGCACAGCTAACAGTTCCAACACACTCCCCAGCCCACTCATGGGAGCCTAACACATGGATCTCCATGGGCCACCCAGCAGGGAAGGCAGCAGTGAGCAAAGAGGTCCTACCTCCCAGGCAGCAGCTTGGCAATCTCCGCCCAGCGATTCCCCAGGACCTTGTGGGCCTCAAAAATTATACGATCCTCCTCCTCTGTCCAGGACGACTTCTTCACCTCAGGGTTCAGGTGGTTATGCCAGCGTTCCCGGCACTGCTTCCCTAACCGCCCTTTCAGGTGCTTGGCTATCAGGGTCCACTGTTTGGTGCCATATTTTTTAACCAGTTCAATTACCTTTGAAGAGAGAGGGAGGGAAATAAAGATATGGAAGAAAGGAGAGGAAGGTCAATACACTCATCTTCAGGCTTTGCTCTTCAGCTCTCTTGGGACTAGTTAAGGGCAGACGAGGGCCCCTTAGGAGGAAAAGCTGGAGGGATCCAGCATGGACAGTCATGTGTACCAACTCTCATGAGAGCAATGATTCTGCCAAATTTCTGTAAGAGGTTGTTTCCATGCAGACACAGGGCACCTGTGAATGCAGATGACCACTTCAAGAAGATGAGGTGGAGACTGGCAGGTGCACCAGGGGCAAAGGGGCCCAGACTGAGAAACATGCCCATTTCTGAGCAAAGGCCGAGTCCCACCTGCTCAAAGGCTCCTCTGCCCTCCCTGCTTCTGAAGACCTGCCTGCATGACAACAGTCCCTATCAGCTCTGCACTGGTCTGCTACTCCCTTTCCCAGTGTGCTACAGCCAGGACATGCCAGGGCTGCAGGTCCATGCTCTGCTAGCACCAGCACACACTCAGGGAGACCTTCAAAGCCTAAACAAGCCACGTTCACTTAAGAACCATCCACTTTGCCTCTTCCCCTTCACCCAGGGCTTTGTCACTTCTGCTTGAGCCTCAATGCAAATGCTTCTGGGCACAGAAACTGTTCTGAGCCCCTACAATGTCCAGGGCACAGTCAGGATGAAACAATCTACTTCCTGCAATGTTCAGCCTACCAAAATCCTAGCTGAAGAGTTTTCAAAGTACATTTCCACCCTGGCCAGCTGTGCTCAGCTGAAAAGTGCAGGTAGAGAGGTGGTGCTCAGTGCTCTTGGCACAGCACAAATGTCCCTCCTGCAGACCCTTGTCTGTCAAGCACAGACAAATGGGCCAAAGATGCCAAAATGAGGCACAGGCCAAGGAGCTGGGGCAAAGCAATGTTCAGGGTTGGGAGGAGAGAGCTGGAGCCCAGCTTGGCCAGGATGGGTAGGCTGGTAGAATCTGGACAATACAATGGGAAGGGGAAATCAGGCAACAACTGCTCTGCTGTAAGGTGGGAGGACATAATGAGAAGCTCCCTTGGGACAAGCTTGACATAAACTAATGGGACCAAAAGAAATGAGGGAGCAAAAGTGTTACAGAGAATCTGCCAGGCTATGATATTTTGTAGCAGAAAACCTTGGCAGAAGTTGGAATTTATTCCAACTTTTCTTAACTACATCAAGACGACGAATCTGAGTTGGCCCCTCTTAGCTCACTCTGCAAATAGAAGAGAAACAGGCTCACAAAAGTCATGATTTACCCAGCCAATCCCAGACATCCACTCCAGCCTGCCTACTGTGGCAGCGGAAATGCCAGTTTTATTTTCTCTTGAATCCAACCTGGCCAGGCCAGGTGGAGACCTGCCAGCACAGAGACGAATTAATTCCATTTTCAGCTCTCTCCCCTGCAGATTACTCTGGCAGTACTGTGTGAAAGGGAGAAGGTGTTTACCTGAAGAGGCCTAGAGCTGCTCCTGCACATCACAACCATGGCTGCCCAGGCTGCTCAGAGCAGGTCAGACAGTGCTGCTCTCACGGGTATCCCTCAGTGAGAAGAATTACACATAGTTTACCACAAGATCTGAGGGTCTAACTCCTCCACCCTTTCTTCAGACAGAGACAGTCCAAACACTCTGGTCCTCTTGGCCCTGACTAACCTTTTGGTCCTCTTCTTTGGTCCAAGGGCCCTTAACCAGGTCTGGATTCAACACTCTCAGCCACCTGTACTGACACTGCTGATCACTGCGGTTCTGGGAAAAGGAAGGAGAATAGCCTTGTGTTAGACTGGAGGCTCCAAAAGCCCAAAAATCTCCAAAGGCAGTAGCAGTCCCCATACACAGAGGCTGTCCCACAGAAAACCTGTAGAAGCACACGGAAAATACATACTAAGACCCTAGACCCAGGGCACTGGGTACAGGGACAGGAACCTCAATTTCTCACCCCAGCTCCAACAGACTCACCCTGGAAAGCCCTCTGTACAATGTCTCCCTGCCCTGAAGCAGCCCCATTTCACAGCCTGGAGCTGCTGTCACAGAACAGTCCCACTGCACAGACACAGAGAACCAGCACAAGGAGAAGAAGCAACATGCAAACTCTGATTCCCAGCTGGGCAAGGGGTCACTTACAGGAAAGTGACTGGCCAGGAATTTCCAGTCATTCTGCCCATAGTGGCTTACTAACATCTTCAGCTGCTCATCCTGCAAAGAACAAAGACACCCACTTTCAGATATACTGAGGGAACAGATGCCAGAGGCACCCCATGGCTGATGGCATCAAGAGAACAAGCTAGATATTTTGAACAGCCAAGAAGGTTTTGTTGGCATTCTGTGTCCAGGGGAGGAAAGTAGCTCAGACCAGCTTTTAACAGCATTCCAGTATACAGAGACAACTGGAACAGACTTTGGTTCTGGGCTCTGTACTAGGACAAGCTAATACACTGAATACAAAACAAGAGCTCAGCTCTGTTCCAGTGCAGTTTGGTTCTAACCCTGTGGCCAAGGGCCTGCTTATCCAGCCCCAGTGCACCCCTGATCAGATAGTCCATCTCCCAGCTCAGCCACTGGTTTTGCCTGGCCAGAAAAGCTGACTGGTTGAAGTGTATCATCACTAGCCTAGTGGTCTTCTGTCTTTTGGTGCTATAGGGCTCTACAGCATCTCTTCCATGATCCCTGCTTACAGCCTGAATGTGTGTACTCATACAGCTCAGAAAAAGCCTGTTGTAGGGGTCCTTGTCTGTGAGCTCTGGATGGGCAAACAGGCATGAAATTATTCCCTGCCCAGCATGAGCCCAGGGCTTTGAAATCTCCACAAAGACCACCTTACTCAGTGTCCAAACCCCAGGGAGACAGGACATCTTGTAGTTTTCATAGAGAACAAAAATGATGGAGGAACTGGGAGGAGGGAAGTGAATATCCCAACTAATTTCACGCTCTTAGCCAGGATGACTAAGCCATGATTCCAACAGTTTCAGTACTCCCTGTTTTTGCTAGAGAAAAAGGAGAACACTTCGGTTGCACAATTCAGCTTGTTGGAGGCCTCATCCATCCTCTGGAATCCCTCTTTGCTCACATGAGTGCTGCAGGCAGCGGATGCCTGGCTGAGGACTCATGTGCTTAAGCTAAAGAGGTTGGAGCTCTTGCTCTTCAGGCTGCACTTTAAACTCCCCTGAACTCTGAGCCTCATTCAGACCTCAGATCAGAATAAAAGACACATGGTCTTCTCCAGTAGCAAGACAGTAGGAGGTGGGGTCATAGCCAGCAGGTGAGGACTAGGGGGGAGTCACCAAAGCCCAGGGTGCCAGGCCAGATGCCCACCCCAAAACACCTCTCTCTGGGCTCTCACTCACCTCTTCTTGGGTCCACTTGACTTTGCACCTGCCATCCCGCTGCTCTGGCACATCCAATTCGGTATCCTGGTAACGCAGCTCATCTTGGTCCTCACTAGAAATAAAAAAATGAAGATTATAACTTCCAGCTCTGACGAAAACGCAGGAGAGGGAGCAAGCCCCACCATGCAGAGCAGAACTCCAGATCTGTCCCTTCCAGCACTGAGCCCCAACATCCACCCAGACACCCCAGGTTTAAAGGAGACCCTCAGCTTTGGGCTCTGGCGGCTGCTAGTAACTTTCATGCTGCCCAGAGCAGGGTAAGGAGCGTTTCTCTTCATTTCTGCTCCCTCTGTCCCTCGGGGAGGACTCTGCATGGGGAGGGGGGCTGGCACCATTCCCCCATTCCAGTTCCCCACCTCCGGGATCGCTGGAACGAAGGAAGTGGGCAGCGCCGGCCGGGCGGTGCGGGGGAGCAGCCCAGGGGCTCCGAGAGAGCAAACCCAGGCCCAGGTGGAGCCCCTGGGACCGTTCAGCGGGGGGATCCCGGAGCCGCCGCCCTGCGCGCATCCCGCACCCCGCTGTCCGGCCTGAGAGCGGGAACGGGGCAGCCAGCAGGAGCCTGTGGAATGTTCCGCGGAGCCGGCACGAGGAGTCCAGGCACGGCGGGGGCCGCGCTCACTCACCCGCGGGTGCGGCGGGCCATGGCGGGGCCGGGCCGAGGTCGGGAGCGGGGCCGGAGCGCGGCACCGGCGGCACTTTCCTATCTCGCGCCAACGGCGCCCCCCCGCCCGGGGCCGGGCCGCGCATGCGCCCCGCGCTCCCGCCCGCACAAAGAGGCGCGCGCGGGAGGGCGCCCGTCCGCCCCTCCCTCGGGACCTGCATCCACCCGGGAATGCCGGCATCAGCCCCCGGGACCGACCCGGCACCACCGGCATCCACCTCCGCACCGACCCCGCACCGATCTGGGACCCCCGGGACCCCCTATACCTGTCCCCGCACCCACCCGGGCCCCTCCGCATCCAACACCGCAGTGACCCGGGACCACTGAGACTCCCCGCATCCACCCCCCCCACACACTGCAGCAGCAGCTCTGAGCGCGGGGCAAGAGGATCACACACAGACCCCCCCCCTTCCCCCCGGATCACCTCTCCCTGAAACAGGCTGAGAAAGTTGGGGCCGTTCAGCCTGGAGGAGGGAAGGTTGTGTGGAGACCTCAGAGCAATCTTCCCGTGTGTGAAGGGAACTCCCCTCCCAGGGAGGCTGGAGAGGGACCCTTCATCAGGAACCTAGTGACAGGACAAGGAGGAGTGGGTACCAATTGACAGAGGAGAAATTTAGGTTAGATATTAGGAAGAAATTCTTCCCTGTGAGAGGGGGTGAGGCCCTGGTACAGGTTTCTCAGAGAAACTGTGGCTGCCCCATTACTACAAGTGATGAAGGCCAGGTTGGATAAGGCCTTGAGCAATTTGATCTAGTGGGAGGTGTCCCTGCCCATGGCAGGAGGGGTTGGGACTAGATGATCTTTAACCCCTTAACATTCTACACACTCCCACAGGATGTGGCTACATGTGGTTGGGGGTGCCCCAAGAGCCCCCAGGACTGTGCTTGGCTCCAGGAAGGAACTGGCTGCTGCCAGTTCACCTCACACCCCACCAACCTTGGGACATGGGACCCTCGCAGCCGGGCAAAAAACTCACAAAATTCAATTCAATCACCACGCTGCCCTTGCAGCCTGTCTGGCTCCAGGGGGTGCTGTGGGGTCACCTGGGGAGTGCAGGTCTGATGCTTCCCAGGAGGTAATAGAGGGGCTGGCGTGGAACAGCCCGGATTTGCTCCCTGGCCAGGCAGCAGCACTGTCACATTGCATCCCAGATTCCTGCCCTGGGGACAGCAGGGCATGAACACATTAGGGCTCTACACCTGCATACCAGATTCCTGCTGCTCTCACAGCTGTGCACACAGAGCACACCCACAGCCAGTGCCCACACGTTACAGAATCATGGAACATTCTAAGCTGGAAAGGACCCACCACCATCCAAGTCCAACTCCTGGCCCTGCACAGAACAGCACCAGTAATCCCACCACGTTCCTGAGGGCCTTGAACAAATGCTGCAACATATACTATTTATAGCATCTGTGCTGAGTCTGTGCACATGGATATTCCTGACCAGTATATCACAACAAGATGGTTTAAGGGAGCTGCTTTATGCTGATGCTGCCGCCCTCATCACTCACACAGAAGTAGCTCTGCAGCGTTTAACATCCTGCTTTACTGAGGCTGCTGAGCTTTTTGGGCTGGAGTCAGCTTGAAGAAGACAGAAGTTCTCTATCAGCCTGCACCTCAGGAAGCCTTCCATCATCCCCATATCATCATTGGTGAATCAGAGCTCAAATCAGTCCAGCAGTTTAATTCCCTAGGTAGCCTCATCTCCTCGGATGGTAAGATTGACAGAGAGATAGACAACAGGTTAGCAAAGGCATATAGTGCTTTTGGAAGACTCCATAAAAGAGTTTGGTGAAATAAACACCTGAAGAAAAGTACAAAGATCAGTGTTTACAGAGCCATTGTGCTGTCTACTCTTTTATATGGATCCGAATCATGGGTCATCCACCGCCACCACCTGCGACTCCTGGAACACTTCCATCAACGCTGTCTCCGTACAATCCTAAACATCCACTGGTCAGATTATGTGACTAATACATCTGTTCTAGAACAGGCAGCAGTCACAAGTATTGAGGCCATGTTGCTGAGAACACAGCTGCGTTGGGCAGGGCACGTCTCCAGGATGAAGGACCACCGCCTCCCTAAGATCTTGCTCTATGGTGAACTTGCCACTGGCTGCCGCAAGAGAGCAGCCCTGAAGAGGAGATACAAGGACTGCCTGAAACAACATCTCAGCCTTGGCCACATTGATCTTCATCGCTGGTCTACCCTGGCCTCCAACTGGGAGGTCTGGAGACACACACTCCATAATGCTGCTGCTTCCTTTGAGAACACACGCAGGATCACCATTGAAAAGACAACACAGAAAGAATCGTATCCTGCCGATACCATCCCAGGAGTCTTTCTGCTGTGCCTTTTGCAACTGATCTTGTCTATCTCGCATTGGCCTCTTTAGCCACGAGCGTGCTTGTAGCAAATGTGAGTAGACCCCTTCCTAAATCTTCGTTCGCAAAGCCTAGCCATGATATCACAACAAACAAGGCAAAAGTTGAAAGAGCTGTCAACTTATTAGGGACCCTGCGCTGGGTCCAAGTAGGAAGGCTCCATGTATCCTGCAAACACCCCTTTGCTCTCTAAAGTTACCCACTGACAAGGTACCCAACCCTTACAGACCCCAATGTACCTCCAGCAGTCAGACATGACCCAGCATCGCTAGCCCTGTGTTTAAAAAGAGGGAAACAAAAACCCCTCCCTCTCCCAAACTGGCTTAATTAGAAAATTAGCCTGTTAATTAACTACCAGAACTATAAAACCACTATAAGTAACACTGGTAAAAAAGGCTCAAGCCTTTAAAGGGATCTCTGTAGAAGCTGAAGGTAAGTAGTGTTTTTTTAGTCTATCCTCTTATTGTCTCCTTTATTTCTTACATACTAATTTGTTGAAATTATCTTAGTCTCTTAAAGAAGACTTTCCTTCTAGACTGACGATACAGTTCCATTTTACAGTAAATTCAGGAGCTTTTTAGCTCTGTTTTTAATGTTTTCAGTATAAAAATGGTTTCAGACCATAGTAAGTGCCTTCTCCTTCCCTGACCTGCCCTGTTCCCTCTGGGGGTGGCTGGAAGTCATCTGCTGGCTGAGCTGGTGGTGAGGGTTACTGCATGTGGGACTAAAGACAAGATGAGAGGTGCTCCTCAACTTCTTCAATCCTAACCAGAGCCTGGCTTTAGTGCCTCCCTCTCAAAGAGGCTCAAATCTAGTGGTTTAATGGCTCACTGACTTAAGGAATGAGGATAAAATATCTTATTTCTCAGGAAAACCAGATCCATCTTAGTACAACTAACAGAGAGGTTTCCTGAGTCCCTCTATGCCCTACACAAAGCTAAGAGTGATAGACAGGCTGAGGCCAAATGAACACAACTCTAAGGAGGCTTCACGGTGACCTCTGGGCAACAAACAGGCTATGGTCCAACTCTTTTGCTCTAGAAGACAGTGACAGGCTGGATGCTCTCCTACCTGTCCTGCATCCCACACAGCTCCTTGCAAGACTGAGACAGGATTTTGTCGAGAGCTGCCTCGCTACTCTAAGTCTGCAATTCACTAGTGAACAATATTGAACAGTAACATGTTTATTCTGATAGGAAAACCTGGTCTCCATAAACCTGGCCGTGGTGGGATTCTGCACCATGCTGTCCACACAGAGGCATGGTTCCAGCATCTTGACCATAAAGGAAATCCTAGAAAATGGCTTTGTGGCCAGGGCCTTCAGCCATACCCATTCTTCTCCTGTCCAGAGTTATTGCATGGACTCTAGCAGTGCCTCTAAATCAGACACCTGGGAGCTTGTCATGGACTTGGATGGCACAGCAAAAAGCAGTTCTCTCTGTGTTGTCAAGCAGTTGGAGTCTCTGAGCAGCTGTGTGAAGACTGACCTGCACGGCCTGACTCAAGGCATCTTTGACCTTAGTCTTGTCTGCCTCTGCAAGGCCCACCAGGGCCAGGCCACCTTGGAGCTGTCTGGTTTGCCTTGTGAAGACTCCAGCAGACCTGGCTGCCTCATGGACATAGCATCACAGAACACCTCAACACCTCACAAGAAAGACAAGCACCCCAAACCACTAGAGAGTCTCCTCTCCAAAAGCTCCAAGCTCCTCAGAGACCTCTCTGTCCTTGGGAATGTGCCAGCACCCAGGTGGGAGATCTCATCAATAAAATCCCCTCCGGACACCAGCCTGTCCCTTGATGTGAGCACTGAGGAGTTAAGGTTACTGGGATGCTCCAAACTGGACACGCCATCCCTGGATGTCAGACATCCGTAGTGATTCCTCTGGCTTGGCCTGGTGCTTTCAAAAAGCAACTCTGTGCTGATGCGCAAGTCTGCCGCCCCCGAGCCCCTGCCGAGCGATCCTGACCTTGTCCCTGTGTTTCTGCACGAGGCTCAGTGATGCTGCTGCCCTGGCTCTGTGCCCGGAGCACGGTGGACTGCGGGGTGCCTGCAGAGGGGCACGGATCTGCACTGCAGCACAGGAGACGGAGCCCTCCTGCCCTGCCCAGAGCCAGCGGCTCTTGTGCTGATGGCAGCACCCGGTGAAAGGTTAAATCTGCCCACCTGGGGTGAGGGGCTTTGGGGCACTGCTGTTGAGGGATGCTTAGGGCAGTCGACAGCAGCAGCGCCGCTGGCTCCCCATCCCCCCAGATCCCTGTCTTTTGTACTAACGCAATAAAGATACAAATGTTGTTCTGTGTGGTTGGCCTTTGGCGCTCACTGCCCACCCAGCTTGTGGCTGAACCCCGCTCAACTCCCAGCGCCGGCTGCCGGTCCAACCTCAGCGAGCGCAGCCCTCTCTGGAGACGCTCCCGCGGCCCGGGAGAGAGGGATCATCCACCCCCGCCTCACCCGCCCCCGTTACCTGGCAGAGGGGCTCGGGCAGGTCCTGGTGGAGAAGAGGCTCCGGGACACGGCTCCGGCGGCTGGGCCATAGCTGCTGGGCCGCCGGGAGAGCGGACGGAGACACGGCCGGGGCTGGGGATCCCTCTCCTGGCGTACCAGGAAAGCACAGCCTAGGAGCGCAGAACGGGCGGGACCGGCCCGGACACCCCCGCCCTGTCACCCACTTGCCTTACGCAGTATGTTAATCCGCATCACTTGCCCACACGCTGCGAAGGTTTCCTCTGTGATGTTCACTCTCTGCTCTGAGTGAATGAAACGAGCCTACCCCATGGCATCCCCCACCTGTTACAGGTTTTCACGTGCTCCTGTTAGATCTCACCCCATTCACACAACCACTTGCTCTCCTTCCTGTTTTTGCTCTCCCTCCTGTTTTTCCTCTCCTGTCACTGCTTAAAGCAAAGACAGGGAGAAGGACTTGCTAAAACCACTTCTCAGGACATTCACGGTTTGCTGAAGAAACAATATATCCCGCTCCTTCTTCTTTCAGGGACAGATTAAGGGATGATGAGTCGTGTTGCACGAGAGGACAGATAAAAAAAGGGAAAACAGCAACAGATGCTTGGAACCAACCTTTGTGAAATATAGCAATAATTCCATTAATATCTAAACTCCATGGCTGTGTGCCTGCCAGTGCCCTTGCCTCACCTCTTGAAAGCACTCACCTACCTGTACTAATTCAAAATTCTATCAGACAGCCATAAACTTTTTATGTATCACACTCCCATGACCAAAGTAAGTATTTCTGTCTGTTTACAAAATAAAAACTTAAATACTTCCACAGAGCCAAAGGGACAAGCTTTGAAAGAGAGATGCAAGCTACTGCATCCACCTGTATTCCACACTAGCCAAAAAAACATGCATTCAGTGAAAAATTTGTGCTTCAGTTGTCAGAGAGGCCCCATAGGCATATGGCAAACAGGGAGCTGCTTGTATTCCCTGGCTGCTTACATGGCCTTTTTCTAAACCACGTTACAACAGCAAAAACAGGTGACAAAACAACTCTGAAAAAGGGCCGGGAAACAGAAACTATTTACAGTTTGAAGTATAAATACCCCAGAACAGCACAAACCAGAGCTATAACTAGCAAGAGGATCACTCAGGGGGTTGGTTCAGCTGCACCCTGTGCAGCCTGACTGATTGGTATTGATACTGCACAGGAGAGATTAAGCTTGTTGTGTAAATCTGTAGCTGGAATGTGCAAAGTGCTCTGTGTGACAAACAAAACCGCGGCCTATAAGGAAAATACAGGAAGCAATGAAAAATTTCAAACATGCCGCTGTGAAAAGGGAATGTCTGCAGCATAGGAAGAGATACAACTTTTAACATTATATTAGCACGTCTCAACTGGGCAGGAACTTGGCAGGGGCTTTAGGGCACCTCCTTTAGAAAACCCTGTGCCAAGATGGCATGTGAAGCATGAAGAAATGTAATATAAAAAGATTTTTGCAGGGGTAAAAGATGAACAGATCTTTTGCAAAAAACAGCATGGATGTTAAAACACATGGCAGAGCAAGATAAAGCACAAATGTCATGGAAGGCTTGAGTGAGGGAAAAATTTTCACTAACAATTTGAGTGTCATATTGATAGCCAAAAAAATGCTGTATTTAAAGTGCAATCTCACCATACAGTATTAAGAAAAAGCCTTGCAATAAAGGCACGTGGTGTTGATGATATTGACAAATTTTTTCTTCTCACCACTGATCTCCTTGGCTCTATTTTTGCTGTGCATTGAGCTTCAACATTTCATGGTCAATGAGTTTAATCTGCATTTCCCTCTTTGTGCAGTACCTAGCTCACTACCTTGGGGAATGGGCCAGATATCAAATAACTGGAAGTAAATATATTCCTGAGTTTCTGCACTGTATCACATTTTGTTAATAATGATCCATTAAATCCTAAAGTCTTTTTCACCCACATGCCGTCCTTTCTTTTCAAAATTATGTATTTCCAGTCTTACACAAAGCAGCGATGTGCAACAATGTCATTATTGCTTAATTTCAAATTCTTCCCTCCCTTGGAAGAAATATTTTCCTTCTACAGTAGCAAACCTATCTCTCCTTGGTTCACTTTGGCACAGAGACAAAAGCAGGCTGCCTCAGGGTGACATATATGTTTTCAGCAGCTCCTGTATTTATGACTCTGTTTTCTTTTTCCCAGTTCACAAACCAAAATAACGATCCTTCCCAGAGTGCAATTAAGGACTTTTTGTACACCAGGAGAATCCACAGTAAACCTTACAAGAACATAAATGCTAGAGCCAGAAAGAAGGACCCCAAACACATTTTCTTTGTATAATATTTTTAAAATGTATTACAAAATTACAGTTTCAATAAAGAAGTAGAAAAATAAGAAATTATTTGGAAAGTCCTTGTGAAATACAAGCACTTTCTCAAAAGGCATTAAATATCCAAACTACCACACATAAACGATCCTAGCATTCAGTGAACTATTGAGACAGTCCCAATAATATATTGGAGAGGAGTTTTAAAAAAAGAGAGAAGTGTATTTTCACTAAAAGGTCTGTCTCAAACTGGGGAAAGCCAGGTCTCAATTGCCATTGTGGAATCCAGCTTCACTTGTGTCAATATCATGTTCCTTAGGTAAGGGAAGAGGAGAAAAAAAAAAAAGAAGAAAAATAAGAATTTTTACAATAGGGTAGAACTGTCCGATTTTTTGGCTTAACTAGAATATTTGAGAAATAGGGAATACTTGTTAACACAAACAGGTGATCTGTTAATATGCTCCAAACAGACTTCAAAGTACCAAATTTACTATGAAGAATTATTTCAGCATGGAACTGCTCCTGAGTAACAATGCTGGTTTCACTTCTGCACTGCAGCAGTGGCAAGAGCTGTGAACACTCCTGAGGGCACACTGCTTTTACTCAGGCATCATTAATGAATTGGATTTAGCTGAAATTACCAGAACTACCTTGGCATGTATTAATCCCCCCATTAAAATAAAAACTTAATTAACTGAGCACTACACATTCGATACAGATTACTAGTAGTAAGTACTGTGGATCACACTTCACTGGTCTAATTTATTGCACAACAAATGTCTTACATCTTAGGCCTCTTGCCTGCGACAGGTGTAGCTGCTACAAAGACACACCAGCCTCAGTGCTGCTACTACCAATTATTCACTTCTAATTTTGTTATTAAAAATACCTGATTCAGTTTCTTAAACTCAACCACTTGGAAGAAGATGTGCTCCAGGATATATTTGGTATCTTGCTTCTCCTTCGGGAGTTTGCTTGTCACTCCCAGGATATCGCCACATTTTCGTACATAGAATTCCAGGTCATCATCAGTACCTAAACAGGCACCCAGGGAAGAAGGCAGGTGAGTATCACACATATCTGGATCAGCTGGCAAAAAACTACTACAAATCTTCATTTGTTGTTGGCATTCGGTGAAGTTTAGTCCTATAACTAAGCTCAGCGGACTAGCTGTGAAGTCCTCCTGCAGCTGGCACCTTCTCGTCTTCTTTAGGCTTAAGAATGTTTAGAATAACATTTTAACTTCAAAGCATAAAAAGATGTGACATTATTCAGTGAGAGCACACAAAGCAATTTACACACGGTGTAGGAAACAGCAGGCAGAAGCATGATAAAATGTCACGTAACAAACAAAATAAAATGTCACAAGTGCATAAAGCCATGTTATCGATTGCCATGAGCTTCCAGTTTCCTGGATCAAGATGAAAGCAGTGGATTTTCAAAACTGAAGTCCATGTTTTAAAATTAAATATAACAACAATTTTCCCCTAAAAACTTGGATTTTATACATAAATGTGTAAACAACCAGTCTGCTTCACTCACATTTGTTTGTGATCTCTGCAAGACGAGCTTTCTCAGAGGAAAAGGTTTCATCTAAGTCAAACAGTTCCAGAGGGGGAGGAGGCAATTCTCTGAAAGCAGGTGGAAAAACCTTGAAGACAAGAAGTAGCGTGGTTTATTGCCACATATTTTCTTACACTTTACGGATCTCTAAGACAACAGTTTTGGACTTAGACTGGACTTGAAGAAATCTTTTACATAAAAGCACCTCCAAAGCCCACAGCACAAAGGGACACTTTTTTGAAAATTCCATTTATATTTTGTGACTAATCTGTTGAAATATTCAGTTATTATTACAAGCATGTCAGAATTATCACCCAGCATGACAACTAGACATACCACATTTGCAGTTTCTGTTTTGCTCCATAAGACCTAGGTGTTGGCTGAGATAGCTGAGGAACTAAGCTCCCCATAACAGCTCACCTTGGAAACATATTCACGTCAATTCTGGTAAGAGTATTTTCTTTTTCATGCAGTCACTACCTATGGCATAAGCTGGACTTAGGTTTTCAAAGAGCAGTGCATTCAGTTGCACCCCTGCAGCTGTAAGGATTCCAGTACTGCTTTTTCAGTGGCCAGGGTAAAGAAGGATAGAGCCATGACAGCAAAACTCAGACAGAGATTCCTGCTTTTTGAAAACAGTTTGACACCATCGTAGCTCGTGTTGCTTTCAGCCCAAATCTCTGTTGGCAAAAGTTTGATCAGCTCTTGCTGTAAAAGACTCCACTTTCTACTTCCCCTGAAGATGTGGAGATGGAAGCAGAGCAGGACAGACTGGCTCCTCCCTGGAAGCAGTCAGCGTAGTTCTTAGACCACTGCCTTCTGAGATACCACATCCTGTTTTCACAGCAAAGGCTGAGCCAGTAGCCTCTCAATTAAAGGCTTAGACACACATGGCATTCTGCTATGGCACCACATACTACATTTTGAAGCTCTGTTGATAAGTGTAAATAAGTGTTCTTTCCTAAAAGATAGTCCCTAAAGTGTATTCAACTCCCAAGCGATTAATTATTACTACAGCATTTCTCACTTAAAAAAAAAAAAAAACACAACAAAAAAACTACAGAAATGACACACAGAGGTTTTGCATGAAACAAATGAACCACAGAATCATCAGGGTTGGAAAAGGCCTCCAAGACAATCAACCCCAACCTTCATGGAGAAGGGTTCTCCCTGAGCTGCATGAGCAAGGAGGTTACTCACAGCTGGCTGGAGGACAGGTAGTGGAGTCTCAAATTGAGGCTGAATGAGTTGGAGGCGTTCATGTTTCACATTCAGCTCTTCATAAGCTCTGCAGCACAGAAAAAGACAAAGTATGAAGGGAAAAATAATTATATAACATCCATTTCCACTTGCAGGCTATAGAGATGGATTTTTATGAATACACCAGGGTCAATGTTATGCACAGTAACAGCATAAAAAAATGGGATGTCCATTTTAGAAGGACCTCAGAGAACTACGTATCAGTAATAACTGACTTCTATAGTGAGAAAATTAGCTAAAATTATGACAGAGGAAGACGATAGGTGGATATAGAAAATGCTGAAAAAGAAGGCAGTCACATGTCAATTCTTCAAGCAACTTTCAAAGGGACAAACATGAATGAAGAAAAAGTGATCTAGTTCAAAAAAAGCAGAATTGTGATTTCAAAAAGGTTTTTCAGGAAGTCCGTAACTAAAAGTTATTTTTAAAAAAATATTTGTTATGGGATCAGAAGGGAGATCTCACTATCAATTCACAACTAGTGAAAGTACAAGAAATACAGAGTAAGAAGAAAGAGTGTCCACAACAGAGTGCAGTTTCATGGAGTCTGTGTTAAGCTGCCACTACTCAGCATGTTCAGATCTGGCTAACAGAGGAGTTATGACGGACAAAGCTGCTAGTGACACGAACTGGTAAAACTGAGCAGCTGACAAATCTCAAGACACAGTTACTGGGAAATGCAAGGGTGAATGAAACGCAGTTTTCAGTAAGTGCCGAGTAATTCAAAAGTGGAAAAATGACCAGCTCTCAGTTATCACTCCAGAAAGTGTCCAACATCACTGCAGCCAGTTCTACTGCAACTATCAGATCACTGAATCAGAAGTAGTCAGAAAAAAAAGGAGAAAAGAAGGTCAGAAATTACAGCTAAGACAAGAAGCAAGAGAAAACATCATTGTCACACTGTACAAATCCATCTTCTGGTATATCCATATTCAGAATGCTGCTTACAGCTCAGCCCCTTCTGCTCTTAAGGAGACACAGTTAAATACAAACAGAAAATGCAGAGTACAGAATGGAATAAATAAATAAGAAAATCACAGCTGCTGACTTGATAACTGAAGGGAGGGCAGTTGTATCCAGCTGATAAAGGGATGTATCAAACAGCTTTGTGAAGTCTCTTGGGTTCTCATCTCCTTCTTGTAGGCAGACTCGCAGTTGCTCAGACAGTGCAGCTGTGTCTGGGAGCATGGTATAGTCTGAAATCTGAACACAGATACGGACATCTGGGATTTAAAACGGCCAACCTCTTCACACAGTCTCTTTCTAGTTTATAACTCACCTAAAATCTCATCTAGAAATAATTATTTCACTCTTTACCACGTAAGGCTCTTTGCAGTGCAGCTCATTAGATCAGGAACTGTCCAAACTCTATTCTGTTGCTGTAAAGCTATTCCCTATACGGATGTTTCATCTGTTGATTCTTTAACATTAAAAGAGTCAGCTTACTAGTCAACTGTGCAAGACTTGTTCTTTTATGCACTCAAGAATATACAGTTTTATCACATATGCTATTTCCAAATAAAAATAGCATTTGTATACATCAGTTAAAAAACCAACTAAAATTGACATACAATTTGATCTCTACTCATATACAGAGAATCTACCTTCACTTCCTGCACATTCCTCTTGTCTTAGGGCTCAGAGCGAATTTCAAACTTATTACCCTGGAGCAGCAAATGATCTCATAGAGATGGGCAAATTGGAAAGAGATTTTCACAAATGCAATGTGATAATGAAGAGCAACCTAAGTCTAAGAGATATGAATATTTTTTACTTTGGAGCCACCTGTCTACTCAGACCCTGAATTAAGGTTCTGCAACAGCAGCAGCACCCATCTTGCTGTTAACCATTCTGTGCTAAATACAGGGTGTGCCAAAACTGATCACACTATTCTTTACCTCCTTGTGGACCTCTCTTACCTCAGGGTCCTCCATATCCATCTGGTTTAAGTGGATCTCTGATGTTGTGAGCCACTGGAAAAGCACATCCTGAAGAAGGGCAAAACTTAATTATTTTCAGGAGGATCCAAGTAATCTCATACTAGGCTTAAACATTCATATTAAATCTATTAAATAACATACCATGAAAAATAAGACAAAATAGGTAATAAACCAAAGCATATCTGCTAGTATTGGATTAGAATCTCCATACTGAATCCATTTCACAGCTGTCTTGCTCTAAAACAAAGCTACGGAGCCTGGAGTGCTTTGGAAGTGCTGTGAAGATCCGCTAAGGTGTTTTTAAATAAAAACCCAACCCAAAACCCCCACCCAACTTACCATGATCTTACCATTTTCTTCTTTATCTAAATATTGATCACTGAACATGTGGGAAGATCCCAATGCTGCCATCTTTCCACCTTGACTCTATCAACAAAGAAGATAATTTAGCAAAAACTCCTTCCAAATCACAGTTTTAGAGATAACTGTTATTGCTTTATTAACTTTCCGCAACCCATTCTTCAATGTTCAGTATGTAAATATAGAGGCCAGTGGCACGCATGCAGGTCAAAATAGCACATCTTCATGTCAACTAATGAGAGAAGAGTTTGACAGTTCTATTATTTGTAAGATAAAATGTAAAATATACATGTCATTATATTTTAATTATGCTAAAGTAAACATGCATGAAAATCCATTCATGAAACACCTTTGGAATTCTTCTCTAAGATTACCACTCCCACAAGGACATACATTAGAAGAAGTTTTCAACAAAACAGAAACCCTGAAATGTTCCCTGCACCAGCTGTGAAACTCATACCATAATACAACCACAGATACTGCTGTAATGAATTTGAAGATACATCAAATAAAGCTCCAGTTTGTTTAACAAATTTCGGATGTTTCACACTCCATGATTCGCAGTTTTAAGCTAATTCTACATGCTTCACCCACAACTGGGTAGATCCTCTTCTCTTACTTTCCATTTCTTCACTTTCTGTTGCTATTCTTTATCACACCTCTTTTCCAATCTAAGAAATCTTGTTTTCCTGCTACCAAGTTTCTCCCTTGGGATATCTTACTATGACAGCTGCAGACAAAATGCAAGTAGCAAGTGTTCTTGTAAGTTCACTTCATGCCGCTGTATTGGCTTTGATTTACACAGTTCATTTCAGCCACAATAGGGGGGGATGAAGTTGGGCATCCTCAAGGAAGAAAAAAATCCCCTTCCTAACAAAGATATCAGAAAACCACAAGAAATTCACCTACATAGTAAGAAATGTGTAAATTTGTTCACATTCACTAACAATATCAATCCTTTGTTTGTACTTATCCACTATTACTAGATTTCTGAATTTGTTTTTATAAAGTAACAGGTCTGGATGAGTAAGATAACATGAAAAATCTACTGGATCCAAGGTGACAGTAATTAATTCGGTATGGTGTATTTACAGAGCTAATGATAGTCTTACTCAATAAATTATCACTAAAAGGGTAGGAAAAAACCCCAAACTTTAATGAAGAACTAAATATATCCATCTGTCAACCAAAAAAATATGTAATCTTTGCTGACCATCAAATTAATTCTACTCTGAGCCCCATGCAAAGGAGTTTACCATAAAAAGAGGCAGGAGTCATTGGCTCATCTAAAGTTTGCAGATGCATCAAAAGATAGACATGGGTTTGTAAGTACTCCCAGAGGACACACTCCCAATTTTTGTGGGTGGAATGCAGGGCATGTCACAGGCAGAATCCTACCTCATGCTGATAGAAAGCCAGAATAGGCCTGTTGAGTGGGAAGCAGATGGATCCTGTTGACAGAATTGCCACTGCTGGTTTCATCACATTCAGTGTGGCTCCAAAAGGATACACAAAAGTGAGAGCACTGGAGGAAATACAAAAACTCCCTAAGTACCTGCACGTATAAGGCAGGCTGGACATATTTATAAAACTCAAAGTGCAAACTGCAATTGTGCACTGGTGGTGGAAAGCCAAAGCCTTGCTTCCAACATGCAGATCCTTGTAACCACATTTCAGTCTCTCTCTACAGGTTTCTCCAGGTTAAAGAATTGTCTTAAATAAGGAACAAAGAACACTCTTGATTTCTGTTTGCACGCTCCTGCACCTGAGAGAAGCAGAGGGGTATCTAACTCACAGATTGATATATAGTTTGGAACAAAACTAGATAAAATGTTTTTATACTTCCACTTTCCTTTGTAATCAACCACAGGGTCATTTCTTAGTCTAAAAACTAGCCACAAGGAAGAATACAAACATTTACAGTTATTTATGGAAAAGCTGTGTTCTTCTCACTGCCTTTTCACTTCTTTATCTTACCCTGGATTAAGATTCTTTAAAAAGATGAAGCCTTGCTATGCCTGCAGCCAGACCACCTGCTATCTACAGGTTATTCATATTTACATTTCTTAATCAAATTCAAACTCACAGACTAGGGGCAAAAAAGATCGGATCATGAGAGAATTTCTGTCCAAAACTGTCACTCCTGCTCCTTCAGTGGTTATCAAGCAGTACTAAACAGATTCTCCTTTCCAGATATAACCTAAGAAGCTGGCATAAGAAATGCATTAGAGAACCTCAACACAAGCACAACAAACTGCTGCTGATCACGAACCTGCTAATTCTGAGTTATTCTACATATTTTCACATCAGTTTCCTCACAGAAAAACACTTACTGTGAGTCATGCCCGCTTCCATCTTCATCTGTTGTCTCAAGCACTGTTTTTCTTGCAGCTTCACAGATTCCCCTGCAAGATGTTGAAAAGCAAAACTTACTGAAAAGAATACAAATTACAAGAGTTTATTGTAAAGATTTATATACTACAAATATTTACCTGTTCAAAACTCCATCAGAAATTAGTGCTTCTTTTGGGTGATGGTACTTATAATATACATTTCGTACTACAGCATCTTGAAGAAAGAAAAAACATAGAAATTTACACCTGAGCTGATGAGTATACTAGACATAGCAGAAAAATTAGTTTAGCTCTTGGATTCCCTGGGTGTTTGCTTCCAGCACCACAAAGCTGGCATTTGGTTCCCAAAAGAATTCAAATCAGCCTTCACTGATAAATAATATGAGAAAATAAGCCCATCTCCACCTTCTGCAAAGCAGAAGAGGCAAAAGGATGATCCAGTTAAAACAGCATTTAACAAGTTTTACAACTTGAAATTCTATTTTTTTTAGTGTATCTTCCAAACCAGGATAAATTAAATCCCATTGATACAAAAAAAGGTACCGTTTAGAAAAGCCACCAAAGACCCTAAAAATATTTTAGATACACTGAGATACAGTTGACTTAGGTTGGTTGGTTGTTTTTTTTTTTTCCACACTGAATGACATTTTATTGGTCTGCTAAAGAAAAGTGACACACTTTGTTCAGGGTGAGGATGAAGTGATTCAATTCATTAAAATGTGTGGAAAATGTCTTAAATGAAAGGCTTTCTAATCAAGAAACATCACTAGAATTATTTTTTGTTAGTAAATACCATTAACGCTAACAACTACAGCAAAGGAATGGAAATGGCTCAGTTGTTATCCATGTACTCTGCCCATGGAAAGCTCTCGGTATGCTCCAGTATTTCGGTATGCTCGGTATGCTCCTGCCAGGTACATGTAAATTTAAAGAAAAAACATCTTTTAGACCAAGGGATACTTTGTATGAGGGATTTTCTTGGCTTATATCTACAAAGTCTAAACCTGTTCTTTAGATTTTGCTGAAAACAGATGAATAAAAGCTGTCAGTAAGCCCCATTACCATTATTGAATATGATCCCATATTCTTCTAACAAGAAGTTAATATTTGTGCCATTGCGGGACTCTCCACCTTCCCTGAGCATCACCAGGATGGCTCCACCATCCTCCAGGAATTTCTTCAGAACGGAAAACTAGAAGACAACAAAGATCCAGGAAAAAAAAAAAACACATGAAAGAAGATACACACAAGACTGCAGGAAGTTATAGTGAGATGAGGGAAGGTAAAGGATTCTGACTGTTTGCAATTAACTTGATCCTGTGAGAAAAATATTCAAATTTCAACTTGTATAAATTCATCTAAAGCAGTACAACTGCAGTCTTCTGTGTTGTTCTTTTCTATTTAAGTAAATCTTAAACCAAAACTAATTTGAAAACAGTTATTGATGTCCTACCTCATCAGCACTGAACTTCTCTCTTGGCCCTGCTGTAATCCACAGTTTTACTCCAAACAGTTTCTCCGATGTGATCTCATCTTTTAAGCTATGAATAGATTAATAAAGGCACATGCTATTCTTGGATACAGTTTGGAAACACAACTTTTTTCTTTTGTTTCTTAAAGGACTGGTAAATCACTTCAGTCACTTCATATCCTTTCATCTGGGTTTAAAGTTGACAGCACGAGCAAAAACAATCCTTACAATTGTCAACCAGCTAAACAGTAAAGCTCCTCTAACAAGGTACTGTGGCAGATCCAGAACTGCTATAAACTGTCACAGCTGCTATTAAACTTTGCACCTGAGGAGCTTCCTCTTGTTCTTTTCATTCTTTTTCTTCTTTTTGCTCTGGATACATTTCATACAATCACAGAATATCCCAAGCAGGAAGGGACCCACAAGGGTCATCAAGTCCAGCTCCTGGCCCCGCATAGGACACCCCAACAATCCCACTATGTCCCTGAGAGTGTTGTCCAAACACTCCTTGAGCTCTGGCAGCCTTGGGGCTGTGATCACTGTTTAGGGGATCCTGTTCAGGGCCCAACCACCCTATGGGGGAAGAACCTTTTCCTGATATCCAGCCTAACCCCCTCCTAAACAGTTTGACACCATTTTGTAGCGAACGAGTAAACAATATCATCTGCATAAAGGCTGTTTTCTTTTACCCCCCAAACTCCAAACCCAGACTCAAAAACACGTATGATGAATTTCAACCTTTTAACTTACACTCTATCTCTTCCACAGGCAAGGCAGCTGGAAGCTCCAAAGAACCGCACTGAGCATCCCACAGCGACAGAACAGCTGATACCACAGGGCAATTAATGCAAGAGAGCGACCTTAGCTCATGAGATACATCTCATGAAGGATGGGACTGGCCAGGGCTCTGAACAACCTGGTCCAGTGGAAGGTGTCCCTGTCCATGGCAGGGGGTCGGAACAAGATGTTCAAGGTCCCTTCCGACCCATACCATTCTACGATTCTACGGTCCCCAAAGACTATTCGGGCACTCAACGCGGATCACACACACCCGTGGAGATCTGTCTGTCCCCTCACAGCCGCCCCTCACCTCAGCACCTTCCAGTTCCCGCGCAGCCGCTTCCGCAAGGCCTTGTAGCCGCCGGCCGGCGTGAAGCTCTCCCCCTTGGACGCGTTGAACACTATGGCATTGCGCGGGCCGCTCTCCATAGGCTCCCCGGGGGCTACCGAAGGGCTCCAGCTCCGGGGGGGGGAGCGGGGAACCCTCAGCGCCCGGCTTTCTCCGAGGTGTCCCGCCGTGTCCCCAGCGGGACGCGGCGGCACCACCTGCGCTCCTCCCCTAGCAACGCGCCCGGCGGACGCATGCGCGCGTCTCTCCGCCCCCTTCCGCGCGAGTGCAAAGGTCGCCTCAGGGGTTCCCTCTTTTCCCCGCCTGGGAAAGGGATGGCACGGGACCACTGTGGTCGGCTGCGGTGGGGAGCTGCCTGTCCGCTCTCCCTCTGCCCGAGCCCTCCGCACCGGTCCTGTCAGCGCCCAGGGCAGGCCCGTGACCGCACTGCCACCCTTCAGCCGCCGCAGCTTTCTGGGCCTTGGACACCAGTAAAATCAAAATCCCGGTCCTGACGCCTGCAGGCTCTTCCCTGTAAGGGTGGTGAGGCCCTAGCACAGGTTACCCAGAGAAGCTGTGGCTGCCCCATCCCTGGGAATGTTCAAGGCCAGGCTGGACAGGGCTTAGAGCATCCTGATCTAGAGGGGCTTGAAGGCTCCTTCCAACCCACACCATCATATGATTCTATGATTAACCTATTTCTTCCTCTTTAAACTTAAACCCAGCAGTTTTAGTGACTTTATGCATGCAGGTAAGTGCTCTCACACACAGCATAGACCAACCACCCTCCCACCCTGCTCCCTCCCCCCCTCACACCTCCAGGACAGCCATATGGACTCACATCAGTGTTTGCACTTTAATATAAACCATGTCATATTCCCGATGACTTCAGCATACACAAGATAAAGTCCAATTAAAAAAAAAAAAATGTTCCAGCACAAGCTTCCCCACAGCATGAGCACCACACAACTTGCAGAAAGTCCCTTGTTTATCCCTGGGTTACAGTGGAAGCTCTAAGATCCCCCTCTTTTCCCCACAGCAACAAAATAAAACAGCTTAAAAAAAGAAAAAGTGGGAAGTGACATTCAATGAATACACCAGCATTTAAATTAAGGCAGAATAAATAACTGTTCTACATCAGTGATGGGTGTTTTCAGATGAGTACTGGAGCCTGGAGCAGCACTGCTGGCCACCCTTTGCTGTGCACTATCCTGTACTCCACGTGCTCCTCACAGTTGTGTTGGTGTGTCATGGGCAAGTCAAGCACATGCTGTGAAAGACACCCCCCACCCCAAGCAGGGTTCAGCCATAGAGTTATTTTTCCAAGTAATTCAGCCTCTTCCCCACCCCTTTGATCTGGGATATTCCTCCCACACATTGGCTCCTCCATAACAGCCTCCTTAGTGCTTCAGCAGCATCCTAATTCACCCAGAGAGATGATCCACTCACCTTGGGGAGAGACTGGCTGGCATCAAAGGCCCCAGTGCAGTTCAGGATTCGCAGACCTGCAGCTGCCTTTGGAGCAACAATTGGTGAACAGTTTTCCCTCAGCCCAGCTCAGCCCAGGATTAGTGGCTTAAGTGACACAGTCTACTTAAAGGAAGGAAGCCAATATTCATGGCTGTGTGAAGAATTCCCTTCTCAGTTGAGTAGGCGGGCAAAGCAGTTGGACAGAGCTGGGCACAGCTCCCCAACAAAAACAAAAAAGAAAAACAAAGGGGAAAAAGGTGGCCAGTTACAGGGACATGGCTGTTGATGTGAATGATGGCACATACCTTGACCATAAATACAACCACAGGGTGAATACAGTCCTGCCAAGTAGCACAAGACACTCAGGGGAAAAACCATAATCAGTGTCCCACTTTCTCTGCCAGGGAAACAGTCCTGGCAGGGAAATATTTGGGGGAAGTCCACCAAACAGCAAAAGTTGAGCTCTGTTCCATCCCAGCCAGTTAGTGTGTTAGTCCCAATTTCCTTAAGCCATGAGCAAAGGACAAAATCCTCTCGAAAAACCAACAGAAAACAAACAAACAAACAAAAAAACCCCAAACCCAGTCAAAACCAAAAAAACCCAAAACCATAAAACCTATTTATTTAAAATCTGTCTTCTCAAAGCCTTTGTAAAACTTAGATGTCCTCTTCAGTTGGTGCATAAGAAAATCCTAAAAATGCATCTGAGGCACTGGAGCTGCTGGCTGCTAGGTCAGGTGTGTGGGTGATGGAGGCAGAGATTGCTTCTTGGGTGAACTCTGGATCAAAGTGTCGCAGATCAGCTGGACCAGCCTAAGCCAAGGAGCAGAGACACACTGTCATTTCGAGTGAACAGAACCCAGCCCCTTGTGTTCAGACAGTCCAACACAGCTGCTCTTCCGGAAGAGCCATCAGCACTGCATTTACTGTTCCTAGTCCACACCTCAGAACCCCCAGTGTCAGCGTAAGGCATCTACAGAGGGTCCCTTTTGTACTCCTATATATAAGAAAACAGAAACGCCCACTTACCACATTGGGGTTGAATGGAGGGGTAATCCTCTTGTGGTACAAATCATCCCAGTTTATTGGGCTGAAGAATACATGGTTCTTTATCTCAAGCTGCATAGAAAGCAGGGGGAAATGTTAGACTTCTGCCAACCCTCCTTTTCCAGCACCTGCCAGCTGGTCTCACAACATTAAAGAGTTGAAGCATGACTTGGAGCTACCACATACTCATGCCCACAAATCCTTAATACATGAGGGTCACGGTCCAGTAATCCCTTGAAGGGAAATGACCCATCACACATTGGTATGCCTAGTTTGCCATCACACCTTTCCCTCTGGAAATCCAAGACAACCTCATATGCCCCTTTTAGGGGGCTGGAGGGACACACTGCATGGAAAGCTTTATCCAAGGCAGTGGTGTTATCATAAAAGAAAGGCTCAGAATAGAAAGCTTTCCTATCTATTCTCCCTCCTGATCATAGTGGAGGCTACCTACAAAGTCTGCTTTGGCACCCAGCCTCCTCTTCTGCTCCTTGTGGAGGAGTCCCTGGAGGATATCACAAGCTGCTACCGTCTTGGTTCCCTGGATCTGGAGTGGCTTGTGCAGAATGTTGTCATACATCTGAGACACATCCCGGCTGTAAAAAGGAGGCTGATTTGAAAGAGAGGAGAAGCAGCCAGGTAAAACATGAGCTACCATAAGGAACCACACATTGCAGATCAAAAATGACACCTGCTGTGAGTAGACGAGGGAGACCTGACACGTCTCTGCTCAAAAGTGCAATGGTATGATTAAACCAGGTCATCTAATTCAGGATTTAGTCATCTATCAAATACCATGTGAGCACCAGACCAACCTCACACCACAGCTTTTGAAAATAAGTTCTCTGCCATGTAAAGTAAAAGAGACCATTTCTAAACTTACCAGTCCGAACAGCATTTCATAGAGGACAGCTCCTAGACACCACCAGTCTACTGTCCTGTCATAGGGCTGCTTCTTTAACACCTCAGGAGCCAGGTACTGGGAAGTCAGAAGCAAACATTTGAGTCAAGTTATAAAGAAGGGCTTTGCCCTTGTAAGTCACAAATCTGGCTGTGGCTCAAGCTGAGTAAATGCATTAGGAAGCACACAGGTGCAGCCCCCAGTGTTCTTCCAGACTACCAAAGGTTTTCTTGCTGTAGAGGACTTGTACAAGGATTTGCCACCCATCACAATTCAACCAGCAAACCTGTCCCGCACTGACACATCACATCCCTAAGAGGCTAATGTGGTTTTGAAAAAGCTGCTGTTTTCAGTCCCAGCAAGTCTGTCCAAAACAGCAAAACTACCAATAACCACCACCAAGGGGCAACAGGCAAGAATTTGAGCAGTCTGCAGAATAAACAGCCTCCCACAGAATTATCTCTATGTACTATCAGGTTCTGTCTAGAACAGGAAGACACCAACACACATGAAAACTAGAAAACAAAGCTCAAACATTCCTGCTTGGTTCATGCTGTGCTATTGCATAAGAGGCAATTTCCTGCCCACTTCTGCTGAGCTTGAAAACTGGAAGGTGTGCTGTTCACAAACCCTCCTTCAAGCTGTCTAGGAAGAGCAGCAGGACAGATGTATTACCTAGGCTGAAGTGTTACCAAAATCCTCAGCTCAGTAAGAAGAAGGAAAAAAGCCTCCAAGAAGCCAAACTGGAAACAGGTTTTCACAAAACCTGGTTGGGGGACATGGGAGAAAAGACATTTCTTCCCTTCTGAGCAATGTTCACATTCCAGAGGGGAGCCTGGTCCTCTCCTCTGCACAGGGCATTTTGCAACTCATGCATACCAAGTACACATAGGAGAGCACAGCAAGGTCGGGTGCATGTCAGCAGCAGCAGGCTCCCTGTTTTGCAGCTCCAGGGTATTGGAGCAGGTAAACAGCCTGCTCACAGGCTCCCAGCATCAAGGTTGCCTCCACAGATACCTGAAACAGCTGCAGTTTCACAAGTCTGGCCATTTCCGAGTGCAGGGATCCCTGCCCTTGATAGCACAGCAATGTCAGAGTTTAGCTGTTACAGATAAAACCATCTCCGATGAGTAGGGAAGGCCTTACTTGAACTCCAGTTTCAGGCCAACAACCTCAAAGATCCCAAGGCAGTCCAATTTAGAGTCCATATTTTGAGATGCTACATAAGCCCAAGACTCAGAGCAGCAAGTCACAGCAAAGCCCCAGCATATGCTGTACCTCAGGAGTGCCACAAAAAGTAGAAGTTGTCTCCTCTTGCTCCATTCCTTCTTTGCACAGTCCGAAGTCTGTCAATACTATGTGTCCCTAAAGAAGAGAGAAGTTTCAGCCTGGCTCACTCTTCCTAGAGAGGAGACAGGGTTTCCAAGTATTTGCCTTCACATTGCATCTCATGGGGGTTTTAGTTCCCCACTGCTCATCTCTCTCTGCTCCCTCCCCTATGGACATCCTATAGCACAAGTACAGGAGCCTATAGAGAAAGTACAGTCTGGATGGTTTTTTTTCTGTTTGTTTTATTTGTCTACAACCAGATAACTATGAAGAGATCCAGCACTTCTGTGCTTTGCTGCTGCTTTATCCCAGAGATTGTTTAATAGTGCTCACCACCAGAGTAGCAGCAGTGACCTGTTCTTCACATCCCTGATCCCTGCCCACAAGTCAGGTCCCAGCTTTTGGGAATGAGCCCAGCCTCACAGTGTATGCAGTTCTGCAGAGGGCAGGCTCAATCCCCCTTGCAGGATCTGCAGTGGGGCAGACATACAAAATCCATGCCATGATGTGAGTTATAGCCCAGCTTGCAGAACCACAGCCCTCTGTTTATAGTCCTGATGCTTTTAAAGACAGAAGAAAAGTAGCCCAAGCTGTGAATATACCTGGCAATCCAGGAGAATGTTCTCAGGTTTTAAGTCTCTGCAAGACAAAAGGTGCTGTTTGAGCAGATTTGGCCAGATACTTAGAAAACATGAATCTGAAACAGCATCAGCTAAGAATAGGAGCTAACAAAGCCTCCCAGTCCAGACCTTCTTGAAGTGCATATTCCTATCAACATACACACATGTAAACATTGAAAGGCTGCTGACATACAGGATCAGGTGTTAGCCTGCATTTCTGTGCATAAATTGTTATGGAGCAATGATTTCTCTCTTACTGAGCCAGGGGGTTTTATATTTTTACACTTAAACATTCTTTCCCCTTCCCACTATCAGTCTGAGAGTATTTATTGCCCACCAGGTCCTGTCCAGACAGGATCTCTCTTGAAAGTGAGAGTGCCAGCAGCACTTAGTCAGTCTTGTCTGGGGTAGGAAATTCTTCAGCTATTTCAGTCCTGAATATATTGCAGGGCCCCAGTGAGCCCTTTCCCTCCCTAGCACTGACACAACCTTGCTGGGCACACTTGGTGGCCCTACCCTCCCCAGCAGGACACGTGTCTTACCTGTAAATGATGTTTAAGGAATGCAAGTACCCAATTGCACTGGCAACTTCTGCAGCATAGAACCGGGCCCGGGGTTCACGGAAACAGCGCTCCCTTTGCAAGTGGAAGAAGAGCTATGGCCAGATGAGAGGGTTGGTCATTTTTCTAAATAACTGAAGGCTATCTGAAGCAAGGCTGAAAGCCAGCTACTCAAGTGAAAACGTCTTTGCAGCAAGTAGCACACAAATAACACCAACTGAGCCCAAACCAAGCCCCTTTAAGCAGCCCAAACACCTTCCTATAAATTGCTCCCTTTGTTCTACTCTTCATTCCCAAAAATAAATAATTAATTCTCTGAAAAACATCTTCTGCTGATCTAGTTAAGCTCCTAGCTTAGTACAGCTCATGTACTACTGGTAGCCTAGCCATAAGAAGTGATACATGCCTAGATCTGAACACAAGATCCCCAACATAAACTCTATTTGGGCAAGAAATCCACGTTAACATATCTCCCAGCCAGTTTCAGATAGTACAGAAAGACAGCTGGAAGAAAGTGAGCTTCTACAGCACAGAAGAATTCTATAAAAGTGTGCTGACATCACCCAAGCACTAGACATAGATCCAGAGCTGGCCCACAGGTGGGTTTTGCCTAAAGCTCACTAGCATCAGTATTTCCTGTATTCTCCACAGGATTTTAAAACACCCCTAACACATACTTTTCTCAGCATCCTTGCTTTAGGAATCATCTGGCTCAGGTCCTAGCCAGCAAGATCTTCACTCAATTTACAGATGAGGTAATACCAGGTGTTCCTGGCTGCTCCTTTCTGGCAGTCAAAGCAGCATTATACCTCAACATGATTATCTTCTGACAAGAAACAGTTTTAGGCAATAAAGCAGCATGTTTGAGAAGGACCAAAAAGGAAGCCTCTAAGTGCACTCACCTCTCCTCCATTTACATAGTCAAGCACAAAGTAAAGCTTCTCCGAGGTCTGGAAGGAATAATGGAGTCCCACAAGGAAGGGGTGCTTGACATTTTTCAGCAACACATTGCGTTCCGCCATGATGTGATTTTGCTATCAAGAAGCAGACAAGGCATTAGGGTTTCAGGCAACGGTCCAGCCCAGCCTGTCATAGGGGCTCGCTGCTGTTTTCAAAATGGGCGGAGGTTGCGAACCAAAGAGAGTCATTTCTAGCCCCAGAAAGGGAATCACTCCCTGCTATCTGACCCATTTAATCTCTGTTCTTCATGTTCCCATAGCACAGAGAAATCCATGTCTAACATGCAAATTGCCTATGTGAATGACAGCCACCAGGTACCCCAATTGCATTACCAGGATAGCTCATACACTGACCACTGTTTGCAGAAATAGCCAAGGAAAGCAAACATACCTCCTTTTTCTTGAGGATGGTTTTCTTATGCAAGACTTTCACTGCATAAAAGGTCCCATCACACTTGCGTTTGGCCAGGAGAACCTGCAACACAAGGTCCTGGTTACAGGTTTCAGCCTCGACTTCTGCCTTTTGGTTAGTGTTTCCTCATTAGCTCAATAGTCTTGTGTGTGATTATACTACTCCAGAGGGTCAGGCACAAAGTTTTAAAGACAGTTCCAGACCTGTGAATTCTCATCACTTTCTCATTGCCAGAAAAAAAGCATGCAACACCTCCACATACATCACTTAGGCACTCAAAAGAAAACAGTTTGGAGCATTTGGGGAGACAGTTCCATTTAAAGGGGATCCAGGCTGTCTCCCAGGTTCAGGTTTGTCTGAAGTTCTTTTGCTACCTGAAGAAGTCTGAAGCTCATTTTGAATCAAGCACTGCTCCTTACCGTCAGCACCCTGAGCATAAGGCACCTCACACTTCAGTCCTTAAAGAGATGGCAGGATGGCTCAGAGTAAGAATGGACTATGAAAACCCTATCTCAGGGCTTACAGAATCTCAGCCATACTCAGGCCAAACACCTCATGAGACATGCAAAGGACACAGCTAGAAACTCCTTTAGCAAGATATTTGCTTTCCAAGCTACAGTCCACCTGTAAAAACCCACTTACTTTTCCAAAGCTTCCTTTGCCAATAACCTTCAGAAAGTCAAAGTCTGTTGGCTTGGCACTGTTAGACAAGAATGAAATAAGTTAATGTTTCTGAGAGAGAAACAGGCAACAGCAACACTACCATCAAAGCAGAGTTCCTGTTTGGAAAGATGAGTGTTTGTGAAAGGGATTAAAGGGCACTGGATGGGTGACCCTTGCTCCCAGCCACCTCGGGATTCACACTGTGTATGTCAGTGGACCCAGCACAGCATGAGCAATCCCTCAGCAATCCACATGCTGAACACAGCAGCAGATGAAAGCACCTGTCAAGAACAAGTGACGCCTTTAGAGGGGACACTTTTTCTAGAGGAAGATAGTCAGGGAGCCGGCAGTTACAAAGAAGATCTTCCCTCACTGTCTGTCAAGAGAGATGGGACAAGGAGCTGCAGATATGGACAGGAGAGGATGATTATGATAACAAGGACCAGCTACAGCTTAATGTCTTGAAAGCTGGTGCACTGGTAACACACATGGTGTTAAAGGCCAAGTAATGTAGTTGTTAGGACTTTTGCAGGCACCACACACGTGAGAAACAGAGACCATCTGCATTCCCCTGCCCGACCTCTTCACACTCCACACCCTACCTGGCTTTGCAGGGAGCTTACTTGGGATTAGCAGAAGGTCCAAGGTTGATGTTGTCAGTTGGTGTTGAAGGCTAGAGAAGACAACAATAATGTTAGTCACAAGGACCATGCTGCAGGCTGTGCTTTCCCTTCCTCAATACAGCATCCCCTCACACTGAGTCATTGATAAACACCCATCAGCAAGAGACACAGTGCTTGTTTTGGCAAACTTTTAACTAAGGCCACTTTAGGTGGCCTTATACACATCCAGGTCTATGGAACTAACTCCTCCCTCTTCTCAATGACAAAGAGTACAGACATACATGCTCTTCCTCCTCCCCAGGCTCTGGGAGCATTATGTCTTTTCCAAAAGGCTATATATGTCCTCTCTGCTCTTCTTTTTTTCCACCCAGCATCACCCACAAGGACAGAGCAGCAATAAGACTTCCAGCAGGCTAACACAGGCTCTCCTGCTTGTTTTTCATCTAAAGACACCAGCCCCTTTTGTCCCAGAAGTGAGGATTTGCTGGTTCAGAGCCCTGATCTCACCTGGGTGCTTTTGTCTGGGCTCCGGGAACGATCCATTAAAAAAGCAACTCGTTCAGCACTTGGAAAAAGAAGAGCAAGCTAGTGTTCAAAACAAAATCCAAGAGAGAAACATCTTCACATCATTAACTTACCAGGGAGCAGCACAGACCCTGGTATGTGCACCTCTCCATCATAGGAGGGCTCAGCTGAGTTCCCCAGCTACTCCCTTGGTAGCACTGCTACCCCCCCAAGGGATGGGGATGTACACACTCCAGGGGAGGCAGTGAACACTGGGAGCAGATTAGGGAAAAAAGGTTCATGGATGCAGAAGCATATAAATACCACGGTTAGCCCTTGACTTGAAATAGTAGAAACCTGTCAGAACACCAGCATGTGAGGACCAGCACAGCCCAGCAGGGTCAGGTGAAGTCACAGCCCTCCTAGCCATGGCCAGACCCCTCTAGAGGCAGGTGCAGCCTCCACCCCACTGCACAGTGATGCTGCAGCACCCAGCCCTGCAACCCAGTGAGTGCCCCCCACAGGGCAGCCAGGAGAGTCCAGCTGGGTCCAACCACCACATGCCATCAGGATGGCACCTGTCAGAGGCCATTCCCCCTAGGCCAGGTCAGACAGGGCAGCTCGGGGCTGTTGACTCTGCAGGGAAGAGGAGCTCAACATGGCAGCCAGGGCTGGCTCAGTGAGCACAGGACTTATCTATCTAGTGCAACTACTGCTGGGGTTGGAAAACCTGGACTCAAACACTTGGTGGTTCAGGTCTGCCCTGATCAGGCATCACTGGGGATGGGTGGGTCCCCCCACCCTAGGGATTCCCCCCCTTTAGTTTAGAGGATTCTCCCATGCTCCTTTCAAAAGCCAGAATTAAGGAGATAAACAAAACAAGCAGCTCTGTTCCCTTCTCCCCTGCCCCAGAGAGCTGACTCCCACTCAACCCCACCAAGCCCTCATACACCACAGGGAAGCTCTGAAGGCTCTCATCCCCACAGCCACCCTCTGTCCTACCACTCCCAAAGAGAGGGCCCAAAGAACCCACTAGCCTCCCCACATCTCACCTGTGGGCGTTCCCTCTCTGTGCCCCCACACACCAGCAGGCACAGACCGCCAATCATCCCCAAGCCCCCCTCCTGCGCAGCCAGGCTACCCATGGCAGGAGATGCCAGGCAGCAGTGGATGCTGGCGGCTGTCCCTGAGCACTGCCCATATCTGCCCGGTGCCAGCCAGCTCCATTCACCACTCAGCCAGCGCAGGGGTTATTGGGCTGAGCTGTTAAAGGGCTCTCATCCCACTGAGAGCATTTTATACTCACTACGAGCAGAGCCTGGAGCCGGAGGCCTTGATGGTTTGCCCTATCCTCTCCCGGCCGTGCTTGATGAGTTCTGTGAGGAAAGTTGGAGCACCGAAGCCGATTAGCTGGCAGTGTGATCACAAGTGCACAGAGGCACATTTGTTCTTCACTGACCTTGCTCTTCTCTCCACAGCCGCCCTCCTCCCCCTTCTACTCACATACCAAAATAACCAGGAAATTATAGGAACCAGGACATCTTCCCTCCCGGCCCCACCAGGAGCCCTCAATAGCTCACAGGACAGGGATAAGTGCCACAAAATGGACACCGCCTCCCACAGCACAGGGAACTCAGGCTAGAGCACCACTGCCAAGCCCTCCTGAGCCACTCCTGGGTCCCCGGGGTGGGGGGAACAAGGAGAGCTCCCACAAGGACGATGTTGTACTGGGATACGTCACATACTTGGCACATCCACTGTCCCTTTCATTCAGGACTCTGCAAGTAATTAGGGACATGAATGAAACCTTTCAGAGCCCTGCAGGAGGTAGGCCAGCACACACACATCACAGTGAGTGACCTGCCCAAGGACACGTATCCAGTGCCAGAAGCTGGGATTCCCACCATGGAGCATCCCTGCTCCTCAGCCGTGTGGGTGATTGCCACCGCTCATTATCTTCATCATCTCTCCCTTCACAGAGAGGCAGTCCCAAGCCTGCTCCCTGCTGCACAGGCTGAGCCAGAGAGAAGCCCAAGAAGTGCAACCTGTACAGAAGATTTCCTTGTTTTGCTTAGTTCTGTCACTGGAAGGAAAGGAAGACTCAAAATATTCACAGAAACATACACTGCCCTGTCCCTCTAAAAAGAAGGGGGGTTATAGACTCAGGTAAGTTGTCATCTTGGAATAGCTCCTCAACAGACCGAGGAATCAGCAGCATCAACCACCAGAGACTCTTCCCCTGGGCAAACAATTTGTAGGACAAGTTTTGAGGCAAACACAAGCCCATTGCAGAACCCTTCCTGCACGGATCTTTGGGTCTGCTAGGCAGAGGGACCTGTGTGCTACCGAAAGCCACTGAACTGACCCCAAAAGCAGGTCTGGGATCTGGGTGCAGCTCTGATAAGGAGCCAAAAAACTAAGCTGTGGGTTTAGAGTTTCCAAATGGATAGGAAAGGAAAAGCAGGAACTTAAAGCAAAACCCACAAATCGTGCAGTGAGAGAGTTTACAACACCAGACTGGTCTGAGCCCCTGACCTTGTCTGTACTTTGTCCTGCAGCAGATACAAGAACCTGTCTCAGCTGGCATCCACAAGCAGGGACAAGATGCAGGCAGTACGCAGACAGATCAAGGCCCATTTCCTCCCACTGGGCATAGTCCTTCTTTCCCTGACAGTCTGACTCTCCTCCACTTACCGAGGTCTGCTGAAGGTCATCAAACACCTGCCTCAGGGTGCATCTGTCCCACAGTCTGTGAGCCAGCCTGGTCAGATATCATGGCCACAGCAGAGGGACATCAGCACTGCTGTGTTTGGAGCAGGCAACACTCACTCAAGGCTCAGGGCCAGGGAGAAGGTTGGCACAGAGAATGGCCGGGGTACACAGGTGTGTGTGGACAAGCCTCAAGCTGCACTGGCAGCAATAGGTAGAGGAGTGAAGACTCCCATCGCCTGCTCAGGAGCCTCTTACCAGAGCAACCCAACCTATAACCTCACTCCCCCTCCACACATTGCTGCCATTCATCAGATGATACAGCCCATTTCCTCCTAATCTGAGCCCCCACAAACTTGGGTTTGGATCCAGGGTCAGCTTGCTGCCACTGTTCCTACCCTAGACTCCAGGGAAAATACTGACTCAGACACAGATGGAGATGTCGCAGCTTGGGTATCTTGGAGACCACACAACCAAGCCACGTAAAAAAATCCATCTGCCTTGGAGGTACTTATTACCAGTACAAGTTTCTGACTTGCTCCAAGGGGCTTGGACAAGCCAATTCTATCAAGATCTCCACAGCCTGCAAGTAGGCAAGAACCTCTTCCAGCCTGTCAGCCTGTGCACACTTCCTTCCATCAGCCCCATTCTGCTCCACTGCTTCTTTGCTGGAAGTAAAGCCACTCAACAAGTCCCTGCTGACCAAGGGCAGCATTTTCCAACAAAGCATGTTCATTAAATGGACTTACTCTGAGACTAGAGCCTGTGCACTGAAGTACCATGCACGTTTTTGGTTTACGTATATCCCCATTCCATATCACTCTCTATTCAGAGAGTTCAGAGCCACCTTTCCCAACCCAGGTTCACCTTCAAAGCCAGGTTAGCTTGTGGTCTAAATCTCTGAAGCAGTCAAGTAGGCTTTTCCTGATCACTAATAAACCCTACTCCCCTTAAAGCACAAAGATTTCCTGAGCGCACACACACTGAACAACAGAACCAGAAATAGGTCATGAAAATACACTGGAATCTTTGGTTATACATGCTCGGCTGCATCCCTCCTTGTGCCTGCTGGTGCAGCAGGAATGCTCCAGGCATAGCCAGGGCCACAGAGAGCATCAGCAAGCAAGTCCAGGAGTTTCCCCAATATGACGTGACTATTCCACACCAGGAACACAAAGTCCTGCACCCCACTCTCCCCTCCTCAAAGACCCCCAACTCCTGGCCAGAGCAATCCTCCAGGCAGCAGGAACCCACTCACACAACACAGAGCTGCTACTTACAAGTTGAAGCAGTTACTGCAGCTATGTCTCCCCCCACCACACATCCCTCAGCAACATACATTTTCTTCCCAGCACGGCACGAGCAGCTCCCTCTCCCTTGCACAGTTCTAGCAGTGGTGACCCACATTCCCATGCTAACCCAGCATTATTTGCTACAAACACATTACTAATGCAACGCGTACCTTGTACAGAGAGGCAACCTCACAGATTCGTCATCTGTGAGCTGCCTCACACCCTCCTCCCGGATGGTACTGCTCTCGGCAGCCTTCCCTATCTAACCCAGATTGCAAACCCCTCCAAGCAAGTCCCTCATCCCCTCTCGCTCTGGGAAGGGCTGGCTGCCAGCATGGAGAGGCAAGGAGGTGTGGCAAGCTGTCACTGGGACAGCAGGTGATGTTTTGGAGGAAGCAGAGTTTGGAGAGTCACCTAAGGCAGGCCACAGCTTCCACCCAGCACAGGGGCTGCTTGCAGCTAAAGGGGGGAGATGCCCCAGTTTCGTCTCAGAGAAGGAGCACAGAAGGGCGATTCCTGCAAACACATGCTTTTACTGGGGAGAAAAAAAGGCTCAAGTTTTCCCCTGCCACAGATCTAAGAGATAGCTGCAAGCCACCATTTTACTCCACTTTCATTCCCATTGAGACACTATAGTTGTACACAGCAAGTCCAGGAGCAGGTTAGGAAAGACCTGAAAGCACTTTTCTGCACTCAAGGAAGCTCTCTTAGCCATCCTCTGCAAAGCTCCTGGGTTGCCCAATTTTCTCTTACAGATCCTCTTCCCTACACCCCAGGGACGCTGCAAACCAGTGCAGGAACCCAGCCAAGCAGCCCTGGCTCTGGGCAAGCTGGAGCCCACTGACAAACAACTCTCAGGATTTTAGAGGAAAACTACATGCAAAACTTAAAGAAAACAGCAGGTGGCTAAAGCTTGCAGCACTTTGCAAAAAATAATCCCGTGAAAATAAAAAACAAAGCATCAAACATACCTGGGAGCACATCTACCAGTGGAGGCTGAGTCCTGAAGCATGCAAAGCAGTTCACAACCGGTGAGTGCTGAGACCCCTCGTTTCCCACGCTTCCCATCTTTGCATCAGCCCGCCCAGATTGCCCTGGCAGACCAGGAGCCCAAGGCTCTTTCTTAAAACCCAGATGGGAATAGGCTTTTTTTCCTGCAGCAGTCCATTTAGCCCCTGAACACAGTCATCCTCAGTATGGCCATACCACTACTGCTGCTTCCCAGCAGCCCTTTAAAGCAAGCAGGAAAAGCTGACCAGCTGCAAAAGATGAAGAGATACCTGCCAGCTATACCCAAAGAGTGAGAATTTAGGTGGGAGGGATAGTTTTGGATGGGGAGGGAGAGGTGCA
The DNA here is from genome assembly GCF_003945725.1 of Corapipo altera. Lineage (NCBI taxonomy): Eukaryota > Metazoa > Chordata > Aves > Passeriformes > Pipridae > Corapipo > Corapipo altera. The sequence continues at coordinate 13,068,657 of NW_020884893.1, read as the reverse complement.
GGTGCTGAGTAGGAGCAAATTATGTCCTGGCAGGCAGGACATATTTTGAATAATTTTTACGTGTAAGTAAGCTTGAAATCTGTCCACTGTCCTGTAGTTTGGAGGAAGGTCAAAACTGTCATTTGACTCAGGTCAAACCCAGAAGATGCTGCTCCTTCCAGTGTCCTGTGTGGCTGCAGCCAGGGCAGCAAGGATGGTATTAACTGCAAACATAAACACCTGAGGAGGGGAAGCATGGTGATTTGACACAGCAGAGACTAAGCAAAAGGAGATCTGGAAGAAGGGCTGTCTTCTCTCTCTTCATTAAAAATAAAACAGTCGCTTTTTGCTTCCGTTGTAGTTTCCTGTAAAATCTCCCTGTAGAAAAGCGGCCTATAGAGCGAGTTCAGTGGTGGGTGCAAGGAGGTAAAGGCAGGGGTGTGGGCAGAATTCCCTGAGGGAAGCAGAGGGGCTGGCCACCATGGGACAGGTCCCTCATGCCAGACTACAGCTATTAGGAAGAAATCATCTGGAATAGATTATGTGCTTGTTGCCATGTGTAATGAGGGAGGGGAAGCAGCATGTTGCTTGAAATATTGTTCTCTCTCAGGTTGAAGCCTGATTTTTTTGCTTAGCCAACACCCTCAAGCTATCAGCATTGCCAGCTTTCAAGAGTATCTCCTAATATGTTTTTCTTTTCTCCAGTTTTGCCTCCACTTGAAGTGAAATGGTCAAGTTTGAGAATACTTTCATCAGTTAACTTACATTTTCTAGTCAGTGTCTTCTGCTTTTGTTTCTTTCATGAAAATCCTGGTGCCATCAATAAAATCTACTTGATTTTCTTTTCCATGGAAAAAAGCATCTTTAATTAAAAACTCATTTTCTATGCAAAGAAGAGGAAGTGGAAGGATCCTCTAAGGAAAAGTTTTTACAGCTAAATTGCATAAAATGCCTAATCTGGTGACAGATACTGGCAGGCAAAGTGATGTTGGGTTGGTTTTGTCCATCCTACCTGTGCTGTTTGTGAGGGTCACTGACCCTCAAGGGCTGTGCATGCACTGGGTGTCACTCAGAGCCACGTATGTGATGCAAAGCTGCCTCCATTGCACACAAACACCTCCTGGATTCCCTGCATGTCCCATGGGAGCTGGGCTTCACGCAGTCTTTGCTGGACAGGGTGAGCCCTGGCAAAGGGCTGTGGCGTGAGCCCAAGTGGAGTCCACCAGGAAGATGTACAACAGGGCTGTGCCCTCTGCCAGCTGCTCCGCAGCCCAACGCAAGTAGGAGACCTCCATGGGGAAGCCTTCTCCATGCCCTATCCATCCCCGGGGCTTAGTGACACTGTACCAGCCAGAAGCATTACCCTTTGTCTTGCCCAGAGCAGTGGAGGAGGGCTCCATCCAGGCCACGAACATAAGCCAGCTGGAACAGGGGCAGGAGCTCAGCTGCCGGCACAGGGTGTCCTCGGGAAGCAGAGCACGCAGATGTTTCTCCTCCTGCAAATGTGAAGGGCACAGGAGTAAGAGCAGAAACAAACCCTAAGGTGCAGCACTGGCTGCTCACCAGCTCTGGGACACTGGGACAGCTCCCTGACACTTGTCTGGCCAGCATCCACCCGCCACTCAGTCTGGTGGAGATCACCAAGGGTGCTCTGCCACTGCTTCAGTGGCAAATTGCTTTGGGACTGGCAGATGGAGGGCAGTGGAAGAGAGCTAGATAGTTGGCCATTTGGCTTCTTTACAACAGAAGAAATTTACACTAAAACTGTTAAATTCACACATTTTTGCTCTTAGGAAAGGATTTTGGGTTTTGATGAGGAGTTAAGACCAAATTAATTCTCCCTGTACCCAGCATGACTACCCTGACAGCGGTGGTTCCCTGTCACAGAAGACATTCTCTGGAAGCACAGGGACACGGGGCCAACCAGGAAATCCCCAGTGTAGTGCAGGTCCCCACCTGGGAATTCAACATCAGATGCCACCAGATGCCTGGAGAAGCTGCAAAGGGCTTTGCCCTGCAGAGCCCTGTGACTTTCCCTGTAGTGGTGTCCTGGGCAAACAGTTGTCCCCATGATGGCGGACAGGAGGGGGACAGGTAGATGTGAACAGATTCCAGCCCACCTGGGCAGCCCTCCCTGTGTGTAAGAGATGAAACTTTCCCCCTTTTCCTGACTTGTGTGCCCACAGCCAGCCACATCCTGCAGCAGCTCTCACCCCTCACCAAACACTGCCCCTTGCCCATGTCAGTGTCATGCTGAAGGAGCTGCTGGATGTGAGAGTGTTTGCAGGTCACACACATCACACAGGCACGTGTCCCTGCAGGTGCTACTGGCATGACCATGCCCCCTTACAAGACTGGCTTTGGCCCATTCCCCTGCCCAGAACCTGCATGCCCCTAAACAAAATTAAACAATTCTAATGAAACTGGAGATCTGTTGATGTAAGAGCTGGGTTTTGTGAGTGTTGTTGGTCTTCTGTGCCAGGCTGCTCTTTCCCTGCCTTCAGAGAACATGTAGTGCCAGGAAAACCTCTGATGGACCTGAGTTCAGAAGTGAGGAGCAGCTTTCAGGCAATTTAACCCCTTCTATGCACATCTCCTGACAGGGCATGCTTCTCCAAGCCCTGTAAGGAGTCAAGGGCTGCATGGTCCTTCCCTGGCTGAGTTTGGTCCTCCCATTGGGACCATCCCTGGCTGATGCCACTCACCCTGCCACATTTGCAGCTTCTCTAGGGCAGGACATGTCCAGTGGACAACAGGCCCAGCCCATTGTCTCTACCTATAGAGAAATACCTCCCTCTCTCTCTCTTATAACATTTTGTGTGCTATTTTACAGGGAAAGGTAATCCTAATTTCCCTATCTAGTAATATCCATAACCACAATCATAAAAGTATCACTGAAGAGGAACCACACAGTCCTGAGCAATCAGAATTGCAGGGAAGGTTCAGGTTAAACTAAAACAAATATTTCTCTAGAGTGCACAAAGCAAGTTTCCATGGACCTGCAGTGAAAGGTGACCTAAAATGTTTGGCTACTCAGTTACCTCTGCTGGGTAAGGGCTAGCATAGGATAGTATGGGATGGGATAGGATAGAACAGAGATAGGATGTTCTTTAAAAGCTCAGAGCCTATTTCTTCATTTTAAGGATGATTCATTAAAGACTAAATAGACTATTGGTGACCACTGCAGGTCTTTAAACTATTTCATTCTTTTTCCTGCTCTCTATATTTTTCTTTCAGCTTCAAAAAACCCAGCCTCTGCCTCATGTTTTGCCTTTGACTTTGCTAGCAAATCCCACAAGAGTGCTGGGATGTTTCCCGTGTTTTGGAGAAAGGAACCAAGAGGAGACTACTGGGGATCAGGTTTTTATTCCAAAAGACAGCTAAAGTGGGTTTGAGCAACTCTTGCAACATTCTGTCCCTCTTCTTCTACAAATATTAACACATCAGAATATTACTGATCTCCTGTAAAGCCTTTACATCTTCTGAGGAATAAATTCTGGAGTTTATTATTGCCATTAAATTAATTGGCTGGGACTTTTTTGTTCCTAAGTGCCTTTTAAGCGTAGGCACTGTCTCAGTGAATAAATTATATGCAGTTGGAAGCAACCTGACTGTAAGGTTGCTGGCCAGCCTTGTCCCTGGGGATGGTGCAACTCCTGCTTGCTGCCCTCTCCTCTCCTCTCCTCCCCAGCAGCACTTCAGGACACATTACAGCTTGTGCTTTAGAGCCTTTCTTAAAAATAACACACAAACCCTCAATTCTGTTTTTTGGGGTGAGCACCTCTTTTCCGCTGCAGCACAGGTCAGTCTGATGCAGGGCACACACTCAGGGCCACCACTCATATCTCAAGCCCTGAATGTGACCAGCCTGGGGGCCCAAGGGCAGAGAGGCAGTTTTCTGGCTTGACTGAGCAGGGCTTAGCAGCTTGGAGACAGCTCGGGGAGCTGCACTGCCCAAAACCAGGCCCCTCTGACACAGCAATGGGTTCATTAGAAAAGCTTGTGGGTGCAGCATTCCTGGGAACACCCCTCTCCCCTGCTCTGTCCCAATCCCATTGCCAATCCTGAGAGTGGCCACCTCCATCTCCTCGCCATAGGACCCATTTTCACCCCTTTTTATCCACATGCAAATTCTGGGAAGCAACTGCTAGAGACTGTCTCCAGCAGAGCTATGTGTACTGGATCTGGTGGACAGCCCAGTTCAAGTCAAGCCCATGAGCCCCTCTACAAGAGCAGCAAAGCTGTGCTGAAATCTGCTGAGCCTGTCTCTGTTCCCCTGCTCTGGCATCCAGCAGGAACATCCCTCCCTCTCCTGCCAGCGCGGGGTTTGGGAATGCCCTGTTAGAAGGCTGCTGGACACAGCACCCCTGAGCTTCACCAGGCCCAGCCCCAGAGACTCACACAGCGTGGGACACCACAGCCAATACAACCTGAAATATCTGGAGCAAACCTCACCCTTCTAGTACTGGTTGCAAATGCCTGTGCAGGCCCAAAGCTCCTTTCCCTGTGCAGGTGGCTCAGGGACATGGGGACACACAGTCAGTCACCAGCTACCTCTGCTGATCTGCCAGCTCTTGAAATCACCTTGGTCGGAAACACTCATGGGTGCTCCCCGTGGACCTCACCCAGGTGAGCTGATGTGGGGCTGCATGGGCAAGCAGGGTGATGGAAGCTCCTTGCGATGGAAGTTTCCTGGGGGAGGCACAGTTAATGCCAGAAATCTTTTCACCTAGCACAATATTGCAGGAGGAGCAAGGAGGCTGCTTGTCTTCTCTCTGGATTTCTCCACAGCTGGGAAACCACCCCACTGCTGGAAATCAACCCTCCACCATTTCCAGATGCTGGCCCCAAGCAGCAGCTCTCCCACAAGCCAGCCAGGTTTCCTGGCAGCAAGGGCGAAGTCCTTCACAAAAACTTCTGCTTCTCCCAAAAGAGTTCAGGAACTCATCAGAGGAAGGAAAAGTCTCAGTCATCCCAGAGAAAGCAAATGGGCATTACCTGCAGAGAGCGAGGTGTGGGGAACAGGGCTCCTGGGATCCAGCAGCAGGGCAGACAGGCACTGCCACACTCCCACTGCGGGAAGCAGCATGTACTGCTCTTCTTCCCGTTGTTTTTATTTTGGCAATTCAGCCTGAAGGTCGAAGGAAAAGTCTGAAGGAGTGGCTTGTGGCAGGCAGTAAATGATTACCCTGGACCTCTCTCAAAGGGGACTGAGGCACAGGGAGCTGGGGGGGGAGAGGAAAATCCCTCCTTGGGGGGATTAGAGGGCAGCTCGCTGGCAGGGAAGTGCAAAGGGTCAGAACAAAGTGCTCTGTTTGCTGGAGGCTGTGCCAGGTCACATGCTAGGTCCTAGCAGAGGTAATGAGGCATGTGTCACCTCCCAAACGCCTGCAAGACCTCCTGGATGTGGATATGACCTGTTGCCAACACACCACCAATCCATGGAGCTTGCCAGCCGGGAAGGAGTGGGGTGAGGTGGAGCCTTGTCCTCCAGCAGCACTGTGTCCGGGGCAGGCCATCCAGGGCCTTACGTGCTTGGGTAGTGAGGTGCAACAGTCCTACAATGCTCCTTCTGCTTCTTGTGTGACCCACTCTGGCTCCATGCTCTCCATCCTGGGCCACATGTACACAGGAACAACCACCTGAGCAGCTGTCAAGGACTGAGCTCCATGGGCACATCAGAACTGAGGCCAGAGGAGCCCTCTTGGAGCCAGAATCTGCTACCCTCCATTCATGTCGTCCCCCATTTACTCCCTGGTTCTCTCCTTGCCCCTCTGTAGGTACGCAGCACCAGTGGTCACCACATCCCTGTGTGGGGGCCCAAATAAGAGTCTGATGGTTGAACATGTTGGTGGAGTCACTGGCAAAGACTCCATCTCCTTACCTACAAGCTTCGAAGATACATAAAATCAGGTGGTAGAGAACATTGGTGTCACCATCCAGCATTTTCTGAAAGACTCTGGAATATGTGATATGAAACATTCAAAATTCACAAGGCCAAGACATCCAGTTGCCGCTGCAGCCAAAGTCTCTGGCCCCATGCATGTGGGAAGAAGGTAGAGCCATACCTGCCCCCTGTGAGCTCCAGCACCAGCAGCAGCATGTGGGGAGGAGTGAGCTCAGCCCTCATCTCGCCCCAGCTCCCACCAACAGTTCAGTTTGGGTGGCACGGCTGTGTGGGTGCATGAGGATAACAGAGATTTGGTATTACCCTTATGTCTCAAGGGAACAAGCCCAAACAGAGGTCCCTATTGTATTTGAGGAACCGTAAAGACAGAGAGAAAAATAAATCTGTTCCCTGCTAGTGCAGAGAGGGCCTTTGTTTGTCTGGTTTTCAGAGTGAGAAGGTTTAGAGGATTGCTGCAGCACATGACCAGAAGCTATGAAGCTGCAGACAAAAGCCATTTGGAACAGAGATCAGACTTTGCCATCGTGCTGGCTTTTCAGAAGATTTCTGTTTTGTCCGAGTTAAACCTGCTGCTATTTTGGGGGTTATTTTCCTCACTCCACTGCAGCCCCTGCTGTAAGGGCTGTACATGTCCCACAGCGCCCACGCACGCTCCCGCTGGCACCAGCACAGCATCAAAATGTCTGCTGCGGCAGGCTGGAGGGGCTGCCCATGTTCCGAGCCCAAGTCACAAGGGTTGCACCAACAGCCGCGCTGGCTCCAGCTACGGACAAGTTTAGAGGACAAAGCCTCGGCTTATCGCTCGGCTATTGCTGAGCGGGCTCGTTTCGCAAGCTCGTCGCACGTCAGCCGGGAGGGCCCGTCGGCACCCAGCAGGAACACAGAGGGGAAGCGCTTGAGCAGAGCTGACAGCGAGACAAAGCTCACTGGGGCTCTCTGGGTAATCACTGGCTCCACCACAGATGAAAACTGCAGCGAGCCAGACGCTGAGATGCTCTGTCGTCCCTGGGAGCCGCACAGCCGGCTGCCAGGCATCGCGGGCGAGGCATAAATGCCTGAGTTCCTCCAGCCAGGAGTATCTCCAGTCCCTGGAAGCGGGGCTTGTTGGGGGCCTTGTCTAGGAAGGACTCAGGGATTTGAAGTGCCCTTTCAGGGACTGAGGGCACGCTCTACTCGCGCTTCCCTGGTCTGCACCCTGAGGCACAGGAGCACGAAGCCCAGACTTTTCCCCCATTGTCACAAAAAGGGCACAAATCTTCTTAACAGCCACAAATATAGTCAAAGCAGGAGCCATTTCTGTTCACAAGGAGTGGGGGGGGGGGGGGGGGGGGGGCAGGGAAAGGAAGTTGCTGAATTAGGTTTAAGACCTCTGAAAAGTTAAAGCTTCATAAAACGGTTTCCATCATCATGTGTCCTGAACCGGAGAACATTTGGCCCCTGTAAAACACAAAGACCATGACAGGTTAGTCTGTGAGCATCCTGTATTCAGACACAAGCAGCTGCCAGCAGGAGAGGAGAGCCAGCTGCCGTGCTGCTGTGGCGTGGCATGGCATGGCATGGCAGCCAGCTTGGCTGCGTCCCTTTGCTTCCCCAGTGAGGAACACAGAGAGAAAAAGACCCTCTAAACACTGCGTGCAGAACAAATGCAAACCACAGATGTGCAGAGGAGTGTGTTAATCTGCCAGGGTTCCTCAGCTCTCCACTTACTCCCAGGATCCGATACTCTCAGCCCTGCACAGGGCAGGGAGGTGGGCTGAATCTCCTCCCACGCTGGTCCCTGAGGAGAAAACAGAGCTGGAACAGATACCTCAGGGCAGAAGAAGAAACA